>NC_141879.1:513609625-513944208 GCF_056163025.1 Triticum urartu
TATCAGTTTGGTTTGGCCTACTAGATTGATCTTTCTTGCAATGGGAGAAGTGCTTAGCTTTGGGTTCAATCTTGCGGTGTCCTTTCCCAGTGACAGTAGGGGCAGCAAGACACGTATTGTATTGTTGCCATCGAGGATAACAAGATGGGGTTTTCATCATATTGCATGAGTTTATCCCTCTACATCATGTCATCTTGCTTAAGGCGTTACTCTATTCTTATGAACTTAATACTCTAGATGCATGCTGGATAGCGGTCGATGTGTCGAGTAATAGTAGTAGATGCAGGCAGGAGTCGGTCTACTTGTCTTGGACGTGATGCCTATATACATGATCATACCTATATATTCTCATAACTATGCTCAATTATGTCAATTGCTCAACAGTAATTCGTTCACCCACCGTAAAATACTTATGCTCTCGAGAGAAGCCACTAGTGAAACCTATGGCCCCCGGGTCTATCTTCATATTAATCTTCCAATACTTTGTTATTTTCATTGCCTTTTATTTTACTTTGCATCTTTATCATAAAAATACCAAAAATATTATCTTATCATATCTATCAGATCTCACTCTCGTAAGTGACCATGTAGGGATTGACAACCCCTTATCGCGTTGGTTGCGAGGATTTATTTGTTTTGTGCAGGTGCGAGGGACTCGCGTGTATCCTCCTACTGGATTGATACCTTGGTTCTCAAAAACTGAGGGAAATACTTACGCTACTCTGCTGCCTCACCCTTTCCTCTTCAAGGGAAAACCAACGCAAGTGCTCAAGAGGTAGCAGGAACAGGTAATACAAAAAAAATGATAGCATGATATAATTCACATACATGATGATCGGCTCTACAACATGGCATTGCATAATTCACATATATAATGCCTTTGCAACAAGATAGGATTGCATAATTCACATATATAATGTCTTGCAACAAGATGGCAATGCATAATTCACATATATGGTAATTAGACACTAAACAGGTGGCATTCACACAAAGCATGTCTAAACTAATCAAATGACATCGCAATGCAAGACACCATACGCACGATATGAGCAACATAACCCTACCAAGTTAATTAGAGCGTACACCTCGGGGGAATAGGACTGGTCATGTGTCTCTGAATCCTCCTCTGAGGAGCTATCCATAACCAGCCAGATATGCGCTTCGTCAGATAGCATAGTCTGCTCTGAAGACCTTGTTTTCACTTTAGAATTTTCCATCACCATGTCAAATGGCTGATGCACACGAAGAGTAGTTGAATGTACTAATATTGTTGACAAATGTAATACGTAACAAAAAAAGGATGGCCTGATATAATTCACATATAAGATGACTGGCTAAGCAGGATGGCATTGCAAAATTCACATATATGATGCCTGGCTAAACAAGATGGCATTGCATAATTCACATAAACGATGAATAAACTAAACAGATGGCATTCACACAAAGTATGTCTAAACTAAGCAATTGACATATTTGATGTATAAAGTAAGCAATGCAAGGCACCATATGCATGATATAACCAACATCAGCATGCCAAGTTAGAGTGAAGACCTCATGGGGTAAATAGGAGTGGTCTTCTGCTTCTTAATCCCCCTCAGAACAGTTATCTTCCTCTTGATTATGATCCGAAATGGGTGGAGGGGGGCTGCCTTTGCGCCCACCATGGAGCGACGTCTGCATGAAATTTTATTGCCATGCAAGGCTCGTCTCTTTTGCTCTACTTGTTCAGTTCCATTGTGTACAATAACTGACATGCATAGGAATAAAACATAGTGAGTTATGCAAGGAGTGCATGCACAAATCTAGAGTGATGGTAGCAAACTATGGATAGACCCAAAACCAATGATAGCAGGCAAATAATAGCTTTAGTTAAAAAATACAGATAATGGCTCCTTTAATGTTTGTTTGCACCCAACATGAAACTCATAGTAGACACCTGGGATTAACCAGATAGTAGACAGATAGTACTGATTACTGCCCCAATATGTACCCCACAACCATTTAAAAACTCAAGTTTCAACATAAGTTTGGACCTGACTCGGAGTCTAATAGGTGAACACGATGATAAAGTAGCATGTCATCATATTAAGCGATGCATAACGTAAGCAGACACGGAAGAGTGCGACCTCTCTTGCGGACTCGTGTAGTCCTCAAGGTTATCTGCTCAATTGATGATGGTAATGCAGTTGTCGTGGCTGCCGGCGGCGGGGAAGAAGATCTAAGGCGGCAAAAGATAGTCTGGAGAGTGGATCCCTGCTGTGGTGAACCCTTCCGTCGTTGGAGCAGCTGAGCTGGGGTGGAACACAGCACCACATGAGCAAGACAAACCACACAAGGTTTTTCTTTGACACATATCTGTAATAGAAGTAATTGTGTAAGGGCTTGTTTGAATTTGAGGATTCTAACAATGCAGGGATAGGAAATAGATAGGAATAGGATAGGAATGCACGTGCAAAATAGAGAATTTAAAAATAGAGGATTTCTGCCAATCTGGGTGTTTGGTTCACAAGAATTGGAAGATCACAAGATGCAAAGAAGCATGGTGAGATTAAGTCAAACCATAAGAAAATGTACGGTTATAATGCTATTATGCTACTATCTCTTAGTCTTGTGCTTCATGAATAGGAATTTGAAAAGGAGGACAAGTGGAAATTAAAATTCCTATGGTTTTTCTTTCAAGGAGACACTAAAGGAACAAATCCTACAGTTTTCCTTTGCTCCATTCCTTTGCACCAAATTCATGAAAAGTAGTACCATACGAAACTTTCCAATTCCTATGTTTTTCATTCACTTTTCCTTTCAAGCACTGGCGATTCCAGTAGGTAGGCTTGAGCAAGGAAAAGCCTACACTAAAAAAATGTTTTTGTGCTACTTCTATTACTTTGGACCCAGGCCACTGCCCTACTAGCTCAACTCCCAGGGCCGTCGACAAATGCACAGCTCAAACGCACAGAGATAAATAATGACGGCATTCAAGAGAGTCCATCGCGGATAGCTAAGTTGCCTGGTACCTCACTGCTTGTCATATAGTAGGATAAAATGATCGTATTTCCCGTTACTCTCTGTGCTCAGTGGACAATATATATAACATGTAGAGTAAAAAAGATATGCAACAAGTGTACAACCTCTTTGGCGAAGCTATGTCGATCTCAGTGTGATTGGGTTGGCCGGTGAGGATGCTCCGGCTGACTTGGCTGTCGGAGGAGGGGAAGAAGATCTTAGGCGTATGGAGATGGAGCCCGAGGTACTGCTCCGCTGTGATGGAGGGTTTCGTCGTTGGAGCAGCTCCGGTGAGTTGTATGGTGCCGAGGCTGAAGCAGGACAAGAGAGACAACGTTAACCTGAGTGGAATTCTAATAGCATCTCCAGTAGATGACGCAAAATACATAACCACAAAGTGCTAGATGTATACATCAGCCGCTCATCTTCGAACTTAACTGTCGAAAATGAATTTAACTGTCAAAACTGAACTTAACTGTCGAAACTGAATTTTGCTGTCGAAACTGAATTTTACTGTCAAAACTGAACGCACTAGAGGTGAGGCTACACGTCAGTCGACTGACTTTTTCATCTCTGGTCAGTCGATTTTGCAGCCGTTGGATACGAAATCAAGGGCCTGCAGTTCATCTTCAACCTCCACCCCCTGAGCCGCCAGCCACCACCGGCCAAACAGCCGCCCCCGCCGCCCGTGACCGGCGGTGCGCCGCCCTGCCCACCCCGAAAACTCCCCCCCCGGTCCGCCGTCGCCCCGGCCATCCCTGTAGCCCCCCCCCATGCCAAGCTTTTTCTCTAATGATCCCCACGCCACCGCCCCACCACCGCCGGCGACCACCGCCCCCACCCTAAACCCTAAGATAGATAGTGGGGTACCTCTCCGGCGAGCCCCCCTCCCCGTTGCAGCTGGTTCTTCCTTAATCCGGCGAGCCCCCCCCCCCCCCTGAAAATTGACTGACCCAAAAGTTGATTCACTCGACTGAAGTGTAGCAAAATCAGAGCAGCATAGCAAGCTAGAGCAAGAGCGAGAGCAGCTGCGCGAGAAAGAGCAAGAGCAGACCAGGCAGGGGACCGAGAGCAAGAGCAGAGCAGCAGCGCGAGTGAGAGCTAAAGCAGCAGCAGCTCCTACTGATGTGGACGCCGCCCCCGAGGGAGCGACGTCGTGGAGGAAGTGGCCGGTGACGCCGCCGTGGATGGAGCCGCGCCGTGTCGGCTCGGGACCGAGCACTGGCAGCACCGTGAGATCGAATCAAGAAGAAAATGTAGCGATTAGTGTACAACCTCTTTGGTGGCGCCGATTAGGCCGCAGCTTCATCCGAGGAAATGGTGATGATGATGCTCTTCTGGTGGTGCAGGTGAAGACGGCGGTGTGGGAATGGAGGTGGCACGAAAGACGAGGGGAACATCGGGGCAGCTCCTTGGAGGTGGAGGACGGGGTGGCTGAACCGGCGGGACGAACAGATCGACGACGGATTCTCATCAGGTACGGTGGATGAGGGACATCGAGGTGTTGCTATGGACGAGATCGTCGGGGAAGAGGCTCTGGCTGGGTGGCAGACAGAGGAGGGTGTGGGGTGTCGGTGTCAAAACCGGCGGATCTCGGGTAGGGGGTCCCGAACTGTGCGTCTAAGGCGGATGATAACAGGAAGCAGGGGACACGATGTTTTACCCAGGTTCGGTCCCTCTTGATGGAGGTAAAACCCTACGTCCTGCCTGATTTATTCTTGATGATATGAGTATTACAAGAGTTGATCTACAACGAGATCGGAGAGGCTAAACCCTAGAAGCTAGCCTATGGTATGATTGTATGTTGTCCTACGGACTAAAACCCTCCGGTTTATATAGACACCAGAGGGGGCTAGGGTTACACAAGGTCGGTTACAAAGGAGGAGATATATATATCCGTATTGCCTAGCTTGCCTTCCACGCCAAATAGAGTCCCATCCGGACACGAGACGAAATCTTCAATCTTGTATCTTCATAGTCTAACAGTCCGGCCAAAGGATATAGTCTGGCTGTCCGGAGACCCCCTAATCCAGGACTCCCTCAGTAGCCCCTGAACGAGGCTTCAATGATGATGAGTCCGGCGCGCAGTATTGTCTTCGGCATTACAAGGCGGGTTCCTCCTCCGAATACACCACGGAAGAATTTGAATACAAGGATAGTGTCCGACCCTGCAAAATAAGTTCCACATACCACCGTAGAGAGAATAATATTTCCACAAATCTAATCTACTGACTTGTTTTGGCAACATGACATTATGCCATGGCCCGGTGATTATCCGAACCGTTTCCTTTAACTAGCCCCGCACATAACGCGAGGCATTTTTTTGACACGTCTTGTCAAAGCAGAGATCGTGTCCCCCTTATTACGGGATTCTCATCAATACGGGCATGGGTAACCCAACCACGCCATCGACTACGGCGCTTGGGGGATAAGCGAGTTTTACCAGGCTAGTGGGGGCGCGTAGTTTCGTCCGCCCTTATAAAGGGACAAGGTTTAACCTTTTTTCTACCCACGCCTTCTTCCTCCTTGCTCATCCACTCTTGCGCACTCGAGCTCCAACGCCCAAGCCCACATCCTTCCCCTCAACCTTCTCCAATCATGTCCGGAGTGAGAGGCAAATGGATGGCTTCCTCCATCATGGAGGGACACATCAAGAAGCTGCGCGGAGCCGGATACTTGGCCGTGAATATCGCGCATCGGCTGCCCGCTGCGGGGCAGATCGTTCCTACCCCTGAACCTCATGAGAGGGTAGTCTTCCTCCACCACTTCGTCCGCGGACTAGGGTTTCCCCTCCATCCATTCGTCTGTGGTCTCATGTTCTACTACGGGCTGGACTTCCATGATCTGGCCCCAAACTTCGTCCTCAACATTTCGACGTTCATCGTCGTGTGCGAGGCTTTCCTCCGCATCCGGCCCCACTTCGGCCTGTGGTTAAAGACCTTCAATATCAAGCCGAAGGTGGTGGGCGGCCAACAAGCAAAATGCGGCGGAGCCATGGTGGGCAAGGTGCCCAACGTTATATGGCTTGAAGGCTCCTTCATGGAGACCATAAAGGGGTGGCAATCGGCGTGGTTCTACATCACCGAGCCGCGCGACGCCAAATGGGTGGCCGCCCCCAAGTTTCGATCCGGAATCCCCACGCGGCTCACCTCCTGGAAAGAGAAGGGCCTGTCCTGGGGTTCATCGGTAGAGCTGGACGGATTCCAGAAATGTACCCGGAATATGGCAGGCAAGAAGCTCAAGCTTGTCAACATAGTCCAGGTCATGCTCATCCGCCGGATCCTCCCGTGCCAACAACGGGACTTCAACTTGTGGGAGTTCGACCCGGCCCAGCACCAGACTCTGAGCGAGCTCTTCGACACGACGCACAAGGACGCCTGGAAGGTGCTGTTCAAGGGCGCCGAGGTCCCTCCCTCTCTCACCGAGGACCGCGCGCTAAGCGCGAAGCGCCGAGCGCATTCGGCGAGTTCTATACATCCGGTAGGATATTTATTTCCCCTAGCTTAACCATGTGCTGGGTCTGAGCTCCATGCCTTTGACAAGACTGGGTGGAGACGTCGGGGCAGATTAACTGTCCGGACCCTCTGCCCGAAGACACTGCGGACGCTCTCCTGATGGAGATGCTAACTCCGGCTCCTTACCAGGTGCCGGAGAAGACCAAGAAGGCCTAGGGAACCCGAAAGAGTTCCCGACGCCAGGTGTTATCGGACACATCGTCCGATAACTCCGCGATGCACTCCTCCCCCGAAGACGAGGAGGAAGATGAAGATGCTCCCCCTCCAGTCGGGGGAGACAAGAAAAGGAAGGCCACCCCAACCAGGGGGGACGAAGGGTCCAAGAAGGGAAGGACTCTCCTTCCGGACTACTCCACCACCGCCGCCGAAGGCAAAGACGAGTGGCTGCTCAGGTCCAAGCCCCTGGCGAAGTCGTAAGTATTCGAATGCCAGAATAACTCATAGCATACCTTTGTCACACTGCTTCTCCTAACGCCAAATTATGATTATGCAGACCGCCACGAGCCCGTATCGACGTATCTTCGGACAGCTCCCTGGGCTCGTCGGATATGGATAGCGATCCACTTCCGACCGCCACCTCCCTTGCCCTACAGACAATGCCGAGGTATTGTCTCAAGAGGCACCAGGTCGAGGGGAGACAGTCCCGGAGGCGCCTCAAGGCGACCTTCCGGATTCCGGGAGCAGAGGGAGCAAGGCTCCCGAGGGCTCCGAGTTTGGCCCTCAGCCGAGCGCCGCGCCGGAACCTCCAGCGGTTCCGGACTCAAGCAGGCGGCCTCCTTCCAAAAGGGGCAAGACGCCTATGCCGATGACCTCTGTCCATCCAGAGGCACCGGACAGTCTGCTGGGAGCGCTTTGCAGCGCTTCCATCGACGAAGAGCACCGCACTATTATGAGTGTGGTGGTCCAGAAGGTTCAGTCCGCCAAGAGCGGACTGGCTGAAGCCTGTGCCAGCCTTCTAACAGGCTTTGAGGTAAGTTTTTGAAATATGGGGAAAAATATTACCGCATAGACAGTAGCCCCTGATGCTCTGTTCGGTGTTAACAGAGAAAAGCCGAACGGAGGATCAAACAATATCGCAGGAGTCTAATATAAGTATGTTAATATGCGTATGCAGGCTTCGCTGCTGGCCTCTGCCGCACTGAAGCAGGACCTTAAATGGTCCAAGGATGATCTCGGCCTTGCCAAGAGGCAGCTCGAGGAGAACAAAGGTAAGTAGTACCTAGTCTATGGATATGTATAAAAAGAATGCGATTGCAAAATGACGGGATCATCGTAAATTTGCCAGGGGCCATGACCGAGGTGGCGACCGTGAAGCAAGCGCTATCCGAGGACGAAAACAAAGCGGCCAAGGAGCGCACCGAGCGGGAAAGGCATGAGGCGCGGGTGGGCGAGGTGGAGCAAGAGCTCCACGCTCTCGTGACGAAGCACGAGGCGTTGGAGCTTGACTTGAAGACGCAAGAGTCCGAGCTTGCCGTGGCCCTCGAGAGCGCAAAGAATGACAAGGCCGAAGCCCAAAAGGCCCTCCAGGAGATTGATGCGATGAAGAAGATAGCGGCGGGTAAGGCATTCTATATGCAAAGCAAGCATGTGAAAGTAAATTACCTGTTACTTACCCGAATCCGGAGCTCTCCAGGAGCATTCGCAGATTTGCCCCGCAGCGTGTCGGATCCCGCACAGTTTTACCAGGCCGAGGAGGGAAGCTCAACGGAGAAGCTGTTCTGGTCTCAGTATACTGGGACCGAACACGCGATGCCTCTGAGCGACCAGCTGAAGCAACTGGTCGAGCTGCACAAGGCGGCCGAACATGCCATGAAGGGCTTTATAGTCCGGATGTGGCCTGGCGACCCCCTTCCCAACAGCTACTTCGGCCTGGTGAGGCGGCTTGTGGATGCGTGCCCACGGCTGGAAGTCATCAATCGGTCCGTCTGCATCGAAGGTGCACGCCGGGCTTTCGCCTGTGTGAAGGTGCAATGGGCCAAGCTGGACGCCGTGAAGCTGATTAAGGAAGGGCCGCTGGAGGGCAAGGAGCATCGCCACCCCGAGATGTACTATGAGGGTGTCCTGAAGGGTGCTCGTCTCGTAGCGGACGAGTGTACGAAAGATATAATATTCGAGTAAACTCGCTCGTGTAATCATGTATTTATGAAAACTTGTTCATATGCGCTATGCAACGCTTGTTTGAATTTAAAATATTACCTTCTGTTCGGCTGCTTATCAAATCTGAGAGATGGCTAGTCGTCGGCTTCCTCCCCCACGCCACGAGTGCTGGGGTGTTCGGGATAAACCTGAGCACTCTTAGTCCTTCGAGGGAGGTTCTCAGCACAACGAACAAGGCAATCGGACTATAATGCGTTAGCACTCTCACTTAGCCATAGAATTCTATAATTTTAAATTTCGGCGAAGCCCCTAGTATTCGGAAGGCCGAATTCGGGGCACGATACACGCCTTAAGCCAGATAGGGCCGACTCCTCGCTCTAAGCGGCATAAGCCTTTAGGGACTCGAAACCTCTCGAATAGAGACCAGTCTCTCGCCTTATCATGACAGTCAGTTTTAGCTTTCTCTACCGAGGTGCTTAGCCCAGCAGAACCGGGGCACAATCGCAGTAGTTCTCCCAGTGCTACCTTAGCCGATATAACGGAACGTAAGGTACCAAAACATGGGAGCCATGCAAACCCAACTATTGACCCAAGACATGATTCGGACCTGATGCATATAATGCTATAAGTTCGGGGTGCCGCACTGTCGAAAGTGTTCAGACTTCTCACGCCGTATTATGGGGTATGCTTAAGCCCCTAGCGTATTGGCCGTACCAGAGTGTACGGGTGCTGGATGTCATAAATGAACATATATATATATATAAAAGAAGAATGCAATAATAGTCTTAATGCTATGCATTTTTATTGAAAAAGGTGCGTTAAAGCAGAATGATACAAGTAGTGCGATAAGGGGAAAGTAGGACTGTTTGAAATGTCCCTTCCAAGGGCAAGCTGAGGAATAGTATTAAAGCAAATATTTCACTCGTTATCGTAATCCACCTGGGAGTTCCGTGGTTTGACGTAGCTTTCTGCCTCCTTGGATGCTGCATCATGTGTTCGGCAATCACGCTGCCGGACAGGGTTTCCAGAGATTGAAGTCCCGAAAGAGAAAAATAACAAAGCGGGAAGCCCCTAGTGTGGTTTAAGCCGCGACTTGGGGTGTTCCGCCGTCGTGCCCCCCTCCCCGCCTGTGCCCATGGTATTTTTAATGCGTAATTATGTATGCGTGGCACGGATTTTGTCGTTTGGCTGGGATCGGGGTGGGGGCCGCATTGCTATGCGAGCTCGGAAGGTGCCAGGCGGTTCTGTTGCCGATTACTCCGGGCGCGCTTGAAGATGTCCGGGTCCTTAATCGCCGAACTACTAGATTGCCTTAAGAGGTTGCTTTCTGCTTCTGCTGCGAGGGCCGCAGTGTGCTCCTCCGTGCGGAGAGAGCGCTCTGTGTTTCCATTGACTGTGATGACCCCCCGAGGTCCTGGCATCTTGAGCTTGAGATATGCATAATGCGGTACCGCATTGAATCTTGCAAATGTGGTTCGCCCGAGCAGTGCATGGTAGCCACTGCGGAACGGGACTATGTGGAAGATTAACTCTTCGCTTCAGAAGTTATCCGGAGATCCAAAGACCACTTCTAGTGTGACTGAGCCTTTGCAATGGGCCTCTACACCTGGTATGACGCCTTTAAAGGTCGTTTCAGTGGGTTTGATCCTTGAGGGGTCTATACCCATTTTGCGCACTATGTCCTGATAAAGCAGGTTCAGGCTGCTGCCGCCGTCCATTAGGACTCGAGTGAGGTGAAATCCGTCAATGATTGGGTCGAGGACCAATGCGGCGAATCCGCCATGACAGATACTAGTGGGGTGGTCCCTGCGATCGAAGGTGATCGGACAGGAAGACCATGGGTTGAACTTTGGGGCGACTGGCTCCAACGCATATACGTCCCTGAGCGCACGCTTCCGCTCCCTCTTGGGGATGTGGGTTGCATATATCATGTTCACCGTCCGCACTTATGGGGGGAACCTCTTCTGCCCTCCGATGTTCGGCTGCCAGGGCTCCTCCTCGTCATCGCTATGTGACCCTTTATCTTTCTTTTCGGCATTTAACTTACCGGCCTGCTTGAACACCCAATGGTCCCTGTTGGTGTCGTTGGCTGGCTTGTCGGGGGTGCCGTGTATTTGACACAAGCGATCGAGTATACGGTCCAAACTGGACGGGCCCGGAGTGCTTCTTTTGAATGGCTTTTTCCATTGACCGGGTTTAGAGCCTTTGAATCCGGCATTGACTGCCGTATCCTCGGTATTGTCGCTATTAATGCGGCGCTTATGCTTGTTGCAACATGACCTGCCATTGCCGTCCTTGGTATCCGAAGTACCATGGTTCTTTGATATGTTATTACTACGAGCCAGCCAGCTATCTTCTCCCGCACAAAAGCGGGTCATGAGTGTCGTGAGGGCTGCCATAGATTTTGGCTTTTCCTGGCCAAGGTGCCGGGCTAGCCACTCGTCGCGGATGTTGTGCTTGAAAGCTGCTAGGGCCTCTACATCCGGATAGTCGATGATTTGATTTTTCTTTGTTAGGAACCGTGTCCAGAATTGCATGGCCGATTCCTCTGGCTGCTGAATTATGTGGCTCAAGTCATCGACATCTGGTGGTCGCACGTAAGTGCCCTGAAAGTTGTGGAGGAATGCGGCTTCCAGATCTTCCCAATAGCTAATGGACTCTGCTAGCAAGCTGTTAAGCCAATGTCGAGCTGGTCCTTTGAGTTTGAGTGGGAGGTATTTGATGGCGTGTAGGTCATCACCACGGGCCATGTGAATGTGCAGGAGGAAATCCTCGATCCATACCGCATGATCTGTTGTGTCGTCTTATGATTCTATATTTACGGGTTTGAAACCCTCTGGGATTTGATGATCCATTACTTCGTCTGTGAAGCATAAGGGGTGTGCAGCGCCTCTGTACTGGGCTATATCACGACGCAGCTCGAATGAGTCTTGCCCGCTGTGTTCGGCTCGGCCGGACTTACTTTTACTATATCCGGTGTGACGATTATCGTCTCGCATTGTCACGCCCTTGTGATCCGTAGATCGATCTTGCATGTTTTTCTTTGTCCTCCAATACGTCTCGCAGGTCTGGCGTATTTCCCCCTGCCTTTTTATTTGAATGACGTCGGGGTGCGGGCTGAGCTTTTGGCTGGAATGTGCCTCTGTCGCGGCCACGAGGTGGCTGATCAGCCGCGTCATACGCCGGGGATGTAGGTTTCGGTGCTTCCTCCTCCAGTCGGGGTAGCAACCTGCACTTTGGGTAACTCTTGGAGGGGCTTTTGAGTTTATACTCCTGGCCGCCAGGACTTCAGTCCATCTGTCAGCTAGCAAATCTTGATCATCTTGAAGCTGTTGCTGCTTTTTCTTAAGGCTACTTGTCGTGGCTATAAGCCGACGCTTGAAGCGCTCTTGTTCGACGGGATCCTCTGGCACGACGAATTCGTCATCGCCGAGGCTTGCCTCGTCTTCGGAGGGAGGCATGTAATTATCATCTTCCGCCTCTCCATCTGCCGCTCTCTCAGGAGGGCTAGCTCCTCCATCCTCCTGCTCTAAATCTTGCTGGAGGGGATTGTTGTTGTCTTCGGCATTGTCCAAAGTGCTATTATCTCCGGTGCCGGTATCACCACTTTTGCCATGGCGACACTTAGAGCGGCGCCGCTGACGTCGGCTCTTGGGTTGCTTCTTGGAGGGGTCATCCTCCGTTGTCTCGTCGCCATTGCCTTCTTTGGGTGTGTCCACCATGTATATATCGTATGATGAGGTGGCTGTCCAGTGCCCTGTGGGCAGTGGTTCCTCTTCGACTCCTGCATCGTCGTCCATACTGTCGATGTCTTCGGAGTCGAAGTCAAGCATGTCGGTTAAGTCATCGACAGTGGCTACTAACTGGGTGGTGGGTGGGCGGCAAATTTCTTCATCATCCGCATCCCCATCCTGCCGGACATAGTTCGGCCAGGATCCTTCTGACAAGGAAAGAGACCTTAATGAGTTCAGTATGTCGCCGAAGGGCAAGTGCTAAAAAATATCCATGGAGGTAAACTCCATGATCGGCGCCCAATCGGATTCGATGGGAACGGGCGCAGGCGGTTCGGAGTCCGTGGCCGGAGAAGGATCCGGTAGTTTGGCAACACAGCTCTCGTGAAGAGTAAGGTCGATATTCGGCTCGATCTCCGCAGAGGGTACGGCCTCCGTGACGGGGTCTATCCACCCGTCCATGGATGGCAAAACTGGCTCCGAATTGAGGGTCGGAGCGGCTGCCGGTGCGATCTCCTGAATACGGTCCGATGGTAGAGCTAAATCGTACTCATCGCGACCGCGTGGCGCACAAGGCAGGGGCTCGAATCCGTCGAAGATCAAGTCTCCGCGGATATCGGTCGTGTAGTTTAAGCTTCCAAGACTGACCTGGTGGCTAGGGGCATAACTTTCGATCTGCTCCAGATGGCCAAGCGAGTTGGCCCGCAGTGCGAAGCCGCCGAACACAAAGATCTTTCCGGGGAGAAAAGTCTCACCCTGGACCGCATCACTATCAATGATCGTAGGAGCCATCAAGCCTAACGGCGACGACACAGAGGAACTCTCAATGAAAGCACCAATGTCGGTGTCAAAACCGGCGGATCTCGGGTAGGGGGTCCCAAACTGTGCGTCTAAGGCGGATGGTAATAGGAAGCAGGGGACACGATGTTTTACCCACGTTCGGGCCCTCTTGATGGAGGTAAAACCCTACGTCCTGCTTGATTTATTCTTGATGATATGAGTATTACAAGAGTTGATCTACCACAAGATCGGAGTGGCTAAACCCTAGAAGCTAGCCTATGGTATGATTGTATGTTGTCCTACGGACTAAAACCCTCCAGTTTATATAGACACCGGAGGGGGCTAGGGTTACACAAGGTCGAAACTGAATTTTACTGTCGAAACTGAATTTTACTGTCGAAACTGAACGCACTAGAGGTGAGGCTACACGTTAGTCGACTGACTTTTTCATCTCTGGTCAGTCAATTTTGCAGCCGTTGGATACGAAATCAAGGGCCTGCAGTTCATCTTCAACCTCCACCCCCTGAGCCGCCAGCCACCATCGGCCAAACAGCCGCCCCCGCCGCCCGCGGCCGGCGGTGCGCCGCCCCGCCCACCCCGAAAACTCCCCCCCGCCGGTCCGCCGCCGCCCCGGCCATCCCTGTAGCCCCCCCCCCCCCCCCGTGCCGAGCTTTTTCTCCGATGATCCCCACGCTACCGCCCCACCACCGCCGGCGACCACTGCCCCCACCCTGAACCCTAAGATAGATAGTGGGGTACCTCTCCGGCGAGCCCTCCTCCCTGCTGTGGCTGGTTCTTCCTTAATCCGTCGAGCCCCCCCCCCCCACCCCCTGAAAATCGACTGACCCAAAAGTCGATTCAGTCGACTGAAGTGTAGCAAAATCAGAGCAGCATCGCAGGCAAGAGCAAGAGCGAGAGCAGCAGCAAGAGCAAGAGCAGACCAGGCAGGGGACCGAGAGCAAGAGCAGAGTAGCAGCGCGAGCGAGAGCTAAAGCAGCGGCAACTCCTACTGATGTGGACGCCGCCCCCGAGGGAGCGACGTCGTGGAGGAAGTGGACGGTGACGCTGCCGTGGATGGAGCCGCACCGTGTCGGCTCGGGACCGAGCACTGGAAACACCGTGAGATTGAATCAAGAAGAAAATGCAGCGATTAGTGTACAACCTCTTTGGTGGTGCCGATTAGGCCGCAGCTTCATCCGAGGAAATGGTGATGTTGATGCTCTTTCGGTGGTGCAGGTGAAGACGGCGGTGTGGGAATGGAGGTGGCACGAAAGACGAGGGGAACATCGGGGCAACTCCTTGGAGGTGGAGGACGGGGTGGCTGAACCGGCGGGACGACCAGATCGACGACGGATCCTCATCCGGTACGGTGGATGAGGGACATCGAGGTGTTGCTGTGGATGACGTCGTCGGGGAAGAGGCTCTGGCTGGGTGGCGGGTGGAGGAGGGTGTGGGGTGTCGGTGTCAAAACCGGCGGATCTCAGGTAGGGGGTCCCGAACTGTGCGTCTAAGGCGGATGGTAATAGGAATCAGGGGACATGATGTTTTACCCAGGTTCGGTCCCTCTTGATGGAGGTAAAACCCTACGTCCTGCTTGATTTATTCTTGATGATATGAGTATTACAAGAGTTGATCTACCACGAGATCGGAGAGGCTAAACCCTAGAATCTAGCCTATGGTATGATTGTATGTTGTCCTACGGACTAAAACCCTCCGGTTTATATAGACACCGGAGGGGGCTAGGGTTACACAAGGTCGGTTACAAAGGAGGAGATATACATATCCGTATTGCCTAGCTTGCCTTCCACGCCAAATAGAGTCCCATCCAGACATGAGACGAAGTCTTCAATCTTGTATCTTCATAGTCTAACAGTCCGGCCAAAGGATATAGTCCGGCTCTCCGAAGACCACCTAATCCAGGACTCCCTCATGGGGCTTCGCAGGTTTTCCTGGCCTCGGTGTACGAATGGGTGGGCGGATGGGATGGGAGTGGGGAACCATGGCTTAGGGACGCGCTTGTCCGAAATGTGGGGTAAGTTACAAAAGTACCCCCACCGATTTGAGGTGGTTCTTTCGGTTCAGGGGTATCACGAGCATTTTGCGTGTCGGGATTTCACAGGAGGTCAGAGTTTTCGTGCGTGTTGTAATTTTGGAATAGCAAGGAGCGGGTTGAGATGGAGGGAGTTGTCGGAGCACAATGAGATAAAGATATATCTTAAATATTTCGGGCTAACAAGGCGCGGGTTGAAATTTCCGGACAAGCCTAACGTGTACTATACCAAATCAATTTGCACTACAAATGTAATTCAAAACTTTGAATTCATGTTATGTTCAATTAAAATATTTCGCTATGTGTATAATGCATGCAACCTAGTACTCAAATGAATGTTTTAGTGCATTCCAAACGTATATACTACCGCTTCAATATGAACTAAATTTGAATTTATTTCTCTATTTGAATAAGATCTACAATAATGATTGTTGTGAAGTCAAAGCATTTGAATTCGTTTCTCTATTTTAATAAGATCTACAATCGTCATTATTGTCAAGTTAAACCATCGTTTGTGTATTATCTTCACAGCACACCACATGATTAGTCTCGAGTTACATATGAACTATGTGTACTATATGAACTCGAACTCGATTTTTTGAATCCACTTTATGTTGATTTCAAATCATAGTACATTTCAAGCTCTAGCTAGATCTTCACAAACTAAACCATGTCTCATATGTATAATGTGTTTATCACATTATGTATGGTGCCCCACCCCCTACGCCTACAAGTATTTAGATGTGAGTTGCAAACACCACACATTACCACAAATTCAAATAAAATGTGAGAATGTTCGATATATAGTATTGTTTACATTGTTCGATATTTAGTTGTAAGCTGCAAACGCCACACATTATCACATATTCAAATAAAATGTGAGATTGTTCGATGTATAGTATGGTTTAGATTGTTCGACATTAAGCTGTGAGTTGCAAACGCCGTGCATTATCGCATTATGGTATAACATGTGCAAAACCACAACACGCGTATCACCGCTATATTCATGCATGCATAATTTTAAAACACTATGATCTCCTGTTCAAATATACGAATCCACTTTCATATCAAATTATGATCTTTGTTAGTCTCTTACAACCACACAATCCTCTAACCTTTGTAGCTACCGCTAACTTTCTCTCGTGCATGCACACGCCCTCCTCGCCCTCCCCCTCCCTCAGCATTCTATCCATCGCGCACATTCATTTTTTTAGGTCGTTCTCCCACAGTCTCCACAACTCCTTTCCGACACACACCGATCGATAAACCTCTCCAGCGATGTCTGCCTACAACATACACACGCACCTTCAATCTCCTCCTTTATGTGTCCTTGCCTCGTGTCTCTCATACGGTCCCACACACATGTAAACTCTCGCCCCTCTTTTCATCGATCTCACAACCGCACACTCCTCCCCCTATCTAGCTAGTAGCTAGGCCTCTCGCACCACCTCCTAGCTCCATTCTCTCTGTCTATCCGTCTCGTCAGGCCTTATTTGCCTCTAACAAATGGACGTACACCGACCGATCTCCCGCTATACATATAGCTAGCTAGGTCCTTATAACTTGTTTTCCCCATGCGTCGATCAATCTACCTCATTAGTTGTGTCTCTCCCTTCCTCCGACAAACAACAATTGATCTACCGATCTAGTTAGGTTTGCTTACCAAACACATGGTTCCCCTTCATCATCCATGGATGTGTCCCGACAGATCTATCACGCACAGGCACACACAAAAACACATCCCCGCTCTTATTATTAATATTGCAGTTCCACCCTCAGTTTGTCTAGTAGGCCTCTCCCACCATCTTCGAGAAGCAACTCCATCACCCATCCAACACTCTACCCCTCTCCCTCTCTCTCTCTCCCATCCTATTTCCCGTCCTTCAATTATGTATGGACGTTGACCGATCTCCCTCAAGACATAGTTGGGTCTCTCCTTCTCAACACATATACGAGTCGTTCTACCTCTATAGTTAGGCCTCTGTCTACCCCTCCCCCCACCCCTCTCTCTCTCACACACACACCGATACATCGAGCGCTCTAGTCATGTCTCCCTGCCACACACAAACTTGACCTGTGCCCTCTGACGTTCCGGTAGCTAGGTCAGGTGCCCTATATCTTTGACTTGCACACACACACAATTTCGATGGCTCTCTTCATCAATCTCGCACCCACCCACTTGATCCTCTCTTCGACTCTATCGATATCTATGACCCCTCCCTCTCTTCTCGTGGATCGCCCGACCCTCTATATATGACATGGATAGGCCTCCATTTCACACACATTGCATGCAAAATTTTGTTTGAGATGTCATCGACACATATTCCCACAAATACATTCACGAAATCAACCTCCCCCAAAACAAAAAACACTCACGAACGCACAAGCCATTTGTCTAGGTTTGTATCTCTCACACACACCCATGTAGGTGGGGGGCGTGCACGAAGAGAAGAGGTGCACGCACGGCGCACGTACTCCCGTCTCTTTCCCAACCACACCCGCGCGGGTACACGGTGGAGCTCATTTCTGTACGAAAAGGCAGCCCATGTGGTAACTTGACACGTGTACTGGTTGTCCACTAGATGGAGGGAGGATCGTCTACCACGGGTGAACAAACAAATTGCGACTTGATGCGTTATGTTAAAAAAGAGGCAAACCATGTGGGGCCTACCTTAGAGGCAAGGCTCTATACACTGGAGTACTTTTGATGTGTCCCGTCAACTCGTAGAACAAGGAGAAGCTTGCTTAGTACGCCTGCTCCCTCGCCCACGCGCATGGTGGCTCGCAGGACGAGGAGAAAATTTTACTAGTACTCCCTCCGTTTACTCCTCGTCCCTACCTTGGTTAGAGAGATTATCATATTGTTTGGAATATATGTCCTTTAGTAGATTTCAATATGAACTACTAGTACATACTCCAAACACTGATGTATATAGACGTATTTTAGAGTGTAGATTCACTCATTTTGCTCTGTATGTAGCATAAAGTTGAGACACTTATTTTGGAATGGGGGGAGTACATATTTGCTATGATCTATCAATCATTGAGATGCAATAGCATGCATGTTAGTCTCCTTTGTATTTGATGAAATGTTGCAACGGGTAACCTTGGACGCAAGATACATGTAACAGAAGCTGGAAGCTTCATAGCATTGTACTATCTCGCTGATAAATTACAGTACGTACTATACAAGTACTTCCTCCGTTCCTAAATATAAGTCTTTGTAGAGATTTCACCATGAACCACATACGGATGTATATAGATGAATTTTAAGTGTGGATTCATTCATTTTGTTCCGTATGTAGTCCACCTAGTGGAATCTCTACAAAGACTTATATTTAGGAATGGAGGGAGTACTATGTAAAGAGTTAGGAGTCGCACGATGTCCAGAAAATATGGTGATAGTGTGAGGTGGGCCATGTAATCACTGAGCATGCGTGTTTTCACTGCTCTTGCACTCCTCCACCGTAAGAATGGAGAAAATTGTAATCTAGTAGTACCTCCTTTCGCCGAAAGCGTGGGACATCCAGCAGTCCTACCACCTCAGTAATAATGACCAATGAGCCGTCAAATCACATAGACCCAGCAGTAAGTTGGACGGACAAAGCAACCATCACTCTTGAATCTGCTTCTCCCTTCAACGCAGGCGCCAGTGAGAGGTCGCGTCCGCTCTGCCCGGGCATGAATGCGGCACTGACCGTTTCGGGTGAGAAGCACGCGGGGGCGATGGAGGGGCTTTGGGTGGGCCAGGCTGGTCAGGAGCGGGCGTGGCAGTTTTCCGCCTGTCCCTACCAGACGGCCGGAAACGAGAGGATGCACCGACTCTGGCGGCTAAAATTGTACACTACACACCATCTCTTTGTAGGAGTAGGTCGATCTGTCGCTCTCTCTAACACACACATGCTGCTAAACACACACACGCACACGCACACACAGGTTCATAGAATAGGAAAATCGTGCGAGTGTGAAGCCACAAGAAGCGAGATACAAATGGAGTATGTACAAGAAGAGAAGAGGTGACGAATATTCCATCAAACCTGGACCGAGGAGTAGTACTCCCTCCGTCTAGGTGTTAAGTCATCCTACGGAAATCAGATATTCCCAAAATGTTTAGGCATCGTCCATTAACTTCGCATCTCAATCTCCTCCTGGCCTCGTTGCTAGCGAGCGTTGTTACTTAGGGAGCGTTTGGATCCTTAGCAAGAACAGCTTATAGCATAGCCGGGCAAGGTTAGGCGTTTGTAACTGTTAAAATATGTTAGCTTTTGTGGGCCAACTAGCTTGGGTAGGCTAGAAAAACCTATCTAGCTCAGGAGAGCCAGATCGTCTCGCTTCCGACAGCAAACTTCGCGTAGTAGTAACATAGACTAGTAACATATGCATGTTGTACTAGTCCAAGTTACTCACCACTATGACCAGCTAAAGCAATGTAACAAAACGCTCCTTACTCTGCCTTTATCTCCCCCGGAAACCCAATGCATGGAGCGCAACTACGCGTTGATCAGTCATGAAATCAAAGTTGGTTTGCATGCGAGTTAATACGTGGCCCTGCATGGTAGCTAAAACGGCATCTCTTAGTTGTTTGGATTAATTGTTGTGTTTAGAGACAGAAATCAGGGCTTTGATTGGAGGAATGACCGGTCAAGTTTCTCCTTCTCCTCCAATCTGCTTGCACCTTGGTCCCGCTGCACCTTCTAACTTGACTTATTACACCTAGACGGAGGGAGTCGTACGAGATACGGTGGCACACTAACTTAGGTTGAATACAAGTGCCCAAAATTGTGTGCATGTTATAATAAGGATTCACTTAAAATAGTACGTGAGCGAACTGAGGCATCAATTGGACAGTGTTCCCGAGCAGTAGCGAGATGTGTGAGGTAAGATACACCGCTGGCGCTTTTTATTTTTCTTATTAATTTGTTTGTTTCACCCTCTGACTGGTGGGACCCAACATACTACGTGGAGAGAGGTAAGGTGACTAAGGCTGCATTATTTCTGCACCACTGTGGATAGTCTTACCACCAAAGCCACATGACACGATTATGATTTAAATCCCAATGACTCCCACACACACAAAAAACACGGCATGCTTGTCACACGAATGCAGGAATGTATAAAAGGTTATTTTGCTCTCGTTGAACATAACGCGAGGGTTGTGTAGCTGGTTATCCTGTTCGCTCATCAAACTAGAGGTCTCGTGTTGGATAACTACACTTGAGCATAATTCGTGCCAGGAGGATTCTTTGACTGGTCAAAATGGATGGATACGGAGCTATACGATCTCGTAGTGGCCGTATAATCACCTCATCATGTATAAGCTGCAGCCTCGGTGCTTGTTTTCTAGGGTTTGCACTCTTCACACTCTCTCCAGTATATATATACACGCTGGAGCCTCATCGCTTGTAGTTTCTCTCTTCACACTCTCTCACCCTCTCCAGATCTAAACAAGACTTCGTTGGCCTCTCTCTCTCTCTCCCCTCACTGCTGGTCTGCTTGTAGTTGCTTTCTTCACACTCTCTCACCCTCTCCAGATCTAAACAAGACTTCGTTGGCCTCTTTCTCTCCCCTCACTGCTGGTCAAAGAGCCGGCAGAATCCGTCCATCGGGAAGGGAAGGAGGCTTAACGCTGTAGCTGTCGACGAGGGAGGAGGGAATCCACTACCGACGCAGCTGTTCACTTTCACCCAACGGCAGCGCGGGAGGGCCTCCGACCCCTTCTTCTTCGCTGCCGTACATAGTGTGGGTCGAACGGGCTCCGGTCGCCCACCGAACCACACCACAAGAACCTTAAGGTATAATTTACTTATTCCACATGCATTGCTCTAGCTGCATGTGGGCTTTTTCCGCTTCTGCACTCGAATCTAGGTGTTGGATCAAACATGAAAGTAGTGGGGAAAGTTGTATACCATGAATCTAGGACGTGGTTCAAAGAGGAAAGGAATGGGGAAAGTAGTGGGAAAAGTTGTATAGCATGAATCTAGGACGCGGTTCAAAAAGGAAAGGAAGGGGGAAAGTAGTGGGGAAAGTTGTATCGCATGAATCTAAGACGTGGTTCAAAGAGGACAGGAATGGGGGAAAGTAGTGGGGAAAGTTGTATAGCATAAATCTAGGACGTGGTTCACAGAGAAAAGGAAGTGGGGAAAGTAATAGTACAGACTGGCTATCCAGCACCTACGTTGGTCGAAAAGGGAAAACAATGACAAACGCAGTACGCACATCTGTAACGAACTGATATTTTGTTTTGGGGGACAAGGCTGTAGAGTTTGAGCAGGACTAGATTTGCTGCGCTCACATAGGGAAAGGTGTCTAAAGATATCAAAACTGGGACCAACACAAATATGCTCCTTGGTTGTTTGTTCTTTGTTGCAACGGACTGTGCATCACCCCAGTACATCGATAGATGCACATGGTGCTACTGCGTCCACTGTCTCGTGCAACTCTTCAGTTGTTGTTAATCTAAGGACCTGTTTGGTTAAAAACTCCCTAGTCCCTACCTACTTGGTTCCAGGGACTAAACATGGACTAGAGGTTATTAAATGACATGCTAAAAGACCATATTACCCCTAGTAATGAACTAATAGAGACAAGGTGCGATGCGTGGCAGGGGTAATTGTTGGAAAAAGTCCCAAAAAGACTCTCCCTCGGGGTCTTCTTTCTTTAGTCCCAAATGGCCACTTTTAGTCCCTAAAAGTCCCTCCTGTTTGGTTTAGATGGGTCTGACACGGAGTTTTTTAGTCCCTTCACCAAAATGTCCCTGTAAACAAGCACCCTCTAATAATGCCGCTGGAAAATTGATGCAATGCCACAGTTAAAAGAAAATTACATGGTTAATGAATTTTGTTGTTAATATAATCACTTTGTTAATATTAATCAATGCCACCATTTGAGAAATGCTACTGTCTTGCTTTCTTTCCCATTTAGGTAAGGTAGATGCTTCTTTTTGTTGGCTTCTGTCATCCACTGTTATTGACCACTAGTTGTTTCCTTTGCACCTCTGTGTAAACAGGGTTATCTACTTCACCTCGTTGCCATTGTGACCTTTTGTTGCACTGCACAAAACACTTTTGTTTTAAGAGTGTTTTGTGCAGTTCAACCAAAATTTCACACCGACAGCGTTGGTTTATTGCTTGATCTTAGTGGAACTTCACAAGAGGAGATCTTACTTCCTATCCGTGTTGGCAAATTTGGTTCAGTTCTTCTTCTTGTGAGTGGTTCGAATTCCGCATCATCAGAGGTCAGTACTAGCCTTCTTTCACATGATTCTGTAGTGTCCTTTCATATGTTGTGCTACTTGTACGGTAATGTTGCTTGATTTTAGTGAACTGCACAAATGGAGATAAGACTTCCAATCCGTATGTGCACCGCAATATCCCATTGAGGTAAGATAAGGATATTTCACAACTGTTGGCCTGTATTTTGCCACTTTCATCATAAAATTAATGTCATTGTTTAGTGCTATACTTGTGCAACCTAATGGACATGCCAAATATTACATTGAAGGCGAAGCTTGTCTGTTATTGAACCGAGTGATGAAGGGGAAGAACAAGCAGAAGAAAAACAAAAATCAACTCCTGGTGCTGTAATGAAGCACTGGAACTGTGATGACACAAGTAATGATATAGTTTGCATCTTAATTTATTGCTATGGCTGGAACAATCAATTGTTTTGCCATTGATTTGATGCCACTCTTAATGTAATACGTAATTATCTCTACTTGTGCAAACAGGGATCTTCTTTGAAGATACCATATATTTTAGTGGAACTGCACAAGAAGATGTTGGAAACATTAATCTAATCAAGGAGTATATAGTAAGCATGGCCACCACAGTAGATAGCAACAGATGGTTCCGGAGAAGTGCTTCATCTATATGCTGTACACAATAAGCCTCCTGACAAAGGTTGGTACTCGCCCACTGATTTCATCTATATGATTGAGCTTTGTCATCTCTATTGGTGTTGTGCTACTGTTTAGATACTGTCATCAAAAAGTGGTATTGTCCTTGAGAAGTGCTTCATTTGTGTTGTTTTAAATATTTCCTTTCCTTTTTTTGAGCAAACAGGGATGCTAGCATTTAGTTATCCTCTTGTCTTTGCACAACAGGATCATCCTCCTCTGAAGAAGAATATGGAGTATGTGAAGTGACTAGTTCCGATTATGCCAGGATGAAGAAGCCATGTCTATCTTCTCATCAGAAGGAGCAGTTGAAGGATGGTTACATTACCCCCCATAAGACCAAACTAACTTCATCTCAGAAGGACTGACAAATCTCCATTTTCTTGCTATGACGCGCGAGTACAATGTTGTTCTAGGATCCTTTGCGGTGAGTTCCATTTTTCAAAAAGTGTGCTCTACATGGACCATGTCGGTGCCTGTTTAAACTGTCAATTCATAGTACAGTTTGCTTTATACTAATCACTTTTTTATATTTGTGCAAACAGGGTGCTCATCTTGATTTCAATGGGAACTGCACAAAATGTTCATGAATACATCGAATCATTCATTTCCACCACAAGAAAGGAGGTGCCGATAAGTTCAAGGTGTTGCAACATATAAGGGCGAAATCATACAAGCTACGCGCGAATTTGGTTGATTTTGATGGAACTGCACAAAAAGAACAGCTGGTTTATTTAGCATGAGGTGCCATGTCAATGTCTAAACTGATGGCAAACCCTGCCCATTCTACAATCGTAGGCATTTGATATTTTGGAATGGGAAAACCTTGTCAAATTTTGCTAATTGATTTTAGCAAGAAGACATGCGTTTGATATTTTCGAATGGGACGCCCTTTGCTGTCAGTAGCGTCGATCCATTTTTTTCTTTTTTCTTTAGTTGTGAAGTAAATATTGTCTCTGACGTGTGAATCGCTGAGATGCATAATCATCGATTGTTTTGAATGTTCTCTATGAATTGCCAGGCCTGTGTGTTTGATTGCAATGTACAGGAACGCTAAAAAGCTACTCAAACTCTTTGTACTCCTTTTGTTCCTTTTTACTTCGCACATTGTGAAAGTGCATACTTTTTTCTATAAGATTGGTTAAAGTAGAGATACTTTGACTGCAGACAAAACTTGTATGTAGACTAGAAAGGACCGGAGGGAGTACATGTGAAACGGCTGCAAATGAGGTGATCACCCTGGGAATAATGCTAGTACGTATTGTTTTGCATGTTCATCCAATGCCAGTGATACAAGAATTCAAACTAATCAAAATAAATTCATTCATACACGGTCGGATTTCATATAAGCATGCCGGGTTTCATTACATTTCGTACATTCTTCAACTAAAAAGGGGTGCCCTGGAGATATAATTAATTAACCGAAGCTACCCACCTGTGTCCTGCTGTGCCAAATAGAAGCTTCAGTGACTTAACTACAGGTGCAGTTGCGTAACTGACATGTGGCCCAGATGCCTGTTGGGCCCACGTGTCAGTCAGCCAACTACACCAGCAGTTAAGTAGAAGCAGCGTCCTTCTCCAACATAGCTCTCTGACTCCACGTCGCCGCCAAGAAGCTAACCGTCTGTCAGTGGTCAACCCACCTAGCTTCGCTTCAACCGAGGGTAGCAGCGGTGGCCTTACATGGACCCGAGCGGCGGCGACCTACCGTGTTCTACTCTTCCTCGTTTTATGTGTGGCGCGGCCTCGCTGGCAGTAGGGCGGGGCCTCGGCGGAGCCGGCGATGTCCTTTGTCTCGTTGCCGGCGGGCGGCACCTCGGCAGAGCGGGGGAAATCCTCCCCCTCGTTGCCGGGAGGGTGGGGCCTCGGCGGAGCCGGCGGTGTCCTCTGTCTCGTTGTTGGCGCCGCGGGGCCTCGACGGAGTAGGGCCTCGTCGACGCCAGTGGAGCGGGGACTCGTCGGAGCCGGCATTGTCCTCTGCCTCGTCCTCGGTCTCGCCAAACAGCGCCTCGCCCGCTTCATTGCCCTCTTTGTAGGCGGCCGCAGCCTCCGCCACCCGCATGCGGTACCACCAGCGCTCGAGGCGGCCCTCACGGGTGGAGAGGTATGAATCGAGCAGCGCCTCCTACTCCGCCCGCTCCGCGGTGATCTACTCCTCCGCATGCAGGTGCTCCTGGAGGAGATGGTGGTTGTAGGCGGCGTCGGCCTGCACCTCCCGTAACTGCTCCTCAAGCTTCTGCCTCACCATGTCCATATATTGGGAACGGGCCTTGCCGATGGTCGTGGTGCAATGCACCGGCGAGGATGGCGCGGAGGAGGGGGTTGGCACCAGATCGTCGACTACCATGTTCTCCATTGGGACGCCGTCGTCCTCCGGCTGCCTGCCAGCCAGCCAGTCGGCAGCAATGGCTGCCATCTCCTTGTGGTCTGTCGTCCGCCCGTCCCGAAGAGCGCTAGAGCGCGAGTAAGCCATGGTGGGCAGTAGTGGTGTGGACAGGAGAATAGGAACGGATGCAGATGACTGCGGCTATGGACGGCGCAGCAGTTTATATAGCAATGGTGGGCGGCAGAGGGACGGACGTGTGGCACCGCAGTAGCCGCCTCGGCAACCGCGTATTATTAATGTGGGCGGCAGAAGGACAGACGGACGACACTTGTGTTGTTTGAAGGCGGAGCAATTGCATGCACTGGGAAGCGGGGCGGGCGGCGCTGACCGTTTCGGGCGGAAAGCGTGCACGGGCGAGGGAGGCGGTCTAGGTGGGCTAGGGCAGTCAGACTCGTGCTTGGCAGTGGGTCGGTCCAGCAGCCGGACTGGCTCGCCAGCTACCTCGCCGAGCTGAGCGATGACAATCAGACGATGGACGTAGCTTCCGACCAGGAGCCGGCGTCACTGTCCAAGCCGGTTCATGCCGTGTTCACCATAGAGAAGGTGCCGCACTTCGACGCCCTATTGGCGGAAGAGCTACCAGCGCAAGAGGACCTGTGATGCAACCTCCATTTCCTCAACGAGCACCGGTGAACAAGCGAATGACAATGCCATCGCGGACATGTGGCCCTATGATCCTGGCTTCCCGAATGAGCAGCGGGCGCTATATTAGACCATCCGTAGGGCCCGCGAGGCCCTCTCCATCGTCCTTCTAGTTATTGCGCTCATCGTGGCGCCGTCGTCTCGCGTTGTCAACATGGTCAACGGACATGAGGATGAGGAGATGACTTTACTTGGAGAGGATGACAGTGGGAACCCACCAGGGTCATAGCCGCACGTACGCAAGTGCTTCCTTATTAGTATATAAAACAATATTTTTTTGCTTCCTCCTGGTTTCCTGACATCAGGGTCCCACACCATTGTCAACCTATGTAGTCAATAAACGAGAGAATTGCACAAGAAGCGGCCGAGAGCTGGGACCAAGCAGCTCGAGCAGTATTTGTGTTTTTGAGGTGTGAGCACTACAGAGTTTTTCTTGAGCGATGTTTAGCCCAGATATTAATTTTTCTCCTCTGAACAACAACAAAAACATCGCTGCAGCTATTAACTAGGCGGGCTATGGCCCGTCTAGCCCAGGCCAGATATCCAGCACAGATATTATTTTTTTCAAGCTGAAAATGGCTAGCCCAGCTATACTTTTTTAGGAATACCCAGGCAAGGTCAAGTTGTTATTCTCCGCCCCGCTGGGCTGCAAATCTTTCCTAGGAGGGATGCATTAGGCTTAACAAGAAAATGGGCTTTAAGAAATAATAAATGGGATGTAATTATTAAAACTGGGTAGTAACTATAAAAAATGCACCAAACACGTAATTATTTTATAAAATATTATTTTTGGATATTGGAAAATTTGATTTTATTAATTGTTGGGAGCGCAATGTTTCGTTGGATTTTTACGTAATATAAATTTATATTGAAATAGTATTTAATCTGACTAGAAATTTCTGGATAAAAATATTTCGGATCTCATCAAAATGTGGGAAAATTTATTGAATTCTGTTTTGGACGGTTGGTTGAAATGGGCTGTACTTTTAACAAACTGTAAATGGGTTGTAGTAAATTCCATTAGAATTCAAAAATTGGCTGCACATTCTTACAAATCTCAAATGGGCTATAAGTTCTCTGCCACACAGTTGTGGCCTTACTAAGTTGACGCGTCCCCTCAAAAAAAAGAGTTGATGCGTATGCAAGGCTTTGTCAACTTATAGTCAACACACGCTTCTAGCAGCAGTGGCCGTTGGATGTCCATCAAACGGATGCCGTGCTTCTTCTTCAATCACGAATATTCTAGCTTCACCTGCCCAAAAAATGATTCCTCCGCCTGACATCTGGGGCGCACCGTTTCGGAAGCTGACCTGTGGGCCTACTAAGTTGTCGCGTACCAAGGGCTTTGCCAACTTAGTCAATATAAACGATTCTAGCTGCAGTGACCGTATGATGTCCATCCAACAGCCGTCGTGCTTCTTCAACCTCTGGTCTTCTTGCTCCAGCCTCCCAAAGCAGCGCCGGTCGTGCCGCCTGCTCCTGCCTCCCGTGGCTGGCTGTGCTGCCGTGCAGACCTC
Organism: Triticum urartu; assembly: GCF_056163025.1. Classification (NCBI taxonomy): domain Eukaryota; kingdom Viridiplantae; phylum Streptophyta; class Magnoliopsida; order Poales; family Poaceae; genus Triticum; species Triticum urartu. Next base: position 513,637,238 of record NC_141879.1, read on the forward strand.
ACCGCCCCCTACTACTCCCACCTCTGGCCAGGGCATCCCTCCACTCACCCACACCACCTGTTATTCTGCGAAAACGACAGCCTGACACCGCAGCCGAACCAGTGAACCCTCGTACTCCTCTCCGTGTGGGCATCCACTGCCGCGTCTTCCCCGGCTCCGCGTCGTCCCCTTCCTAGGCCTCGCCGTCGTCCACCGCCCTGGTGCTCTCGGCGCGGCGTGGTCAACATGGTCAAGGAACGACTTCCATCGGAAAAGTACTGTACCTGGAGGGGCTGACAGCTGGATCCACGACGGCCGCAAGGAAGTGCCTCCTTATTACGCGGAAAATAATTATTCCTCCACCTGACAGCGGGGACCCACCGGACGGGCCACCGTATTCGGCGAAAAAATGTTTCCCCTGACTGCTGGGACCCACCGGACGGGCCAACGTATTTCGCAAAAAAACGTTCCCCCCGCTGTCAGCTCGGACCCACCGACGGTGCCTCCTTATTATGCACAAAAAAATGAATACTCCCCCTGCCAGTTGGGACCCACCTTGGTGGGAGGCTGACTTGTGGACCTACTAAGTTGACGGGGACGGAGTGCTTTGTCAACTTAGTCAATATGAACGATTCTAGCTCCAGTGACTGTATGATGTCCATCCAATGGCCGTAGTGCGTCTTCAACCTCTGGTCTTGTTGCTCCAGCCGCCCAAAGCAGTGTCGGTCGTGCCGCATGCTCCTGCCTCCCATGGCCGGCTGTGCTGGCCCGGAGGCCTCACCGCCCCCTACTATTCGCACCGCTGGCCAGGCCATCCCTCTACTCACCCACACCCCCTATTATTCTGCGGCGACGACAACCTCACACCGCAGCGAACCAGTGAACCCGCGTACTCCTCTACGCGTGGGAATCCACTGCCGCGTCTTCCCCGGCTCCGCGTCGTCCCCTTCCTAGGCCTCGTCGTCGTCCACCGCCCTGGTGCTCTCAGCACGGCGTGGTCAACGTGGTCAAGGAACGACTCCCATTGGACGTGGACTGTATGTGGAGAGGCTGACAGCTCGGTCCACGGCCGCAGCAAGGAAGTGCCTCCTTATTACGCGCAAAATAATTATTCCTCCACCTGACAACAGGGACCCACCGGACGGTCCATCGTATTTTGTGAAAAAATGTACCCCCTGACTGCTGGGACCCACCAGCTACATCTTCGCATGCAAGGAAGTGCGTCTGAGCAAAAAAAAATGATTCACCCCCCTGACTGCTACGACCCACCAGCTACATCTTCGCACGCAAGGAAGTGCCTGACAGTCGGGACCCACCTGGTCGAAGCGTACGTCGCGTTGTCATTCTGGTCGCGAACGTGTACGTACATACTGGTTGATGTAGAGGCGCGCACGTGCCATAGTAGAGGCGCGCACGTCGCATGTACACGTACGCACATCGGCCAGTGTGCAAGAAAGAAAATACGGTCACGTACGTACATACGGGCAGGGTCTCGAACGCCTACTCGCGCATACGTACGGCCAGAGCTCGTGTACATGGCTAGGTCGAAATGGAGAAACAACATCGTCGTCATGTTCATGGGGAGCCAACCGGCTGGGTCGGAACGGAATGCGTCGTCGTGTTCATCGGGAGGGCTTGGACGGAACAACCGATGGTAACGAGGCCTGGTGTACCGCAGAACGGAGGAAACGGCCTTGTGTTCGACCGACCATGTTCGAAACGGGATCCTGTTCATCGGGAGGTGTCTTGCGTGCCGCAAAATGGAGGAAGCGGACCACCTACGGTCTAAACGGGGGTCCTGTTGATCGGGAGGGGTGTGGCGTTCCGCAAAACGGAGGAAACGGACTTGTGTTGGAGCGCTACGGTCGAAACGGGGGTCCTGTTCATCGGGAGGGGTGTGGCGTACCACAAAACGGGACTCCATGGGATACTGTTCATCTCCACCATCGACCCTCTCCAGCCTCCACAGGCTACTGTTCATCCATCGTTGACCTCCTCCAGCCTCCACCTACGACTGTTCATCCACGGGCTCCTATTCATCCAGCCTCCACCACGTGCTACTCCACCGGCTACTGTTCAACCGGCCCTCTCCACGGGCTCCTGTTCAGCCACCCCTCCACGGGCTACTGCTCATCCAGCCCTCCACCATCTACTGTTCATCCTGCCCTCCACGCGGTGGTCCTGTTCATCCTGCCCTCCACGGGGTCCTGTTCATCCAACCCCAACCAGCTTGATCGATCGGGGTCTTGTTCATCCAGAGGCAACACCACGGGGTCCTGTTCATCCACCCCCACCGGGAACTGTTCATCCAACCCCCCCAGCAACGCTCACTGTTCATCCAGAGGCAGCATCGATCGACTTTAGTTAGTAGCAGCAGCGAAGGAATCACTCGATCGGGTTCAGTTAACAGCCATCGATCGATCGCTCGGGTTCAGTAACGCATAGCCTGCAGTGCAATCACTCGGGTTCATTTAGAGCCCCGCCTCGCTCGGGTTCAGTTAGAGCCCAATGCCTTGCACCCACGCGCGTGCGTGTACGAGAGAAACGCGCATCGCTCGGCCCCAACCACCCACCGTAACCGGGAACACCCCGATATTTTCCTCGCCCTCGCTTCTACCACGGTTCTTTCTGTCATGGGCGGCCCAAAGAATGTCATGCAACTGCGTCTCCAGCCCGCCCAGGACGAAAAGCCCATTTTCTGTCATGATTTTTTATCATAGAAGTAGGACCCCACCACATCTATGATGATACCGGGTTTTGTCACAATTATCGTCATAGAAGTGTCATAAGTATGACAGAAAAAAATTTCGTTCGGACCAAAATGTCACGGATGTGTCTTTTTTTGTAGTGCCCTTTGCACCCCTTTACTTGTGCACGAGCAGTCAGAGCCGCGCCCACGGCCGCACTAAGCAGGGCAGAGGAGGGATTCCAGAGTGCAAGACAGCCAGAGCAATGCCAAGACCAAGGGCGCAAAGAGAGCAAGAGGGAGAGGTGGACTCCCCCGGCAAGACTCTTGCCGGGGCGGCCTCCGCAGCCCCGGCAAGATCCTTGCCGAGGCAACTTGCCTGATGCCAGCAGAGCACGCCGCCCTTGAGCCCAAGGGTTTCCAACACCATCAAGTACATTGAAACCAAGGCTCAGGAGGCACCTCCATGGTGGCATGCAGATCTTTGTAGGGATCAGAAATACGCAAGATCAGACGAGAACCAGAAGACGACGATCCTTAGCAAGATCCTTGCCAAGGAAGTCCACAAGACCCTCGGCAAGATCCTTGCCGAGGACGACCACGGTGCCGTGGCAAGACCCTTGCCGGGCCCCTGGTAAGGCCCTTACTGAAGACACTTGCGGGGCCGCAACCAGGCCCACGTTTGCCAATACTCCATTGCCGCTCCCATGCAGCTGCTAGCTTAGCCAGTTGGGAAGGCGTCTGCGTGGCAGCGTGCGGTCTCTACACTGACTCTGCAAGCACCTGCGTGGTGGCATGCAGATCTTCATGAAGGCTCCGCCATCACGCCAGCGCAGCAGCCAGCCAACGTGGCGCTACAACGCATCGTTAGCTCGGACGCGCGTCAGAGCCAGGCGAGGCGGCAACAGCTGGGACGAGCTTCCTCGCCATCCCCGATAAAGCAAGAGGGGCACGTCGCCAGCGCATTAAATGCATTTGCCGACGGTGCCAGAGGATAGACTCAGCCACGATGCACCTTGTCAGGACCCCGATTCCATGTCACACTGATCTAGCCTGTAACACCTCATATCACTTTGAGGACTCACGCACGGTATTCCCACGGGTGTCGCCTTACGATGGCCCGGGACCGTTTGCGCCTTCTGGCTCACGTATATGACAGTATCGCTAGCATACATATGACAGTGAACCCGGGCCGACATGACTAGTCGTGAACCCAAAGTGGCACTAACTTACGGGGACAGGCATACATGAATCAACATCGAACATGTCGGTCAACAACATATGAATCCGGGTTGTAGCAACTGGGCTAACATGACTCCGGGAACCCGGGCTGTAGCAGGCTAACAGGACTCCGGATGTCTCCGCGTGACATTTCCCCGAAGGGACAGACACAGAAACGAAGTGAATAACATGCCGGCCAGTCAAGTGTTCCGGAGCAGTAGTGCTGGGCTAGCAGGACTCCGGTGAACCAGGCTGTAGCGGACTACTATGGCTCATGGAAACACAAGACTACATTTCACCATAAGAGAGGCTACCAAGGATAAACAACTAGATTGTCGGATCCCACACATACCAAGCATTTCAAACATACACACAATATGCTCGATATGTGTAAATACAACATGGCATCACAACAAAACTCTCAACTCAAAGTACTTTATTTAGAAGGCTCCAGAGATCCATACATCATATGTTCATACAGGTAGGGGTCACACGACCCGACACTCAAGTCATACAAACATACAAGCACATGCGGAAGCAAACTTGTCTGAGTACAGACAACTAGAAAGCAAGAAGGCTTGATGAAGCATGTCTATCTACAAGGCCCTTCATTGCTCAGGATCACCACCTGGGTGGCAAGTCACTCATCAACGTCGAGATCTACATAGAACCCATCGGAGGGGGCGGTGTTCTCTTCTGCAACAGTAATTAAGCAAACATGAGTACAAAGGTACTCAGCAAGTCTTACAACAGATCCTACTATACATGCAACATTCTCAAGAAGGATAGTGGGGTTATTGCAGCAAGCCAGCTTTGACTCTTGGCTAAGTTATCCTACGAGACAGCAAATTGTAAATGTTTTGCGCACACGAGTCCACTACTCACCACAGCAATACACCACCATGGATCCTCCTCCGTTATCCTACAAAAGGGCAATCCACGGCACTCACACTTGTCTTGAGGCTTTTAGGAGTATCCATTTACTTGTCTATGAACTGTATAGGCAACCAAGTAGTCCTTTACCGCGGACGCGGCTATTCGAATAGATGATGTTAACCCTGCAGGGGTGTAATTCTTCATACACGCTCTCACAACTTATCGTCGTTTACACGACATGTACTCAGCAACCTTCAAGCGGAAGCCCAACGAGGGTGTCGGCCACGGCCTACCTAAACACTCAAGTCTCTAGTCCAGGTTTATCACCTATCCAGGTTCCATCTGCAGGGAGTCCGACCGAGGTTTCCACATACGGCCCCGAACGATGTGTACAGGGTTCCGAGACACCAAACGGGCGCCAGGCATACCCGGCCATGGTGTATCTACCGCATCATAGCCCACCCCTAGGGTCAGCGCTACGCACGGCCGCCAACACATATCCTATAAACACCAGAAACTAGTTGCAACTCCTGGACAGAGGACTAGGGTGGTTAAGAAGCTGAGGGTCCATTGGTTTTGGGCCCAATGCATGGTAGTAGCTGGTTCTTAAATCACACATACAGATCCCGGTGCTTAAGGACGGTTCCAATGAAACAACCCACCATGTACTCCTACATGGCCTCTCATCGATACCTTTACCAAATCGTGTTCAACACATCACTCACATTACCGACATATTCATTTCACTCTAGCCCATCACCCAGATGAACCAGACCTGACACGACTCTAAGCATAGCAGGCATAGCAAGATAGGAAACACATGCATGGCTCAATCAACTCCTACACATGCTAGTGGGTTTCATCTAGTTACTGTGGCAATGGCAGGTCATGCAGAGGAAAAGGGTTCAACTACCGCAGCACACAGCAGTTTGAAACATTGTTGTCTTAATGAAGTAAATGAGAGCAAGAGCGAGAACAATGGATTGTATCGATATGATCAATGGGGTTGCTTGCCTGATGGAGTGGTAGTAGGGTACTGCCCTTCAGTCGGATGTTCATAGGTATCCTCGGAGGCAGAACCTACCACGAAGGACACAATGGAACACAATCATTACATGGCAATATGCAACAATATGATGCATGCTATGATAGGGCAATATGGATGTGTTTTGACTAATGCATTGTAAAACATGTTGGTTTGAGTCCATTTGAATCAAAGATTCAAATAAAAGCTCATGATATGAAGTCATATTAGTGCATTAGCTTGTTTCACTTAAACAGCAAGGTTAAAGTGTTCTGACATGCATGAGACCATTACATATGGAAAGATTGGATTTTTCTGATCATTTTTCATATATAAATCTTTGCATTTGGAGTTACAGATTAATTTATCTGAATTTTTGAAGTTTAGAACATTTTCTGGAATTTCCTGTATAAGAATAAATCCAGTAATTGATTTACTGCGTCATTATTGCGTCAGGGGTGACGTCAACGATCAACGGGGACGGTCCAGGTCAAACCTAACCAGTGGGTCCCACGTGTCAGTGTCATTAGTTTAACTAACTTTTAGTTAGTCCTAATCCTAACTTAATTAGCAGGTGGGTCCCACCTGTCATAGACCCAGGGGTCAAACTGGGCCCACCTGGAGTCAAACGCGGTCAGCGGGGTCAAACTCGCCGGCGAGTCCAGACGCGGCGGTGCGCTGTGGGATTCACCTACAGAGCGTCGTTTGGCGCGCGGAGCACAGCTACGGGATGCGGACGCTCTTCCGCATCCAACCGTGGTGGTGGCGTAGCCGGGGAGTGGCCGGTGTGGCATCGACGACAAGCTCGGCGGCGGCCGAAGCTCGGTCGAGCTCGGGCTCGTTGCCGCAGTGTCCTAGGCGGGCCGGCGCTAGCACCTACGGCTCCTATGCGATGCGAGGAGTGCAAAGGGCATAAGCTCGGGACCATATGGTCACCGGAGCACCACCGGCGACGAGCGTGGGCGGCGGCGCTGTCGGTGTTCTGGGAACGGGGGTCCCCAGACTTGCCTGCCTGCGGCCTGCGGCGTGGCTCAGGTGGGGGCCCAGCGCGGCCCATCTTCATCAGCCCAAGCTCAAGACCCTCGCGAGGGGCCAAGCCTCGCGGGGCGGACGACAGGAAGCTTCCTCAAGAGCGGCCTCATCCGGCAGGGTCGCGAGGAGGCGGAGAGATCAATGCAAGGGTACCTCGCGAGGATCCCATGACGCAAGCCATGACGATCAAGGCCAGGCGGGCGCCGGCCTACGCAGGGTCCTTGTTTCCCCTTTGGTGCAAAGGGGGCAAGCACAGGCCAAGGTATCAGGCAAAGGTTACCATTCCGGTGCAACGAGACCAAGACCAGCCAGACGGCCGGACGGAGGTCACCGTGGAGCCCAAGACGGCGTCATCACCAGTGCTTTTGGCAGCTGAAGACCACCTTTGGTCAGGATAACTTGTACTAGATGTTCCCCTTTAAATTGGCCAATTGTTGGCGCCCTTCCCGCTCAATTATTCGTGGAGAGGCCCAGGGCCTCTATAAATAGAGCTAGCCTCCACAAAAAGAGAACGGGGAGAAGGAAGAGAGGAGGAGGGGGAGAGAGAGAGAGAGAAAACCAAGAAGAGACTAAGTAGAACACACCGCATCAGCTCAAGAACACCCCTCGTGAGGCTGTTCTTCCCTTGTACTGTCCATCATCAGCCCCAGAGACAATCCACCACACCACACACTAGAGTAGGGTATTACACCACAACGGTGGCCCGAACCAGTATAAACCTCGTGTCTCTTGTGTTGTTCATCATCTTCATCTTAGTTCGCACGAGAGGATCGGACGTAGATCGGTAGGGGAGAGATCTCCGCGCGCACCCCAGTGTTCGAACCTCAAGGGTCTGCCGGAACCCGAATTCCGACATTTGGCGCGCCAGGTAGGGGTGCGCCGGAGTTCCCTCCCGACGGCCCGCTCTCCACCAACACCGTGTTCCGTCATCATGGCGGACAACGCGCCGCCCGCTCCGGCAGCAGACGCCGGCGCTGGGGCCAGGGGGCTCCAGGCCTTGGCCCCCGCCTTGCGACGGGTGTAGTGGCCGCGCAAGTTCAAGCCCGAGATGCCGCCACGCTACGGCGACGCGACGGACCCGCTGGTTTTCCTGCTGGCGTATGAGGATGCCGTCCTCATGGCCGGGGGCGACGACCGAGTGATGGCCAACTTGTTGCCCATGGCCCTCACCGGTGTCCCGCGCATGTGGCTCCTCCACCTACCGATAGCTTCTGTGACCTCTTGGGAGGAGCTACGCGACCTCTTCCTCGCCCGTTTCGTCGCGCCAGCGCCACCCGTCGTCGCGGCTCTCCTGGGTGGTTCCCAAGCACCACCCTCGAGCCACCACGTCAAGCCATTCACCCGTCAGATCAGCGCTGCATCCAAGCGCCAAGAGGCCCCCCGGGGCTGGGCGGTGCCCGAGGCCGATCTGACTTTCGGCACGGATGATCACCCCTTCAACCCCTCCGGTTCGGGCGCACTCCCGATGCTGTGCACCCCCACCATCTGCCAAGTGGTCGTCACCAGGACCCTCATCGACGGTGGTGCCGGCCTCAACGTGCTCTCGGTGGAGGCCTTCAGCCTCCTTCACGTGCCACTGGAGCGGCTCCAGCCCAGCAGGCCCTTCTCAGGCACCGGAGCCGGTTCCACCACCTCCTTGAGGCAGATCCGCCTCCCAGTGACCTTCGGCACCTACGACAACTTCCGCACAGAGCTGATCGACTTCGACACCGCCCCCATCGGCCTCCCCTACAACGCCATCCTTAGCTACCCGGCCTTGGCACGGTTCATGGCGGCAACTCACCCGACATACAACCTCATGAAGATGCCCGGGAGCAGCGGCATCCTCACCGTGCCAGGAGACGCGAGGGATGCGCTGCTGGTGCTCCAACTCGCCTTCAAGGCGGCCGCGGTGGCACAGCCCACCAGCATCGACGCCCTTGAGCCCAAGGGGGCTGCGCTGGCTAAAAAGAAGCAGCTGTTCACCCAGGACAAGGCGGAAACCAAGCACGTATCGGTCGACGAGGACGGGTCCACCGGCGCCACCATCACCATAGGGGCCAACCTCGAGCCCGAACAGGAGAAGGCCCTGATCGGATTCCTGCGCGCGAACAAGAAGGTGTTCGTGTGGGAACCTGATCAGTTAGCAGGAGTCCCGAGAGGTGTGATTGAGCATCACCTCAACGTGTGCCCCAACGTACGCCCCGTGAAGCAGAAGGCAAGGAGGCAGTCTACTGAGAAACATGCTTTCATCGTTCAAGAGACCCGGAAACTGGAAGCGGCAGGGGTTATCTGCGAGGTCCGCTACCCCGATTGGCTGGCTAATCCTGTTGTCGTGCCAAAGAAGGGGGGAAGGAGCGCATGTGTGTCGACTTCACCAACCTCAACAAAGCTTGCCCGCAGGACCCATTTCCTGGATGCCTTCTCGGGCTATCACCAGATCAAGATGGCGGTGGAAGACATGGAGAAGACTGCTTTCCTAACCCCATGTGGGGTGTACTGCTATACGTGCATGCCATTTGGGTTGCACAACATAGGCGCAACCTTTCAGTGGCTGATGCACATAGCTTTAGGCCGGCAGCTCGGGAGGAACGCTGAGGCTTACGTTGACGACATCGTGGTGAAGTCTCGGGAGGCAAAAACCCTGATACAGGACCTGGAGGAAACCTTCGCGAGCCTCAACGAAGTGGATCTATGGCTCAACCTAGAGAAATGCGTGTTTGGAGTCCCCTCGGGCAAGCTCCTGGGCTTCCTAGTATCTCACAGAGGCATAGAGGCCAACCCGGAGAAGGTCAAGGCGGTCGAGGACATGAGCCCGCCGAAGACCCTCAGGGAGATACAGAAGCTCACCGGGCGTGTAACCGTGCTAGGGCACTTCATATCCAAGCTAGGGGAGCGAGCACTGCCCTTCTTCAAGCTTATGAGGAAGAAAGGCCCCTTCGAATGGACTGAAGAGGCCGACAAGGCATTCCAAGAACTCAAGAGGTACCTTACCAGCCCACCGGTGATGGTAGACCCTCGCCCTCAGGAGCCCCTGGTGCTCTACCTTGCGGCCACGCCCTACTCCGCTAGTGCAGCTCTGGTGGCAGTCAGGGAGGAGCGCCAGGCCAAGGCCGCATCGACTGACCAGGCTAAAGCAGAGCGAGGCCAGGAGGGCCTCGCGAGGACCGTGACCACAGCCAGAGAGGGGCAGCCACAGCAGGAGGGCGCACCCGGGGCAGGGGAGGCCCCTTCAAACGATCAAGAGCTGGGGGCTCCGTTGCCTCTGGAGACGCCTCGACCCCTGGAGGACGCAAGCTGCGTCAGCACCCTCAACCTCGTCGAGCACCCCGTGTATTTCGTCAGCACAGTGCTACGGGACGCGAGGGCGCGGTACCCCATGCCTCAAAAGCTCCTCCTCACGCTATTGGTGGCCTCGCGCAAGCTGCTGCACTACTTCCAAGGCCACCCCATCAAGGTCATCTCGGCATACCCCTTGGAGAGGGTACTCAAGAGCCCCAACTCAGCTAGAAGGGTTGCTGAATGGAACATCGAAGTACAAGCATTTCAGCTGGAATTCAGTACGACCAGGGTCATCAAGGGAGCCGCACTTGCGGATTTCATGGCAGAATGGGCAGAAGCACCGGGTCTCAAGGCAGGCGAAGACCGGTCACTTTCCCCAGGAAGCGAAGCGCCGGACGGCTGGGTCATGTACTTCGATGGGGCGTTCTCCCGACATGGCACGGGAGCTGGCGCGGTGCTCGTATCCCCCACTCAGGACAAACTCTATTACGCCGTGCAACTCTGCTTCCAGCATGGAGAGAAGGTCTCCAACAATATAGCAGAGTACGAAGGCCTGATAGCAGGCTTGAAGGCCATGATCGCCTTAGGGGTAAAGCGCCTCACCATCAAGGGCGATTCACAGCTCCTCGTCAACTTCTCCAACAAGATATACGAGCCAAAGGACGAGCACATGGAAGCTTACCTCGCTGAAGTCCGCCGGATGGAGAAACAAATCTGGGGGCTGGAGCTATAGCATGTGCCTCGTGGCACCAATCAGGAGGCCGACGACATTGCCAAGAGGGCGTCTAGGCGGCTGCCGCAGGAACCTGGCGTCTTCGAGGAGCGGCTCTTCAAGCCCTCAGCGACGCCGTCGCTTTCGGGCATGGCACAACCAAGGGAGGAGCCTCCTCAGCCGCCTGCCTCGGGAGCTCCAGTCTACGGCCCGGCCTCAGGGGCACGCCTGCTCCTGGCGTTGGAGCCTCAGGAGGGATGTTGGATCTCAGAGCTCAAGGACTACCTGATGCAAGGGATTCTGTCGGAGAACGAGGAGGAGGCGGAGTGTGTGGCACGGCATGCCAAGGCTTATTGCATCCAGGATGGCAAGCTCTACAGGAAGCGGCCAAATGACGTGTCCCTGCATTGCATTTCCAAGAAGCAAGGAAAGGAACTGCTGGCAGACATACACAGCGGAGACTGCGGGCACCACTCGTCGTCGCGAACCCTCGTCGGCAAGGCGTTCCGCAGTGGGTTCTACTTGCCCACAGCACTCAATGATGCCGTTGAGCTGGTGAAGGCTTGCGAGGCCTGCCAGTTTCACGCTAAACAGATCCATTAGCCTGCGGGGGGTCTGCAGACCATACCCCTCTCATGGCCATTCGTAGTGTGGGGGTTGGACATTCTGGGCCCGTTCCCTCGGGCGCCAGGGGCTATCGCTACCTCTACGTCGCTGTGGACAAGTTCACCAAGTGGTCCGAGGTGGAAGTTGTCCGCACAATCCCGGCAGGCTCGGCAGTCAAGTTCATCAAGGGCCTCGTGAGCCGGTTTGGGGTGTCTAACCGCATCATCACTGACAACGGTTCACAATTCACCAGTAATCTCTTCAAAACGTACTGTGCTAACCTTGGAACGCAGATATGCTATGCTTCGGTAGCACACCCCCGGAGGTCCTGAGGGGCCTCAAGGCCAGGACCTTCAAGAAGAAGCTGGAGGCCTGTGGCAGGGGCTGGTACGACGAGCTCCAGTCCGTGCTGTGGTCAATCCGCACGACAGCGACCAAGCCGACTGGCGAGACCCCGTTCTTCCTTGTCTACGGAGCAGAGGCTGTTCTCCCTCACGAGGTCAGGTGTCGCTCCGCACGGGTCCAAGCATTCGATGAGGCTCAGCAGGACGCCATGCGGGGGACGGATCTCGTGATGGGGGAGGAACGCCATCGGGAAGCCGCACTGCGAGCGGCAAGGTATCAACAGGCGCTGCTGTCGGTGTTCTGGGAATGGGGGTCCCCAGACTTGCCTGCCTGCGGCCTGTGGCATGGCTCAAAGGGGGCCCAACACGGCCCATCTTCATCAACACAAGACTCAAGACCCTCGCGAGGGGCCAAGCCTCGCGGGGCGGACGACACGGACCTTCCTCAGGTACGGCCTCGTCAGGCTGGCTTGCGAGGAGGCGGAGAGATCAAGGCAGGGTACCTCGCGAGGTGCCCGTGACGCAAGCCATGACGACTCGGGGCGCCAGGCGGGTGCCAGTCCGCGCAGCGTCCTCCTTTCCTCTTTGGTGCAAAGGGGGAAAGCGCAGCCGCGGAGTACCGAGGCATCAGGCAAAGGTTGCCATTTCGGTGCAACAAGACCAAGACCAGAAGGACCACGAGACGGAGGTCACCATGGAGCCTAAGACGGCGTCATCACCAGAGCTTTGCGCAGGCGAAGACTGCTTTTGTCAGGATAGCTTGTACTAGGTGTCCCCGTTCAAATTAGCCCGCCATTGTTGGCTCCCTTCCCGCTCAATATTTGGGAAGAGGACCAGGGCCTCTATAAATAGGACTAGCCACCCCTGGGGTAGAGGCAGCGAGAGCGGCAGCTAGAGCTAGAGCTAGAGCCAGAAGCATGGAGATCTAGAGGAAGAGGGGTCCCGGTTTGGTCAAGAGGGAAAGAGAGAGAGAGAGAAAGGCGGCTGAACTCCTCCCAGCAGTTCTCCGCCCCAGCCAAGAACAGACCCTCACGTGGCTGTTCTTCCTTGTATTGTTCATCATCATCAGCCCAAGAGGCAATCCACCCACCACAAACTAGAGTAGGGTATTACACCGCAACGGTGGCCCGAACTAGTATAAACCCTGTGTCTCTTGCGCTGTTCTTTCGTTAGTTTAGGTCCCTGCGAGACGGAGAGGTAGTAGGCGTAATCTCCGCGCGCACCCCAGTGTTCGAACCTTAAGGGTCTGCCGAAACCCGAAATTCGACATTTGGCGCGCCAGGTAGGGGTGCGCCGGAATTCGTCTTCCACCGCCCCGTTCTCCTTCGACTGTCGCATCCATGTCCGACGCTCGTCGGGCCCGCGCCGAGCGCCGGGCCGCCATCGCTTCCTGCGTCGCCCAGACGGCGCCCGTCGGCGGGCGTCCTCGTCGTTCCCCATCGCCCGCCGTCAACGCCGCCACCGGCCCGACGGGGGGCGAGCAGCAAGCGTCGTCTCAGCATCCATCCGTGCACCAAGACGGCCGCACCGCTACTCCATCGCTCGCACGAGTTGGTTCTTCGTCCCGCACACTCCGCGCCCCCTTGGAGGCTCGAGCTGCGCTCCTCGCGGCAAACGAGCTCCTATGCTACCGTCCCGTCGACGACGTCTACGAAGAGTGGCTCGACTGCGTCGCCGAGCTTGTCCGCGCCGCCGGGGGCTCTCCCGCGCCGTCCGTTCCGCTGCGCCGCACCCCGCCCCGCGCGGGCAACGAAGCTCCGAGGGCGTACCAGCCGCCTCCTCTCCAAGAAGACGCCATGGCTCCAAGGCGGGTGGCCCCTGGGCGAAACCCGCTCCGTCAGGTGCCAGCGTAGCAAGAAAGGAGCTGCCAAGAAGTCCCACGCCCACAAGGAGCTGCCCAGGCGCTCCCTGCTCCGGCACGCCGCGACCCTGCTCTGGCTCCGGCACACCAAGAACCCGCGCTGCTCCTAGTTGCAGCGCGTGGGGACCCTTAAGACCGAGCTCTCCACCAGCCGAAGCCTTTCGTGGACACCGCAGGTTGCCGCGCCTACACCACCGAGCTGCGTAGCATCGCGTGGCCCGGCAAGTTCAAGCCAGACATGCCTCCTCGTTACGATGGCACGACTGACCCTGCCGAGTTCCTCTAGCTCTATGAGCTGGGCATCGAAGCTGCCAACAGGGACGAGAAGGTCATGGTGAACTGGTTCCGCATGGCGCTCAAGGAAGGAGCCCGCACCTGGCTCCTGAATCTGGCTCCAGGCACGATCTCTTCCTGGGACCAGATGCGCACCCGCTTCATCGCCAACTTCCAAGGTACTCGCGACCGGCCACCTGCCGTGAGCGACATGCGCCGCATCAAGCAACAACCCAGAGAGACCCTGCAAAAGTACATCCAGCGCTTCAACAGCGCGCGCCTCAAGATCCCCAAGGTGTCCGAGGAGGCCATCATCTCGGCCTTCTCCGATTGTGTGCGCGACATCAAGATGAAGAAGGAGCTGGCGATGCATGAAGACCTGTGCACCTCCCTGGAGCTATTCAACTTGGCGACCAAGTGCGCCAGGGCTGAGGAGGGACGCCTCTTCCTCCTCGAGCTGCCTGCCGCAGACCCAGAAGAGAAGAAGCCCAAGGCCAAGGACGTGAAGCGCAAGGGGGCTGCCGTGCTCGCGGCAGAACCAGACACCAAGCGGGGCAAAGATCTGCCTGAGTCCTCCAGGGGCGGCCGGTACTGTGTGTACCACGACCTCCACACCCACAACACCAACGAATGCCAAGAACTCCGCGCCGTGCGAGAAGGAAGGATCGGCCGTCGTCCCGAACGCGCCGATCGGGGCTACGGCCGAGGAGGAGGAAGAAACGCAGGACGCTGGGAAGACCGCGGCCCACGCCAAGGGTGGTGCAATCAACCTCGCGAGGATCGCTGGCGAGACCTACCTCGCGAGGTGGACTGGGGGGATGAGCCTCGTGAGGATCGCCCACAGGGCCACGCAGGCCTCCCCCCACTGCCGCCTCAGCCGAGGAGAAACGAGGACCGCCACCAAGACGAAGGGGCTGGGGGCTTCCAGGAGCCATGCGCCATCGCCTGCATCCTGGGCGGAGCTCAAGCCCCAGCCTCACAACGCATCTTCAAGCAGTTTGCCCGCAAAGTGAATGCAGTCCTTCCCAGGCTTGAAGCAACACGCCCTCTCAGGTGGTCGGCCTGCTCCATCACATTCAGCTCAGCAGATCAACTCAAGTGCGCGGCCACAGCCGGGGTCCTCCGATGCTTTGCTCCCCAGTCATCAGCAACGTGGTGGTCACCAAGACCCTCATCGACGGTGGGGCAGGGCTCAACGTCCTGTCCGTGGAAACATTCAACAACCTCCAAGTGCCCTACAACCAGCTTCAGCCAACCAAGCCCTTCTCCGGAATCACCGACGGCTCCACGGTCCCGATTGGGCAGGTCCGCCTCCCTGTCACCTTCGGGGCACGCGACAACTACCGCACCGAGCTCATCGACTTCGACGTCGCACACATCCGCCTGCCGTACAACGCCATCCTCGGGTACCAAGCGCTGGCCAAGTTCATGGCCATGACTCACCATGGTTACAACGTCCTCAAGATGCCAGGAAGTGGCAGAGCCATCACGGTGCCTTGTGAAGAGAAGGATGCAGTGTGTTCCCTGGAGCGAGCCTTTCAGGCCGCGTCGCTGGAAGACCCGGATCGCGGGAGCAGGAGGCTTCCCGAGACCACTCCCAAGAAGAAGAAGACATCGTCCGGACCAGCCCCTCGGGAGGCGGGCCCCTCAGGGCCCGCATCCACCCAGGTGGAACCTCCTTCCATCGCATAGGAAAGCGCGCCCGGCACCCTCCTCAGGCAGGGCTCGGGGGCTCTCCCCCGGAGGGCCACCGACCTGGCCGAGGTCACGAGGGAGGCGCTTGGGCGCCACATGGAGGTGTGTTACGAAGCACGTTTCCCTTGAAAAGGAGCAAGGCAAGGAAGGCCAGACCCACAGGAGTTCGTCGACGAGGCCATTCAAGAACTACAGGAATCAAGAATCATGAGGGGTTGCCGCCGTCTACCGGCTGCGGCTCCCCACCCGAGCAAGGATGGTAGGCTGCGCGTCTGCGTCGACATACCAGGGCTCAACCAAGTCGCTACGATGGGGCGCCTCTGACCCTCGCGAGTGGGGAGCTGCGGGGGTCCGCCCCACAGCTACGTTCGCATGCCTCACGGCTTGCCGAGCGCGGTTGCAACGTGCCAGCGCCTCATGAGGGGCGTCATGGAGGCTCAAGAAGACAGGCGTTCCGCAGCCTTGGCGGAGATGGAGATGATTCGCGAAGGGCTACTAGCGCCTCCGGAGCCTCTCGAGGCCCCTGGGCTTGGGGGCTTGTGAGGATCGGCTCCCGTGGCCCGCCGAGTCTGCTGCACCAACACCCCTTTCGCCCTCGACACCCTCAGGTGACATCTTACAAGTTTCATTTCCAGCTGGGAGCGTCCTCCCCAGGGCTGCATTATTCCCAGGTCGCGTGGGTCCGTCCCTGCGGCTTGTATCCCTTTTATTTCATGTTGTTAGCTTGCTTTGTTGGGGGCGCCCCTCGGGCTGCATCGTCCCCAAGTCGCTCGGGCCCGACCCAGCGATGTATACTTTCCCAGCATATGTTTGAATGAATCCCCTCCTTCGCTGCTAACGTGTTTGATCTAGTTGCCTGCTCAACTGACGCCAACCGACGGAATTTCTCCCACAACGGCACGACGCTTGCGCATGGGTCCGTCCCTGCTATGCCGACAAACCTGTGTGGCTGAGCTCTGGCCGCGGCAGCCCCGCATGGCGCCACCTCGTCAAGCCTCCAGTGCCTCACCTCCCCTCGGAAGCAACTAACGGCAGACTGATAGTTGTCATGGCAACCTCTTCTTCCTTCTGTGATGAGTTTACAGGATCCCCTAAGGAAGTTGCACCAGGCAAGGCCCTCGCGGCGTTCCTTCCACTCTCGTCCGCGCGAACCGCTTGCACGTTAAAGGGGGGGTGCCTGAGCATCGTGACTCAGGGCTCCTACTGGCTCTCCAGCCCTCACCCTCTGGCCTTGACCACGGCATCGCGACCTGGCATACCAGCGACGGCTGAGACTAGCTCGAGGGCCGGGACCCGAGGACGTAGAGCAGAAAGGGGAGCAAAGGCGGAGGAGAAGGGGCATGCGAGGACCTCACCGAGCGATTCCGCTCCTGCCGACGCGCGGACCCGACGACACACCAGGAACGATCCCCGACTCTCGAGATAAGTCACCGCCCGAAAGCACAGGCTATCGTAGCACTACCCCCGCAACTCATGCAATTCCGTGTCGTCGACGCTGCTGTCCTTTCTCACCGAGCGACGGCTGCTTGGGCGCCAAAGGGGACCTCCTGAGCATCGCGACTCAGGGGCTCTTACCGGACTCCGGGTCGCTCACCTCCTGGCCTTGACCACGGCATCACGACCTGGCATACCAGCGACGGCTGATGCCGCCTTGGGACTGGGACCTGTCGACGCAGAGCACCAAGCCCTCGCGAGGTTCAAAAGGGAGGACTGAGCTAAGACGGAATCAACAACTCGCCCAGCTCTGCGGCAAGGGTTATGTATTAACAAACAGGATTACAGGCGCCTTACAAGCCCCCATGGGGCGCATTTTGATCCCTTGCAGGGAACAGATCCTAAGGAATGCTAACTAAACGCGCTCCTGCAAAAGATGCCATCATCAACAGTGGGCCGTCAAGCGCCGGCGCCAACCCCATCCAGATCAGAGTTGGCGACGGCCAAACGAGCCCGCCCTGCTCCAGGAGCGGCGCCGGCTCGTGGGCTCGTAGCTGTCGCCGCTCATCTCCGGAGTCGCTGGATCCCCCGGCGCCTCCGTCGCCTGCAGAGCCACCAAGGGAGCGGTCGACGGGCCTAGCCCTCACCATGGCGAGGTCTTGGCCACCTCTCCCAGGGCAACACTCCAGCCGGCGCCCATCCGCATCGAAGACCTTGAAGAACATCACCGAAGCGCCATCGTACTCCAAGTGGACCGCGAAGACGCCCCTCACCCTACAAACCCGGGCGATCTCTCTCCAGCCACGAGTCATGTAGACCTCGCCCGGGGCAACGACCACGACCTCTGCCTCGGTCGCGAGGGTGCTGCAGCCGGCGTGCTGCAGCCAGAGCTCCAAGGGCACCTCCCGCGGGATGATGGAGGCGAAGAAGGGAGGCAGGCGGATCCAAGACTGGAGAGGAATGGCGACATGGAGCACGAACTCTTGAGAGGAGCCCTCGGCGTGAACCCCAGGAGGAACGACCCACACCTTCGTGACCCGTCGGCGCCGACGCCGGCGCTGACCGCGGGGATCGGCATCGACCCCATCGGGGCTCTCAACGTGGGCATGCAAGGGAAGCAGGAACCCCGGTGGAGCCCGTTCACACCAAGGCCTCGGCGCCACCTGACGGTCCTCCTCGTCCCGGCCGCAGACGGCGAGCCGTTTCTTCGGCAGGAGCGGGTCCGGTCCCTCTCGAGGGGCCTTTCCCTTCTCCGCTGCATAGAACCGGAGGATCGGAGCCATCGCGGCAAGACGGAGCAAGGATCGGGAAGAAGGAGAAGCAAGGAGGGATGGACTGGAAGGGCACGCGCAGTTCCGTACTTATAGCCGGCGAAGGCCAACCGCCGGCCTCCACGATCACAGGTAATCATGACACGATTTGCATGCAGGGACCTGCCCAACTCGCGCGAGCGCCAAGGCGTCGTGGGGAAGCGGAGACGCCCATGTCCCATCAACTGCCACGCGGCGCCCAAGGCCGCAGGCTGTTAGGGCCCGCGGAGCTTCGCCCTTGCCCTTTCGCCTCTCAGCACGGCCAAGTCCGGGCGTGCCTTGGGCCCGGGGGCTACTGTCGGCGTTCTGGGAATGGGGGTCCCCAGACTTGCCTGCCTACGGCCTGCGGCGTGGCTCAAAGGGGGCCCAACACGGCCCATCTTCATCAACACAAGACTCAAGACCCTCGCGAGGGGCCAAGCCTCGCGGGGTGGACGACACGGACCTTCCTCAGGTACGGCCTCGTCAGGCTGGCTCGCTAGGAGGCGGAGAGATCAAGGCGGGGTACCTCGCGAGGTGCCCGTGACGCAAGCCATGACGACTCAGGGCGCCAGGCGGGTGCCAGTCCGCGCAGCGTCCTCCTTTCCTCTTTGGTGCAAAGGGGGCAAGCGCAGCCGCGGAGTACCGAGGCATCAGGCAAAGGTTGCCATTTTGGTGCAATAAGACCAAGACCAGAAGGACCACGAGACGGAGGTCACCATGGAGCCCAAGACGGCGTCATCACCAGAGCTTTGCGCAGGCGAAGACTGCTTTTGTCAGGATAGCTTGTACTAGCTGTCCCCCTTCAAATTAGCCCGCCATTGTTGGCTCCCTTCCCGCTCAATATTTGGAAAGAGGACCAGGGCCTCTATAAATAGGACTAGCCACCCCTGGGGTAGAGGCAGCGAGAGCGGCAGCTAGAGCTAGAGCTAGAGCCAGAAGCATGGAGATCTAGAGGAAGAGGGGTCCCAGTTCGGTCAAGAGGGAAAGAGAGAGAGAGAAAGGCGGCTGAACTCCTCCCAGCAGTTCTCCGCCCCAGCCAAGAACAGACCCTCGCGAGGCTGTTCTTCCTTGTATTGTTCATCATCATCAGCCCAAGAGGCAACCCACCCACCACAAACTAGAATAGGGTATTACACCGCAATGGTGGCCCGAACTAGTATAAACCCTGTGTCTCTTGCGCTGTTCTTTCGTTATTTTAGATCCCTGCGAGACGGAGAGGTAGAAGGCGTAATCTCCGTGCGCACCCCAGTGTTCAAACCTTAAGGTTCTGCCGGAACCCGAAATCCGACAGCTGTGATGATACCACTGCCGTAACATCCGCCCCTGGACCCTTGAGGTAGGGGATCTCGTGCTCAGACGGGTTCTCTCGAGGGAGGGGCTGCACAAGCTCTTTCCCATGTGGGAGGGCCCGTTCAAGGTTGTTCATGTTTCCAGGCCTGGCTCCGCGCGCTTGGAGACTCCGGAGGGAGTACCCATCCAGAATGCATGGTACATTCAACATCTCCGGAGGTTCTACCCCTGAGCGAGGCCTAGCGCCTAGGAAAGGCCCGGTGCCTGTGAAGAAGGCCAATGCCTATGAAGCTATCGCGTTTTGGGAAAGGCCCGGTGCCTGTGAAGAAGGCAAACGCCTGTGAAGCTATCGCGTTTTGGGAAAGGCCCGGTGCCTGTGAAGAAGGCCAATGCCTGTGAAGCTATCGCGTTTTGGGAAAGGCCCGGTGCCTGTGAAGAAGGCAAACGCCTGTGAAGCTCGCTGCTCGTGACACTCTCACGTAATAATGAGTGGGGATGTACACGCCCCGGAGTCTTCGGAGTGCCGCCCTTGGGCCTCGAGGGCTCCTGCCCAGGCCCAGTGGCAACACTTAGCTCCGCGCTGGTGAGAAGACGTCGAAGACTAGAATAGGTGCCAGACGCGGCTTTTTCATTTGCTTTCTGTAGTTGGCGTGTTTATTCCCGTTTGAAGTCTTATTGGAGTTGTTGGCGTTCCTGGCTTGTGACTCTCTGTCTTTTTCATCCACTCGCCTCATTTTCTCTCGCACAAGTCTCGCGAGGGATGTTCGAGGGCGCCCTCGCGAGCGTCTTCTGCCCCGATAGTCTGGAGCTTTCCTGTCTGAGTCCTCTGCGGGAGCACCCCTCCCAGTCCATGCCTCATGGGCATCTCAACACAAACGTAGGACCTAGGCTGATCGCCCCCGCTGCTGGGACCAAAGGTTACCCCTCTAACTAATCCTTGCAGGGCATGAAGCACACGGCGAGGCCTCAGCCTCCGGAGGCAAGGGCCGCGTCAAGCTCCACCAAGCTCAAATGACTCCCGCACATGGACACGCAGCGCGGAAACATAGTGCAGAAATGGCAAAAGCAACGCGACACTTGACAGCAACAGTTCTAACACGCCTCCATGGGGCCCTGTACTACCTTCTTCTTACGCAGGAAAGGAAGGGAACAAAATGGACATGACCTGTCGAACACCAACCTATAGCAAAAGCTCGAGTTGCTCCTGGGGTTCAGGCGGACGCCTCCTCTCGCTTCACCAGGGCGCGGCGGCGGGTGGACCCGCTGCCTTCACCCAGGCGGGCACGACGGCGCGGGGGCTGGTCGCGGCCACCGCTGGAGGAGCTGCTGCCTGAGGGAGAGTCGCCGAAACTTGGCGAGCCCCGAGCACCGCCGCCGGCACGCCTGGCGCTGTCTTCATCCTGGTCGGTGCCAGGGCTGGGCAGGCGGCCGCGGTCACCATCTTCGGGGCAGCACCCAGCGCGGCGACCATCTTCCCCAAACACCCTCACGTAGAGGGTGGCGTCGCCATCGAACTTGAAGTGCAGGGTGCACCGCTGACCCAGGCCACGCGTGTGGGCAAACGTTTGCCAGCCGCGAGTCAGGGCCCCATTTCCGGAAGGGGAGACCTCCAGCGAAGCCCAGAAGGCCCTGCTGCAGCAACCATACGCCTAGAGCCAGAAGCCGCACCGGGCGCTGGCCGGCAGCTCACCTACGAAGAAGCAGGGAAGCTGGAGCCAGGTGCTGGTCGGGTCCGCCGACCACACGACAAACTCCAGCAGCACCTCCGCCGAGCGAAAGCGCGGCCTGGGGGGCTGCGCGGTCACGACATGCCTCCCCTCGGCAGCCGAGCGCTCACCACCGCGTAGGGAACCGCCTCCGTGGCCACGGGAAGCCGCTGCGGGGGCCCACGGGATGCTTGCGAGGACGACCCCGGCCGCGCCTGGCCGGGGGGGGGGGGGTTGGGCCCTGCCTGGCGGGCCTTTCCCTTCTCTGCGGCCGAGAATCTCTTCGGAGCCATGAGAACGGCGAGTGGCCAAGAAGAAGAAGGGAGTAGCAGAAAGGGGTGAACTGAGGAAGCTCACACGGCCCCGTACTTATAGCCGGGGAAGGCCAACCGCCAAGCACCATGACCTCAGGTAATCATGACCCATATCTCTGCATGCAGGGACTTGTCAAGTCGTGCAGTTGCCGAGGCATCGTGGGAAGTGCAGACGCCCACGTCCAATCAACTGCCACACGGCGCCCAAGGTCGCAGGCTGTTAGGGCCCGCGGCGCTTCGTGTCTGCCCCTTCGCTTCTCTGCTAAGCCAAGCCCACGCGCGCCTTAGGCCCAGGGGCTACTGTCGACGTTCTGGGAATGGGGGTCCCCAGACTTGCCTGCCTGCGGCCTGCGGCATGGCTCAGGTGGGGGCCCAGCGCGGCCCATCTTCATCAGCCCAAGCTCAAGACCCTCGCGAGGGGCCAAGCCTCGCGGGGCGGACGATAGGAAGCTTCCTCAAGAGCGGCCTCATCAGGCAGGCTCGCGACGAGGCGGAGAGATCAATGCAAGGGTGCCTCACGAGGATCCCATGACACAAGCCATGACGATCAAGGCCAGGCGGGCGCCGGCCTGCGTAGGGTCCTTGTTTCCCCTTTGGTGCAAAGGGGGCAAGCACAGGCCAAGGTATCAGGTAAAGTTTACCATTCCGGTGCAACGAGACCAAGACCAGCCAGACGGCCGGACGGAGGTCACCGTGGAGCCCAAGACGGTGTCATCACCAGTGCTTTTGGCAGCCGAAGACCACCTTTGGTCAGGATAACTTGTACTAGATGTTCCCCTTTAAATTGGCCCATTGTTGGCGCCCTTCCCGCTCAATTATTCGGGGAGAGGCCCAGGGCCTCTATAATTAGAGCTAGCCTCCACAAAAAGAGAACGGGGAGAAGGAAGAGAGAAGGAGGAGGGAGAGAGAGAGAAAACCCAGTAGAGACTAAGTAGAACACACCGCATCAGCTCAAGAACACCCCTCGCGAGGCTGTTCTTCCCTTGTACTGTCCATCATCCACCACACCACACACTGGAGTAGGGTATTACACCACAACGGTGGCCCGAACCAGTATAAACCTCGTGTCTCTTGTGTTGTTCATCATCTTCATCTTAGCTCGCACGAGAGGATCGAACGTAGATCGGTAGGGGAGAGATCTCCGCGCGCACCCCAGTGTTCGAACCTCAAGGGTCTACCGAAACCCGAAATCCGACAAGCGCGTTCGGACGCCCACGGGGTAGCGACTACTGCCTACCAGGGAGGAAACTAAGAGCGGGGTTAGATGGAGAGGCTCACGGCGAGTGCGGTGGCGCCGGAGTTAGCTCGGGGGAGAGGCTGGTGCGGCGGTGACGGCGAAGGGGATCTCCGGAGGTGTTCGGTGAAGACGAGGTTGAAGGAGGCGGTGCAGAGCGTGCGAGCTCCCGGAGCTCGTCTATCTCAGCGTAGCGTACGACGGTGAAGCTCAGGGACAGGACGGGGCGGCGCGAGGACGACGGTGGCTGCGAGAACTATGGCGGCGCGGGCGCGGCAGCGTCGGCCATGGCGAGGAGAGGGCGAGAGAGAGAGAAAGAGGAGTGAGCAAGGTGTCTGCGGGGTCGGGGCGGCGACGTGGAACTCGCCCAGGTGTCCAGGAGCGAAGCGGCAAGCAGGTGGCGCGGTGGCGAGCTCTCGCGCGCCGGCGTCACCTCATGCCTGCCTGCCTGGCGGGAGGAAGCAGCTGGTTGGCACGGGCCAGCATAGTGCTGGGCCGCCAGGTGGGCCGGGAGGTGGGCTACGGCCAGGTAAGCTCTTCTCTTTTATTTAATTCTGTTTTTCTTTTTATTTGTTTCTGTTCTGTGTTTTGAAATAGTAGAAATACTATTCCATTTAGGAAAAACCTGAAAATATTCAGAGGCACATTTGAAAATATTCTCAACAGCCTAAAAATACCCTCCAGATTATTTGGGTATTTTAAAATATTTATAGGATTTAAATTTCCCAAATTCAAATACTTATGGCTTGGTGCAAAAATCCAGAATAGCCTCCAAAAATATGAAACCATTTTTGGCTGAGGGTTTAGCCAGGACCAAATATGGTGAACATTTATGAAGGGCATTTTGGGTTCATTGAAATTATTTTTAGTAAACCCTAGTTGGTTTCAGGGAGGGTGCTGGGGGTTCTGTCATCCCCATTTCCAAGTTCCTGATAATTTAAACACGATGCAAGCACTCTAATGCATGAACTAGCTAGGGTGTGACAACTCACCCCCACTCAAAAGAATCTCATCCTGAGATTTAGGGTCCGGCGGGAAGAAGGTGGGGTACTCAAGTCGAAGACGATCCTCCCTTTCCCAAGTGACTTCTTTCTCGGAATGGTGTGACCATTGAACCTTGAGAAACTTGATGTTGTGGTGTCGAGTGGTGCGCTCGGCTTGATCAAGGATACGAACGAGATATTCCCGGTATGTGAGATTATCTTGGAGATCAAGCATTTCGTGGTCCACTCCACGGATAGGATCCGAGAAGCAACGCCTGAGTTGAGAAACGTGGAAGACATCATGAACTCTAGAAAGATGCGGAGATAGTTCCAATTGATAGGCAACTTCTCCTCGTTTGGCAAGAATGCGAAAGGGACCAATGTAACGAGGAGCCAATTTGCCTTTGATACTGAATCGATGGGTTCCCTTCAGATGAGTAACCCGATGGTAAGCCTACTTGTCGACTCCAAAAGTCATGGCCTTATGTTTACGATCATATTGGCTCTTTTCAATTTTTCACGAACAATGCAAACTTGCTCTTCTGCTTCCTGGATCATATCCGGGCCAAAGAATTGTCTCTCGCACCCTGATTTTCATGCCACAACACTTAAGCTAATAAATCATGATAAAGTGTGGTTTGACAAAAACTTTTGCATCAATTGGCTTTTATTTGGAGTTGGTTTTCTCTCTGTGTTTTTCAAGTGCTCTTTAAAGTCAACACAACTCCACCATCTATACTTCATCTCCTTGCCCCAAACTTCTGCCCAATGATCATGCCATGTGTATAGTGCAATATAGTATTTTCTTACAAAAATAATTTTCCCAAATAGTATTTTCAAAAATTAGTTTTCCAAAAACCCCTGAATTGAGGTTTGCACTACAAGTACTTGATTTGGGGTATGGAAAATATTTCAAAGAGAATATTTGAAACCTATTAGATATAGAATTCCCATAAACCACAAAAATATAATTTTAAAACTTATGTTCCTATTTTATTTAAAAGCTTTTTCTTAAGGCCAGAAATGGTCTTTAATAGGGAAAAATTATTTTATTGTTTCAAAAATATTTGAGAAAAATCAGGGAAACTCAGTGGACATATATTTTCCATATATATGAGTTTCAACACATGGTCACGATCAAAATATTGGACAAAACCTCCCAAAACCATTTCTGCCCCATTTCAAGGATTTGAAATATTTCTACAAGAAATATTTTCCAATAAATCCAGGAAAATTCTAGCATGTCACATATGACATTTTTGATGATCTTGCCAAGTCTCATGTCATGGAGAATAGTATAACAACATGAAACCCTCTCAAAAGCATTTGTGCCCTTTTTCAAGTTTGAACAACTTTACATTATAAAACTTGTCCAAATGCTCTCAAACTTGGTCCACATGCTAAAATGGTCTAATAAATCATCTAGACCAAGTGGCACAAGTTGGAGAACAAGTTAACTTGATCAAAGAGCCCCAAAACCCTTCCTATCTAGAACCAAATTTGAACAACTCTACATTGGCAACTTTCTCATTTTGACCCCAACTTTTGTGGACATGTTCAGAACCTTAAATTATGACACTACACCAAGTGGTGCATCAAGGAGAATAGCTTTGCATGACTAAATCTTGGAAAGTCCATTTCTGTTGATTTCTAGGGTTTACAACAGTTGCATTGGCAACTTTGCCCAAATGAACTCAATCTTTGTGGAACCTCTTATTTTCTCATGCCATTTCACCCTGTGGAGTCTCATGGCATTTGGAAATCATCTACTTCCCCAAACCATTATCAAACACCTTCTGCCACTTTTCAAAAATCACCATTTTGACCACTAACACTATTCTCCTTGAGCTCAACTTTTTACCACAGCTCCTCCTAGTCCTCTCCTACCTCCGGTAACAGTTCCCTGGCCTCAGCTCAATGATTGAAGAGTGAAACATACCCATTTACCATTCTGGACAACAGCATTCTTCTCCTTTCTCACCTCCCTCCTCACCCCAGTGGCCACCCAGGGCATCCAAAGCCCCTCCCCCTTTCTTTACTACACCCTAGAGCTACCAGACATATTTGGCCGCGCCCACCTTGCATAAAAAATAGCCATGCCGGCCATTTGGGCGCTCTGGAGCGCGCTACAGTGCGCTCACGCACTGTAGCCGTCCCCTCCCAACCGCCTCCGGCCACCTCGGGCCTGCCCAGCGCGCCCGACGATGCGCCTCGACGTCTTCGTCACGCCACACCACTGTCCCCCTCCTCCTTCTCCCTCCTGTGGCCTCCCTCGCATGCGCGCCGGCCGCCTGCAAGCTCCAATGCACGGCCTCACACGCGCGAGTTCTCTGGAGCCTTCCCCGCTCCTTCCCTTCCCTCCTCGGGACGTGGACCTGATCCACGAACGGTCTGGACTCGTTCACGAGTGCCCTCACGGCCTCTGGCCTCGCCCGTGACCTCGCCGGCGCACGAGTCCATGGTGGACTGGTGCCCGGCTATATAAGCCGCCCCGGGCCGCTCCAGTAGCATCCGCCTCCTCCTCACACCCCCAAGAGCACGCCCACACCACCCAAACATCCTCAAGGGGCTTCTGTGCTCGGGATCGACCGGAGCTCCGCCGCATCGGGTCGTCGTCGATCCAGAGGTATATGCCTTCTCCGCTACCGCTCTCACTCGATCTAGAACCGCAGGAGCCCACTGACCATTTCCCCCTGTTTCCCCTCTCTTTAGCTGCCGAAAACAGCCGGGACCGCCGCCACCCGAAGCAACTCCGCCGTGCCTCCTCGTCGCCGGCGAACCAGGCCACCCCGGCGACCAACTCCACCTCCATTCGAACGGCGGCTCCTCCCTGAGCACAACGGTACCACCCACGCATCCTCCTGTGCCCTATATCGCCGCCGGTGAGCTCGCCGTCGCCTCTGGACGGAGGTAGACGACGACGGCCGTGGGCCCTGTCCGTCAGCCTCACGCCCTGACGGGTGGGACCCACCCGTCGGTTTTAAAAATGCTCGCGCGCGCACCGGTTCGCCGTCGGTCGAAGGCGTACTTCGCCTTTACGCCTTCGACGTGGCAGCCTTGCGCGGGCTGATATTTCCTCTGGGCCTGCTGCACTGTGGCCTTTTCTGGCCCTGTGGCATAGTGCCACTTTTCTTTTTCTTTTTCTGTCTGTTTTATAAAAATTCCACAGGATAAAACATTTATCCAAATGTAATAATTCCAACTCCTAAAATCTTAGAATAATCCCACCTATTTATTGATATAACTTTCATACCCATCCATTACACTTTTCTGCACTGTCCAAATTTAAATTCAAATTTGAACAATAAGATCTCTGTTTGAAAATCCACTACTCGGTCCCCCTAACTCCAAATCCAAAACTAGGAATTTTCCCCTTCTTAGTTTTCACCCTAGTATTTAACAAAAATAAGTTGACATTTTTCTGAGCACTTTGGTTTTTTCTGTTTTATTATTGCCTTATTTTTCTCGTCATTATTTTGCGACGATAGATTGCGTTGCTGACGAAGGAGTTGAACCAGAAGACTTTGAAGACCCAGAAGACTTTGTTGAGCGAGGCAAGCAGCCCTTTGACCATGTCTATGAAACCCTTTTTTTATGCACGACATATAGCACCATATTGTTGTTGCAACGGAATCATGATGAGGTGGAACCACTTTGATGGTTTGCCTCCATTACTTCCTCGTTGGTACTTGCATTGTGCATGACCCTACCTCCTTATGAGGGTTATGCCGGTGGAGTAGATAGGATGCTAAAGTAGTTGCTACGCAAAAAGGGACGGGAATATGCATGGTGATGGAGACAAAGTATTTTCAAAGGACTTTCCGAAAACCCCGTCGGGTGCCTCTTATGCCCGAGGGAGATAATGAGATGGGTAACCGCTTGATGACGAAGTGGTGTACCGAGGCGAGCGTGTGTGTTGCTTTCAAAAACGGATTGGTTTAAGTTGCGACCGCTATTCCAACCTTACATGCGCAACCACTCTACCCTTATATGGGAAAGGGCATTATTGATTACCTAGGCCGATACTAGCTTGGAGCCCGCATTACTAGTGACGGGGGAGAGTTGGTGCTCTCTCTCGGGATGGGGTCGTGCCAGGTAGGGCGGCCAAGAACATTTTTATGGGGCACCGGACACATCGTTGGTACCCCGTGCCAGTGGTATGTGATGAATATGGGAGCAAGGCTCCACAATTTTTAAGTTGTGAAATATTGGGCACGGGGGTTACTACCAATCGAGTGGACTCCATGTTAGTGTCGTCTAGGGAAAGATAGTGATCGGGTGCTTACCCTGGGTACTTGAGGTACCGCGGGTCGTGGGTGACACAGAAGTTCCCCGGATCTTGTGGGTAAAGTGTGCAACCTGTGCAGAGTGTAAAACTATTCGAATAGCCATGTCCACGGTCAAGGATAGTTGGGTAACCGCTCTTGGGCTACGTCCACATGTTTACAAACCAGTGTATGTGTTTGGATAAGTGGAAAGAACTACTTGGGTCAAGTCAAAGGACTTGACATGATTGAATTGGGTTGGTGCCCACTCTATTTATGTTGATATCTGTAACCTGACCTTATGGTTACTTGAATTCTCCTGATGCATGTCTTGCAAGTTGTTGAACATGTCATTGCACTCAAAACTAGCTTTC
Organism: Triticum urartu; assembly: GCF_056163025.1. Taxonomy (NCBI): domain Eukaryota; kingdom Viridiplantae; phylum Streptophyta; class Magnoliopsida; order Poales; family Poaceae; genus Triticum; species Triticum urartu. The sequence goes on from NC_141879.1 coordinate 513,665,700, forward strand.
TTCCAATTTTTTTTTACCTATATCATGCATTGTTGTATCTTGAGCCAAAACATGGTTTGCTTGCGAGTACATTCAAAGTACTCATTGGCTTGCCACTAGTTATTTATTTGGCCAGGCATGGGAGAATAGGAGTTCGAAGAAGAGTTCTTTGGAGATGAACATGCGAACTAGGATGTTTCCCAGTTAGAATGCCTGTAGGGTTAAGGCAGATGACATGGGTTCTACTTATCAACGAAGATTTCCGCTGCTTAAGTTTATTTGGCATTCAGCCCTTGTGGCTTTATCTATGTAAGACTTGACCATAATGGTCATAATTTGTGTAAGACGATATGTATGGGTGTAAGACTCTTGTTATTTAGCTTCTGTGTGTTCAGTGAGCATTGATCACTGGGATCACTGTACACGTGCATTCGGTGATCACGACTTATGAGTCGGGGTCCCCACAGAGCTGGTATCAGAGCCATCCTGACTGTAGGAAGCCTTAGTTAGCATGGGCGTTAGATAGGACAAAACCCGTTTGCAAGACCCTCTATACTCCTCTTCTTTGCTGAGATTTCCCAAACCTAAGGGATATTTCTCCTTATTGACCTCCCCTATTCAACTTTTGTAGTTGGCCGTCGCCCCCTAGAGACTCCTTATGACAGGATTCCCATCACTCCTAAAAGACTGCCTCCAACAATGCCACTATCCCTTGCTGCCCATGTACACCCTGCATGAACTGCAAAATGATGTGCTCGAGAAGGAGTTCTACGCCAAGGTTTTTGTGCCTGCCAAGACCTCACCCCAGGGGTGGTTCTTCATTGGACCACACATGCCAACAAGAGACCTAGCCATTCAGCAAGTGGCATATGAAGCACTCCTCCGTCTTCGAGACCTCCTTCCAGAAATGAAAGAAGAACATGCCACCCTCTATCTACCTGGCAAGAGCGGATTTGGAGCCCCAACTCAAGTGATGATTTCCCCAGAAGACGAGGATCCAACCCTCAAGTACCAGATCCGCTTCATCAACGTAGGAGACTACCTTCTACGTCACCTTACCGAGGCATTCCTTAAGGCTCGCCAAGACCTCCCTTCACTTCTGCACCTCCACTGCCTTGAGAAGAAGAAGGTGTCCGAGCAAGGATAGCAAATTACTGCCTTACAAGCCCACATTGCCAATCAGGAGCAACAAATCGAGGAACTTCAGAAAACACGCAACCAAACCCCACGCAGGAGGCATAGGAATGAATTTCCATATCCACCTCGTAGAAGATCGTCATCAGGCCATCGACGACATAACCCAAGACTGGATAACAACCTTTTTGCTTCCGTCACTTTTCACGGTTGTGGTGAACTTAGGCATATTAAAAGGATGTGTCCCAACAAGCAGTCGACTGTCGCATACCATTTGGCACCACAAGGGGAACCTAGAAACTGAAGACTGAGAGCCCTTCTCTCCGAGCAAGCACGACTACCGAGTCCGAGGACCCCTAGGGTAGGATGAGTCGTGTACCCCCATAGGCATAGTCGAGTCCGTGAGATGGTTCGAATGGAACCACATTTTGTGTTGCTTGTTTTTACTTGTTTGTGTTTTGATATAAGTCGCGCATTTGCCCTAGGCAGCTTGTACGCGACTATATCACCTATCATGTCTTAATAGAATTATGTGTGGCCTTTACGGCACTTGGTTGTTTACACTTGCACCATAAAACCCCTTTTTTGCATTCCCCTCCTCTATGCTATTTTCCCTCTCATCTCTCTCATCTCTGAAGACCAACAAGACAAAATGCACTAAGGATTCCACCTCGGCAAGCAACTGACACTGAAGACTTTTGCTATAGCCTCCTCGACCAGGTGCAAACCCGTAGTATTGCCCCTCATGAATGGAAACCCCATCCCTAGACCCTTCGAGACTTCACGAGATACCCCAGCTCGAGTCCTTAACCATGTGCTTAACCCACAGAATCGCAAGAGGACCAGTTAAGACTCTATAAACCTTGCACAGCACTGGGTTCATCATGGAACTAGCGGACATAGTGAACACGCACATTATCATCCTAATATAGCACCAGAACTGACGATGCCATAGGGGAGACCAGTTTGAGGATATAGGAATAGAGGACAAATGACTTGATGAGTTTATATCAATGACTTTGAGGAATTATATGAGACTATTTGGTGGATTATAAGGCTTTCATTTTGGTAGATGAACTTGGTGGGATCATGATTATAGAGTAGCATAGCTTTCATTACCCCTGAGTAAATTGGATTATAGGACAATTATAATCGCAAGCTGAAACTCCTGGAAGTGCAAGGATTTGACTTGATCAGATGATATTGATAGGAGACAGTTGATATTACGTAAATAACTTGAGGGAAACATGTAGGATTCCTCGTTGGACAAGAGGTTTGGATTTAAATAGGTGATCCTAGTTGAGTAAAGATGCTGAGTAAGCCTGCAGGATTCGGAGTAAATTGGATTTAGACTGATGATCTTGATCGTGATACCATGTTTCTCGATGGACAATAAACTAGGAGATTGGAATTGATTGAAGGATCTATATAAGCTGGAGGTTGGAAGTTACTTGACCCTGATAATGGGAATTGGTGGACTGACTATAGTAAAGATAACCCTTTTCAAGTATTTGAGGATTATAGGACATTAGAAGATCATGTGGAACACCATAAACATTGGATTTGTAGAATTAAATGGATTATGTACTGATTGATGGAAGTTAATGGGCTATTGGAGTTGATTCATAGGAAGGAAACAAGATCTTGGAGTGGCTTACGACGTGTTTCCTTAGGATAGAGGTGATTTATCTTAGACCTTGGAAGAATAGGCTGAGCACTTGGATTGTCACGTTCAAGCTTAGCAGCTTATATGTTCTACCCATGGATTTTTAGGGGTAGACATACATACAAGTTTGGGGATTGTAGACATATATGATTTTGTTAGACCTCCTCTCGAGAGTCATGAGGATATGGATCACATGAGTAATGATTGGAGTTGACCTATACGAAATGATGCTATCAGTGATATGATGTGATTTGTTTAAAGGACTAGATAGCACAATTGGCGTCTCAGAAACCGTGCTTAAATATAAGATGATAAATGTTCACTCGCACACTAGAATCCTTGAAACCCTTAAGCCCTACCAAGCTACAACATGGTCGGATCAGTACCTTAGGGCCTTGACACTAGATCTAGAACACCTTGGCCCACACTCAACAAAGACCACCACTAATTCCCCAGCCTACTTTATGTACCCTGTGAACAAAGTCTTCATGGAGTGCTTAGACAAGATAGTTGTCATCATCATTTGGTGACCTACTTGTCCACCCGAAGACGGAAGAAGAGCCATTCAGCTAGTCAAGGAACATTTGAAGACTGCCATGCCAAGGTGGAAGAACTACACCAACCACCATCGTCAAGAAGTGAACTTTCTCGTCGAAGACCAGGTGTATCTGCGAGCCACTTCTCTCAAAGAGAACCAAGCATTTTCATGTCAAGAGAAACTCACACCAAGATTTATCGACCTTCTCCAAGATCACTGCAAGACGAAGAAAAGACGACTACCAGCTAGAATTACCACCTGAGCCACCCACTGTGCACAACATTTTCCACGAGTCACAGCTTCAGAAGTGCTTCCAACTTCCTAACCAACCCGATCCCTACAAGGACATCGATCACCGAGCCATCGACCTCCAGCCCAATATGACTTACGCGAAAGACCCCAATGGCAATATGGATCAAGCAGGATGTCATACACGAAGCCACGCCATCGAGTACTTCAAGGTTCAATGGAACACCACTCGGAAGCACAAGCGGTATGAGGACAAGAAGACTACCCCGGATCCAGTTTTCGTATTCCTTTCCACGCCTAGTTTGGGAATCTCGGGGACAAGATTCTTGTAAGGGGGGTAGGTCTGTCACACCCTGATTTTCATGCCACAACACTTAAGCTAATAAATCATGATAAAGTGTGGTTTGACAGAAACTTTTGCATCAATTGGCTTTTATTTGGAGTTGGTTTTCTCTCTGTGTTTTTCAAGTGCTCTTTAAAGTCAACACAACTCCACCTTCTATACTTCATCTCCTTGCCCCAAACTTCTGCCCAATGATCATGCCATGTGTATAGTGCAATATAGTATTTTCTTACAAAAATAATTTGCCCAAATAGTATTTTCAAAAATTAGTTTTCCAAAAACCCCTGAATTGAGGTTTGCACTACAAGTACTTGATTTGGGGTATGAAAAATATTTCAAAGAGAATATTTGAAACCTATTAGATATAGAATTCCCATAAATCACAAAAATATAATTTTAAAACTTATGTTCCTATTTTATTTAAAAGCTTTTTCTTAAGGCCAGAAATGGTCTTTAATAGGGAGAAATTATTTTATTGTTTCAAAAATATTTGAGAAAAATCAGGGAAACTCAGTGGACATATATTTTCCATATATATGAGTTTCAACACATGGTCACGATCAAAATATTGGACAAAACCTCCCAAAACCATTTCTGCCCATTTCAAGGATTTGAAATATTTCTACAAGAAATATTTTCCAATAAATCCAGGAAAATTCTAGCATGTCACATATGACATTTTTGATGATATTACCAAGTCTCATGTCATGGAGAATAGTATAACCCCATGAAACCCTCTCAAAAGCATTTCTGCCCTTTTTCTTTCAACAACTTTACATTATCAAACTTGTACAAATACTCTCAAACTTGGTCCACATGCTAAAATGGTCTAATAAATCATCTAGACCAAGTGGCACAAGTTGGAGAACAAGTTAACTTGATCAAAGAGCCCCAAAACCCTTCCTGTCCAGAACCGAATTTGAACAACTCTACATTGGCAACTTTCTCATTTTGACCCCAACTTTTGTGGACATGTTCAGAACCTTAAATTATGACACTACACCAAGTGGTGCATCAAGGAGAATAGCTTTTCATGACTAAATCTTGGAAAGTCCATTTCTGTTGATTTCTAGGGTTTACAACAGTTGCATTGGCAACTTTGCCCAAATGAACACAATCTTTGTGGAACCTCTTATTTTCTCATGCCATTTCACCCTGTGGAGTCTCATGTCATTTGGAAATCATCTACTTGCCCAAATCATTATCAAACACCTTCTGCCACTTTTCAAAAATCACAATTTTGACCACTAACACTATTCTCCTTGAGCTCAACTTTTTACCACAGCTCCTCCTAGTCCTCTCCTACCTCCCGTAACTTTTCCCTGGCCTCAGCTCAATGATTGAAGAGTGAAACATACCCATTTACCCTTCTGGACAGCAGCATTCTTCTCCTTTTTCACCTCCCTCCTCACCCCAGTGGCCACCCAGGGCATCCAAAGCCCCTCCCCCTTTCTTTACTACACCCTAGAGCTACCAGACATATTTGGCCGCGCCCACCTTGCATAAAAATAGCCATGCCGGCCATTTGGTCGCTCTGTAGCGCGCTACAGTGCGCTCCCGCACTGTAGCCGCCCCCTCCCAACCGCCTCCGGCCACCTCGGGCCTCCCCAGCGCGCCCGACGATGCGCCTCGATGTCTGCGTCCTGCCACGCCTCTGTCCCCCTCCCCTTCTCCCTCCGGTGGCCTCCCACGCACACGCGCCGGCCGCCTACAAGCTCCAATGCACGACCTCACATGCGCGAGCTCTTTGGAGGCTTCCCCGCTCCTTCCCTTCCCTCCTCTGGACGTGGACCAGATCCACGAACGGTCTGGACTCGTTCACGAGTGCCCTCATGGCCTCTGGCCTCGCCCGTGACCTCGCCGGCGCACGAGTCCATGGTGGACTGGTGCCCGGCTATATAAGCCGCCCCGGGCCGCTCCAGTAGCATCCGCCTCCTCCTCACACCCCCAAGAGCATGCCCACACCACCCAAACATCCTCAAGGGGCTTCTGTGCTCGGGATCGACCGGAGCTCCGCCGCATCGGGTCGTCATCGATCCAGAGGTATATGCCTTCTCCGCTACCGCTCTCACTCGATCTAGAACTGCAGGAGCCCACTGACCATTTCCCCCCTGTTTCCCCTCTCTTTAGCTGCCGAAAACAGCCGGAACCGCCGCCACCCGAAGCAACTCCGCCGTGCCTCCTCGTCGCCGGCGAACCAGGCCACCCCGGCGACCAACTCCACCTCCATTCGAACGGCGGCTCCTCCCTGAGCACAACGGTACCACCCACGCATCCTCCTGTGCCCAAGGATTTGAGCTCGCCGTCGCCTCTGGACGGAGGTAGACGACGACGGCCGTGGGCCCTGTCCGTCAGCCTCACGCCCTGACGGGTGGGACCCACCCATCGGGTTTAAAAATGCACGCGCGCGCACCGGTTCGCCGTCGGTCGAAGGCGTACTTCGCCTTTACGCCTTCGATGTGGCAGCCTTGCGCGGGCTGATATTTCCTCTGGGCCTGCTGCACCGTGGCCTTTCTGGCCCAGTGGCACAGTGCCACTTTTCTTTTTCTTTTTCTGTCTGTTTCATAAAAATTCCAGAGGATAAAACATTTATCCAAATGGAATAATTCCAACTCCTAAAATCTTAGAATAATCCCACCTATTTATTGATATAACTTTCATACCCATATGTCGGTGTCAAAACCGGCGGATCTCGGGTAGGGGGTCCCGAACTGTGCGTCTAGGCCGGATGGTAACAGGAGGCAGGGGACACAATGTTTTACCCAGGTTTGGGCCCTCATGATGGAGGTAAAACCCTACGTCCTGCTTGATTAATATTGATGATATGGGTAGTACAAGAGTAGATCTACCACGAGATCGGAGAGGCTAAACCCTAGAAGCTAGCCTATGGTATGATTGTATGTTATGGTTGTTGTCCTACGGACTAAAACCCTTCGGTTTATATAGACACCGGAGAGGGTTAGGGTTACACAAGGTCGGTTACAAAGGAGGAGATATCCATATCCGTATTGCTTAGCTTGCCTTCCATGCCAAGTAGAGTCCCATCCGGACACGAGACGAAGTCTTCAATTTTGTATCTTCATAGTCTAACAGTCCGGCCAATGGAGATAGTCTGGCTGTCCGGAGACCCCCTAATCCAGGACTCCCTCAGTAGCCCCTAAACCAGGCTTCAATGATGATGAGTCCGGCGCATAGTATTGTCTTCGGCATTGCAAGGCGGGTTCCTTCTCCGAATACATCACAGAAGAATTTGAATACGAGGATAGTGTCCGACCCTGCAAAATAAGTTCCACATACCACCGTAGAGAGAATAATATTTTCGCAAATCTAATTTGCTGACTTGTTTTGGCAGCATGACGTTATGTCATGGCCCGGTGATTATTCGAACTGTTTCCTTTAACCAGCCCCGCACATAACGCGGGGTAGTTTTTCGACACGTCTTGTCAAAGCAGAGATCGTGTCCCCTTATTATGGGATTCTCATTAACACGGGCGTGGGTAACCCAACCGCGCCATCAATTACGGCGCTCGGGGGATAAGCGAGTTTTACCAGGCAAGTGGGGACGCATAGCTTCGTCCGTCCATATAAAGGGATAAGGATTCACCTTTCTATCCACGCCTTCTTCCTCCTTTGCTCATCCGTTTTCGCACACTCGAGCTCTAGCGCCCAAGTCCACACTTCCCACCTCAAACTTCTCCAACCATGTCCGGAGTGGGAGGCAGGTGGATGGTCTCCTCCATCACGGAGGGAGACATCAAGAAGCTGTGCGGAGCCGGATACTTAGCCGCAAATATCGCGCATCGGCTACCCGCTGCGGGGCAGATCGTCCCTACCCCGGAACCTCACGAGAGGGTAGTTTTCCTCCACCACTTCCTCTACGTACTGGGGTTTCCCCTCCATCCATTCGTCCGTGGTCTCATGTTCTACTACGGGCTGGATTTTCATGATCTGGCCCCGAACTTCGTCCTCAACATTTCGGCGTTCATCATCGTGTGTGAGGCTTTCCTCCGCATCCGGCCCCACTTCGGCCTGTGGTTAAAGACCTTCAATATCAAGCCGAAGGTGGTACGAGGCCAACAAGCAGAATGCGGTGGAGCCATGGTGGGCAAGATGCCCAACGTTATATGGCTTGAAGGCTCCTTCGTGGAGATAATAAAGGGATGGCAATCGGCGTGGTTCTACATTACCGAGCCGCACGACACCGAATGGGCGGCAGCCCCCAAGTTTCGATCTGGATTCCCTACACGGCTCACTTCCTGGAAAGAGAAGGGCTTGTCGTGGGGTTCATCGGTGTAGCTGGATGGACTCCAGAAATGTATCCGGAGTATGGCGAGCAAGAAGCTCAAGCTTGTCAACATAGTCCAAGTTATGCTCATCCGCCGGATCCTCCCGTGCCAACAACGGGATTTTACTTTGTGGGAGTTCGACCCGGCCCAGCACCAGACTCTGAGCGAGCTCTTTGATACGACGCACAAGGATGTCCAGAAGGTGTTGTTCAAGGGCGCCGAGGTCCCTCCTTCTCTCGCCGAGGACCGCGGACTAAGCGCAAAGCGCCTAACGCGTTCGGTGAGTTCAATACGTCCCGTAGGACATTTATTTTCCCTAGATTAATTATATGCGGGGTCTAATCTACATGCCTTTAACAGGACTAGGTGGAGATGTCGGGGCAGATTAACTGTCCGGCCCCTTTGCCCGAAGACACTGCGGGCGCTCTCCTGACGGAGATGTTGACTCCGGCCCCTTACAAGTTGCCGGAGAAGACCAAGAAGGCCAAGGGAACCCGAAAGAGTTCCCGGCGCCAGGTGTTATCGGACTCATCATCCGATAACTCTGCGGCACACTCCTCCCCCGAAGACGAGGAGGAAGAAGAAGATGCTCCCCCTCCAGGCAGGGGAGACAAGAAAAGGAAGGACGCCCCAACTGGGGAGTCCGAAGGGTCCAAGAAGGGAAGGACTCTCCTTCCGGACAGTTCCACCGCCGCCGACGAAGGCAAAGACGAGTGGTTGCGCAGGGCCAAGCCCCTAAGGAGATCGTAAGTATTCGGATACTAGAGTAACTCATAGAATTCCTTCATCGCCCTGTTTTCCCTAATGCCGAACGTAATTATACAGGCCGCCACGAGCCAGTATCGATGTATCATCGGACGGCTCCCTGGGCTTGTCAGACATGGATAGCGATCTAGTCCCGACCGCCACTTCCCGTCATCCTGCCGACGATGCCGAGGTGCTATCTCAAGAGGCACCGGATCAAGGGGAGACAGTCCCGGAGGCGCCTCACGGTGACCTTCCGGACTCCGGGAGCCGAGGGAACGGAGCCCCTGAGAGCTCCGAGTTCGGCCCTCAGCCGAACACCGCACCGGAACCTCCAGTGGTTCCAGGCTCGGGCAGGCGGCCTCCTTCTAAGAGGGGCAAGACGCCTGTGCCGGTGACCTCTGTCCATCCAGAGGCGCCGGACAATCTGTTGGAAGCGCTTTGCAGCGCTTCCATCAACGAGGAGCACTGCACTATCATGAGTGCGGTGATCCAGAAGGTTCAGTCCGCCAAGAGCGGATTGACTGAAGCCTGTGCCAGCCTTCTAACAGGCTTCGAGGTAAGTGTTTTAAAATGTAGTAGAAATATTACCGCATAGACAGTAGCCCCTGATGCTTTGTTCGGTGTTCACAAAGAAAAGCCGAACAGAGGATCAAATAATATCGCAGGAGTCTAATATAAGTATGTCAATATGCATATGCAGGTTTCGCTGCTGGCGTCCGCCGCACTGACTGCGGAGGTCGCCGTACTGAAGCAGGACCTCGAGGGGTCCAGGAAAGAGCTCGGCCTTGCCAAGAGGCAGCTCAAGGAGAACAAGGGTAAGTAATACCCTGTCTATAGATATGTATATATAAAAGAAGACGCGATTGCAAAATGACAGGATCATCGTACATTTGCCAGGGGCCACGACCGAGGTGGCAAACCTGAAGCAAGAGCTAACCAAGGCCGAGGATATAGCGGCCAAGGAGCGCACCGAGCGAGAGAAGCACGAGGCTCGGGTGGGCGAGGTGCAGCAAGAGCTCCAGGCTCTCGTGGCGAAGCATGAGGCGTTGGAGCTTGACTCAAAGACGTGGGAGTCTGAGCTTGCCGCGGCCCTCGAGAGCGCAAAAAGTGCCAAGGCCGAAGCCCAAAAGGCCCTCCAGGAGATCGATGCGATGAAGAAGATAGCGGCGGGTAAGGCTTTCTATATGCAAAGCAAGCATGTAAAAGTAAATTAACGATTACTTACCCGACTCCGGAGCTCTCCAGGAGCATTCGTAGATTTGCCCCGCAGCGTGTCCGATGCCGCACAATTTTACCAGGCCGAGGATGGAAGCTCAACAGAGAAGCTGTTCTGGTCTTAGTATGCTGAGGCTGAACACCCGGTGCCAATGAGCGACCAGCTGAAGCAGATGGTCGAGCTACATAAGGCGGCCGATCAGGCCATGAAGAGCTTTATAGTCCGGCTGTGGCCTAGCGACGCCCTTCCGAACAGCTTCTTCGGCCTGGTGAGGCGGCTTGTGGATGCCTGCCCGCAGCTGGAGGTCGTCAAGCGATCTTTCTGCATTGAAGGTGCACGCCGGGCTTTCGCCCGTGTGAAATTGCAGTGGGTCAAGCTAGACGTCGTGAAGCTGATCAAGGAGGGGCCTCTGGAGGGCAAGGAGCACCACCACCCCGAGATGTACTACGAGGGTGTTCTGCCGGGTGCCCATCTCATAGCGGACGAGTGTTCAAAAGATGTAATATTTGAATGATACTTGCTCGTTTTATCCTGTATTTATGAAAACTTGTTTCATATGCGCTATGCAACGCTTGTTTGAATTTAAAAAATTACCTTCTATTTGGCTATTTATCCAATCTGAGAGATGGCTAGTCCTCGGCTTCTGCCCCATGCCACGAGTGCTGGGGTGTTCGGGATAAACTTGAGCACTCTTGTTCCCATGTTTGGGTCCTTCGAAGGAGGTGCTCAGCACAGCGAACAAGGCAACCGGACTAATAATGCTTTATCACTCTCACTTAGCCATAAAATTCTATAATTTTAAATTTCGGCGAAGCCCCTGGTATTCGGAAGGCCGAATTTGGGGCGCGATACATGCCTTTAAGCCGGACAGGGCCGGCCCCTCGCTCTAAGCGGCAGAAGTCTTTAGGGACTCGAAAACCTCGCCGAACAGCGACCAGTCTCTCGCCTTATCATGACAGTCAGTTTTAGCTTTCTCTACTAAGGTGCTGAACCCAGCAGAACCGGGGCACAATCGCAGTAGTTCTCCTAGCGCTACATTAGCCAATAGAGCGGAACGTAAGGTACCAAAACATAGGAGCCGGACAAACCCAACATTTGACCAAAGACATGATTCGGAGCTGATGCATATAATGCTATAAGTTCGGGGTGCCGCACTTGTGAAAGTGTTCGGACTTTTCACACCGTATTGTGAGGTACGTAAGCCCCTGGTGTATTAGCCGTACCAAGGTGTACGGTTGCAAGGCGTCATTAATGAACACACGGATATATATATATATAACAAGAATGCAATAATAGTTGTAATGTCATGCATTGTTTATTAAAAAATTGCGTTAAAGTAGAGTGATACAGATAGTGCGATAAGCAAAGAGTAGGACTATGTCCCTTCCAAGGGCAAGCTGAGGAATGATATTAAATCGATATTTCGCTCATTACTATAATCCACCTGGGAATTCCGTGGTATGACATAGCTGTCTGCCTCCTTGGTTGCTGCATCATGTGTTCGACAATAGTGCTGCCGGACAGTGTTTCCAGAGACTAAGGTCCTGAAAAAAGGGGGGAAAATAACCAAACGGGAAGCCCCTAGTGCGGTTTAAGCCGCGTCTTGGGGCATGCCGCAGTTGTGCCCCCCTCCCCACCTGTGCCCATGGTATTTTTAATGTGTAATTATGTATGCGCAGCACGAGTTTTGCCATTGGGATGGGATTGGGGTGGCCGCCGTATTGCTACGCGAGCTCAGATCGCGCCAGGTGGTCTATTTGCCGATTGCTCCGAGCGCGCTTGAAGGTGTCCGGGCTTTGAAGCGCCGAACTGGTTGATTGCCTTGAGAGGCTGCTTTGCGCTTCTGCTGCGAGGGCCGCGGTGTGCTCCTCTGTTTGGAGAGAGCGCTCTGTGTTTCCATTGACTGTAAAAACTCCGCGAGGTCCTGGCATCTTGAGCTTGAGGTATGCATAATGCGGTACCGCATTGAATCTAGCAAATGCGGTTCGCCCGAGCAGCGCGTGATAACCACTGCGGAACGGGACTATATCGAAGATTAATTCTTCGCTTCGGAAATTATCCGGGGATCCAAAGACCACTTCCAGTGTAATTGAGCCTGTGCAATGGGCCTCCACACCTGGAATGACGCCTTTAAAGGTCGTTTTTGTGGGTTTGATCCTTGAGGGGTCTATACCCATTTTGCGCACTGTGTCCTGATAAAGCAGGTTCAGGCTGCTGCCGCCATCCATAAGGACTCGAGTGAGGTGGAATCCGTCAATGATTGGGTCTAGGACCAGTGCGGCAAATCCGCCATGACGGATACTAGTGGGATGGTCCCTGTGATCGAAGGTGATCGAACAGGAGGACCAAGGGTTGAACTTTGGGGCGACTGGCTCCAACGCATATACGTCCCTGAGCGCACGCTTCCGCTCCCTCTTGGGGATGTGGGTTGCGTATATCATGTCCACCGTCCGCACTTGTGGGGGGAACCTCTTCTATCCTCCGGTGTGCGGCTGCCGGGGCTCCTCCTCGTCATGGCTATGCGGCCCCTTGTCCTTGTTTTCAGCAATTAACTTGCCGGCCTTCTTGAACACCCAACAATCCCTGTTGGTGTGATTGGTTGGCTTGTCTGGGGTTCCGTGTATTTGACACGAGCGATCGAGTATACGGTCCAAGCTGGATGGACCCGGCGTACTTTGTTTGAATGGTTTTTTCCGCTGACCGGGTTTAGAGCCTTTGAATCCGGCATTGACTGTCGTATCCTCGGTATTTTCGCTGTTAATGTGGCGCTTATGTTTGTTGCGACGTGACCTGCTATTGCCGTCCTTGGTATCTGGGGTACCATGGTTCTTTGATATGTTATTACTGCGAGCTAGCCAGATGTCTTCTCCCGCACAAAAGCGGGTCATGAGCGTCGTGAGAGCTGCCATAGATTTCGGCTTTTCCTGACCAAGGTGCCGGGCTAGCCACTCGTCTCGGATGTTGTGTTTGAAAGCCGCTAAGGCCTCTGCATCCGGACAATCAATGATCTGATTTTTCTTCGTAAGGAACTGAGTCCAGAATTGCCTGGCCGACTCTTCTGGTTGCTGAATTATGTGGCTCAAGTCATCGGCGTCTGGTGGGCGCACATAAGTGCCCTGAAAGTTGTTGAGGAATGCGGCTTCCAGATCTTCCCAACAGCTAATGGAGTCCGCTGGCAAGCTGTTAAGCCAATGCCGCGCTGGTCCTTTGAGCTTTAGTGGGAGGTATTTGATGGCGTGTAAGTCATCACCGCAGGCCATGTGGATGTGGAGGAGGAAATCCTCGATCCATACTGTGGGATCTGTTGTGCCGTCGTATGATTCAATATTTACAGGTTTGAAACCTTCTGGGAATTGATGTTCCATTACTTCGTCTGTGAAGCATAAGGGGTGTGCAACGCCTCTGTATTGGGCTATATCGCGACGCAGCTCGAAAGGGTCTTGCCCGCTGTGTTCGGCCCGGCCGGATTTGCTTTTACTGTATCAGGCGTGACGTTTATCGTCTCGCAGAGTAGTGCGCCCTCGTGATCCATAGATCGATCTTGCATGCTTTGCTTTGTCCTCCAATATGTCTCGCAGGTCTGGCGTATCTCCCCATGCCTTTTTATTTGAATGGCGTCGGGGTGGAGGCTGAGCTTTTGGCTGCAATGCCTCTCTATCGCGGCCACGAGGTGGCCGATCAGCCGTATCATACGCTTCTTCCTCCAGTCAGGGTAGTAACCTGCACTTTGGGTAATTCTTGGAGGGGCGCTCTAGTTTATATTCCTCGGCCGCGAGGACTTCAGTCCATCTGTCAGCTAGCAGATCTTGATCAGCTTGAAGCTGCTGCTGCTTTTTCTTCAGGCTATTTGCCGTGGCCATAAGCCGGCGCTTGAAGCGCTCTTGTTCGACGGGATCCTCTCGTACGGCGAATTCATCATCGTCGAGGCTTGCCTCATCTTCGGAGGGGGGCATGTAATTGTCATCCTCCTCCTCTCCATCTGCCGCTCTCTCAGGAGGGCTGGCTCCTCCATCCTCCTGCTCTAAATCTTGCTGGAGGGGATTGTTGTTGTCTTCGGCACTATCCGGAGTGTTATTATCTCCTGTGCCGGTATCACCACTTTTGCTTTGGCGGGACTTAGAGCGGCGCCGCTGACGTTGGCGCTTGGGTTGCTTCTTGGAGGGGTCATCCTTCGCTATCTCATCGCCATTGCCTTCTTTGGGTGTATCCACCATGTATATGTCATATGACGAGGTGGCTTTCCAGTGCCCTATAGGTGCTGGTTTATGTTCGTCTCCTACATCGTCATCCATATCGTCGATGTCTTCGGAGTCGAAGTCGAGCATGTCAGTTAAATCATCGACAGAGGCTATGAAGTGGGTGGTGGGTGGGCGTCGAATTTCTTCGTCGTCCGCATCCCAATCCTGTTGGCCATAATCCGGCCGGGGCTCTCCTGACAAAGAGAGAGACCTTAGTGAATTCAGAATGTCGCCGGAGGGCGAGTGCTGAAAGATATCCGCGGCGGTGCATTCCATGATCGGCGCCCAATCGGATTCGATTGGCAGGGACGCGGGCGGTTCGGAGTCCGGAAAAGAGTCCGGCACCTTGGAGTCACGGGCTTCGTGGAGGATTAGGCTGGTGTTCGGCTCGATCACCGTTGAGACTGCAGCCCTTGAGGCGGTGTCTAGCCACTTGTCCCCGATTGGCGTAGTTGGCTCCGAGCTAAGGGTCGGAGCTGATGCGGGTGCGACCTCTGGGTACTGTTTGGCGGCAGAGCTAGGTCATACCCATCGTGACAGTGCGGCACGCGCGGCTGTGGCTTGAATCCGTCGAAGATCAAGTCTCCGCGGATGTCGGCCGTGTAGTTCAAACTTCCAAATCTGACCTGATGGCCAGGGGCGTAGCTTTCAATCTGCTCCAGATGGCCAAGCGAATTAGCCTACAGTGCAAAGCCACCGAATACGAAGATCTGTCCGGGGACAAAAGTCTTGCCCTGGACCGCATCGCTATCGATGATAGTAGGAGCCATCAAGCCTAATGGCAACGACACAGAGGAACTCTCAATGAAAGCACCAATGTCGGTGTCAAAACCGGCGGATCTCGGGTAAGGGGTCCCGAACTGTGCGTCTAGGCCGGATGGTAACAGGAGGCAGGGGAGACAATGTTTTACCCAGGTTCGGGCCCTCTTGATGGAGGTAAAACCCTATGTCCTACTTGATTAATATTGATGATATGGGTAGTACAAGAGTAGATCTACCACGAGATCGGAGAGGCTAAACCCTAGAAGCTAGCCTATGGTATGATTGTATGTTATGGTTGTTGTCCTACAGACTAAAACCCTTCGGTTTATATAGACACCGGAGAGGGTTAGGGTTACACAAGGTCGGTTACAAAGGAGGAGATATCCATATCCGTATAGCTTAGCTTGCCTTCCACGCCAAGTAGAGTCTCATCCGGACACGAGACGGAGTCTTCAATTTTGTATCTTCATAGTCTAACAGTCCGGCCAATGGAGATAGTTCGGCTGTCCGGAGACCCCCTAATCAAGGACTCCCTCACCATCCATTACACTTTTCTGCACTGTTCAAATTTAAATTCAAATTTGAACAATAAGATCTCTGTTTGAAAATCCACTACTCTGTCCCCCTAACTCCAAATCCAAAACTAGGAATTTTCCCCTTCTTAGTTTTCACCCTAGTATTTAACAAAAATAAGTTGACATTTTTCTGAGCACTTTGGTTTTTTCTATTTTATTATTGCCTTATTTTTCTCGTTATTATTTTGCGACGATAGATTGCGTTGCTGACGAAGGAGTTGAACCAGAAGACTTTGAAGACCCAGAAGACTTTGTTGAGCCAGGCAAGCAGCCCTTTGACCATGTCTATGAAACCCTTTTTTTATGCATGACATATAGCACCATATTGTTGTTGCAACGGAATCATGATGAGGTGGAACCACTTTGATGGTTTGCCTCCGTTACTTCCTCGTTGGTACTTGCATTGTGCATGACCCTACATCCTTATGAGGGTTATGCCGGTGGGAGTAGATAGGATGCTAAAGTAGTTGCTATGCAAAAAGGGACGGGAATATGCATGGTGATGGAGACAAAGTATTTTCAAAGGACATTTCGAAAACCCCGTCGGGTGCCTCTTATTCCCGAGGGAGATAATGAGATGGGTAACCACTTGATGACGAAGTGGTGTACCGAGGCGAGTGTGTGTGTTGCTTTCAAAAACGGATTGGTTTAAGTTGCGACCGTTATTCCAACCTTACATGTGCAACCACTCTACCCTTATATGGGAAAGGGCATTATTGATTACCTAGGACGATACTAGCTTGGAGCCCGCATTACTAGTGACGGGGGAGAGTTGGTGCTCTCTCTCGGGATGGGGTCGTGCCAGGTAGGGCAGCCAAGAACAATTTTATGGGGCACCGGACACACCGTTGGTACCCCGTGCCAGTGGTATGTGATGAATATGGGATCAAGGCTCCACAATATTTAAGTTGTGAAATATTGGGCACGGGGGTTACTACCAATCGAGTGGACTCCATGTTAGTGTCGTCTAGGGAAAGATAGTGATCGGGTGCTTACCCCGGGTACTTGAGGTACCGCGGGTCGTGGATGACACGAAAGTTCCCCGGATCTTGTGGGTAAAGTGTGCAACCTGTGCAGAGTGTAAAACTATTCAAATAGCCGTGTCCACGGTCAAGTATAGTTGGGTAACCGCTCTTGGGCTACGTCCACATGTTTACAAACCAGTGTATGTGTTTGGATAAGTGGAAAGAACTACTTGGGTCAAGTCAAAGGACTTGACATGATTGAATTGGGTTGGTGCCCACTCTATTTATGTTGATATCTGTAACCTGTCCTTATGGTTACTTGAATTCTCCTGATGCATGTCTTTCAAGTTGTTGAACATGTCATTGCACTCAAAACTAGCTTTCTGCAAAAAAAATTACCTATATCATGCATTGTTGTATCTTGAGCCAAAACATGGGTTGCTTGCGAGTACATTCAAAGTACTCATTGGCTTGCCACTGGTTATTTAATTGGCCAGGCATGGGAGAACAGGAGTTCGAAGAAGAGTTCTTTGGAGACGAACATGCGAACTAGGACGTTTCCCAGTCAGAATGCATGTAGGGTTAAGGCAGATGACATGGGTTCTACTTATCGACGAAGATTTCCGCTGCTTAAGTTTATTTGGCATTCAGCCCTTGTGGCTTTATCTATGTAAGACTTGACCATAATGGTCATAATTTGTGTAAGACGATATGTATGGATGTAAGACTCTTGTTATTCAGCTTCTGTCTGTTCAGTGAGCATTGATCTCTGGGATCACTATACACGTGCATTCGGTGATCACGACTTATGAGTCGGGGTCCCCACGTTGTCTTTCCCCGGTTTCTGACCAGTTAAGAGGCGTTTGACACCTTCGTCCATAGAGAACTTCAAAAGGAGCTTTGCCCAGGCTAGATTGATAGCTATTGTTATAAGCAAATTCGGCAAAGGGAAGGCATTTCTCCCAATCCATTCCGAATGAGATAACAGAAGCTCGGAGCATATCTTCTAGAATTTGATTGACGCGTTCTACTTGACCATTTGATTGAGGGTGGAAAGCGGTGATAAAGGAGAGACGAGTCCCGATAGCATTTTGGAAACTTTCCCAAAATCAAGAGGTGAAGAGACTTCCACGGTCTGAGTTAATCTCCAATGGGACACCATGAAGAGACACTATTCGAGAGATATACAGGTCAGCCAGCTGGCTAGCGGTTATACTCTCCCGAACAGGTAGGAAGTGGGCTACTTTGGAAAGACGATCGATGACAACGAAAATAGCATTATTCCCTTTCTTGGTCCTGGGAAACCCGGTGATGAAGTCCATACCGATTTTATCCCATTTCCATTCAGGAATAGCTAAAGGTTGAAGGGTGCCAGCAGGCCGTTGATGCTCTGCTTTAACACGACGATGGACGTCGCAATTTGCAATATATTGAGCGATTTCTCTCTTCATCCTAGTCCACCAAAACCTCTGGCGTAGGTCTTGATACATTTTAGTACTACCAGGATGAATGGTGAGAGGAGAATCATGAGCTTCCTTAAGGATCAGCCGCCTCAGGTTTCGTGCCTTGGGAACCACTAAGCGGTTTCCAAAGAACACGACACCTTGATCATCAATGGAGAAACAATTCGCGACTCCTTTCTTGATGTTCCTCTTGATGCGGGAAATTCCCGGGTCAACCTTCTGTGCTTTGATGGTCTGATCCGTAAGGGTAGGTTTCACCACCAAGGTAGATAAGAACCCTTGAGGAACAATGTGAAGATTAAGCTTCCGAAATTCCTCGTGGAGAAGTGGTTGACTTTGTTGTAACATCAGGTTGTTACAATAGGATTTACAACTTAGTGCATCAGCCATAACATTGGCTTTCCCCGGGGTGTAAGTTATTCCTAAGTCGTAATCTGAGATCAACTCGACCTAGCGTCTTTGCCTGAGATTAAAATCCGGTTGGGTGAAGATATATTTCATACTTTGGTGATCGGTGAAGATCTCGCAACGATTACCGAGAAGGTAATGTCGCGGGGTTTTAAGTGCATGGACTACAGCTGCAAGCTCTAGGTCATGTGTGGGATAGTTTTCCTCATGTGGGTGTAACTGTCGTGAAGCATAGGAAATTACATGACGATCTTGCATGAGTATGCAACCTAGTCCTTGTCGCGAGGCGTCGCAATAGATAATAAAGTCCTTGGAGAAATCTGGTGGTACCAGTACGGGTGCAGATGTCAGGCGTCTTTTCAGTTCCTGAAAGCTGAACTCACACTGTGGGGTCCACTCAAACTTTTTATCTTTCTTGAGGAGTTCAGTTAGAGGTTTAGCAACCTTGGAGAAATTCTCGACGAAGCGGCGATAGTAGCTCGCTAAGCCAAGGAAACTCCGAACTTGCTTGACCGTTTCAGGTGGAGTCCAATCAAGGGCAGCTTGAACTCGCTTGGGATTGACAGAAATACCCTTACCAGAGATTACATGGCCTAGGTAGGTCACTTCTGGCAACCAAAATTCACATTTGGAGAATTTGGCATAAAGGCGATGCTCTCGAAGTTTCGTCAATACTAGCCTTATATGCTCGGCATGATCTTCCTCGTTCTTGGAGTAGATGAGTATATCATCGAGGTATACCACGATGAATTTATCCACATACTCCATGAAGATCGAGTTCATTAACCGAGAGAAGGTGGTTGGGGCATTGGTTAAACCAAAGGACATGATGGTGTACTCGTATTGGCCATAGCGAGTAACAAAGGCCGTTTTGGGAATGTCCCCGTTCTTGATTTTGATTTGATGGTAGCCCAACCTCAAATCCGTTTTGGAGAAGACTGAGGATCCAGCGAGCTGATCATACAGGTTGTTGATCCTGGGGAGCGGATACTTGTTCTTTATGGTGACCAAGTTGACGGGTCGATAATCTACAACCATCCGATCCGTACCATCCTTCTTCTTGACGAAGAGGACGGGACAAGCCCATGGAGAAGAACTAGGATGGATGAAACCCTTTTTCAAGGACTCATCGAGTTGTTTTTTAGGTTCAGCTAGTTCTAGGGGTTCCATCTTATAAGGTCTTCTAGAGATTGGAACGGTTCCTGGTACAAGGTCTATCACGAACTCGACATCCGTGTCAGGTGGAACACCTGGCAATTCTTCTGGAAAGACGTCCGGGAAGTCACGGACTACTGGAATATCTTCAAGGTCTGGAAGAGGGTTGGCATTTAGGGAGTAGAGTTAACGCTTGGCCACTCGGGTTAAGACATTGACTGTCTAGCCCGATGGGTGAGTAAGTTGAACAGTTCTAGTGGCACAATCAATCTTAGCATAATGGGCTGACATCCAGTCCATGCCTAAGATGATATTTATGTCCGAGGACTTGAGAGCTATTAAGGATGCAAGGAAGACAAGTCTATCGACAAGAATTTCATTCCCATGGCTTACTCTAGAAGTTTGCCATCTAGAGCCAGGGGTTTAAACTTCCATGGTGGTGGGCATGTCACAAATGTGGTGTTATGCAACTGAGCATAGCTCTCAAATATGAATGAATGAGATGCTCCAGTATCAAAAAGAACAGATGCCGGATGGCAGTTAACAAGGAGCGTACCAATGACGACGTTAAGATCATCATGAGCCTCCTCTGCTGAGACATAGTTAACATGGCCACATGCAGTGGTGGCCGGCTTGGAATAATACACCTTTCCCACTGGCTTACCATGGCCAACAGACTTTTCAGACTGGTTAGGGTTGTTGTTCTGGGGACACTCTCGACTGTAGTGACCCGGCTCTTCGCACTTGAAGCATGTCACAGTGTTGGTGCGCGGAGCAGCATTGGCTACCGGTCCACCATAAGCCTTAGGCAGCGTATACTGCTGGGTTGGGCGAGGCACCTCATAGGATGGCTTCGAAGTGAACCTGGCTGGCAGAGCTATGTTTGGAATCCACACCCGGCGCTTTTGAGAACCAGAGCTGGATGAAGAACCAAAATCACGGGAATGCTTACGTGTAGCTTCAAAGTCAGTCTGGCCGGTCTCAGCACTGATGGCTTTGTTCACAAGCTTCTGGAAGGAGGTGCACTCGTGCAAACGGAGGTCACGACGAAGCTCAGGGCTAAGTCCCTTCCGGAACCTCGCCTGCTTCTTGGCGTCAGTGGACACTTCCTCAGGTGCATAACGTGCCAAGTTCCCAAACTCACGGCTGTAGGCATCCACGGTCAGTCTGCCTTGGGTGAAGATGCAGAATTCCTCTATCTTGCGATCCATAAGACCCTCCGAAATGTGATGTTCACGGAAAGCCGCGCTGAATTCTTCCCAAGTGGTAACCTGGCCGGCTAGGCGCATAGCCTCATAGTTTTCCCACCAAAAGCTAGCAGGGCCCTCAAGGCGATAAGTAGTGTAAGTGACTTTGTCAGCTTCGGCTACACGTGCAGAATGTAGCTTATGGGTAATGTTGCGAAGCCAATCATCCGCATCGAGAGGCTCGACGGAATGATGGAAAGTTGGTGGGGTCGGCTTGATGAAATCATTAAGAGACACCAAGTTGTTCCTCTGGGAACATGCAGTATTCTCCTCGATGCGTTCTAACAACCGGTTGGTCTCGCGTTTATTCCTTTCTGCCTCCAACATGACTTCAACCAAGGAAGGTGGATGGGGCAGATTCCCATCCCTAGCTCCACTGGCTTCACCCTGCTCCTGAACAGCAGGGGTGCTTCGGGTGTTCACCATCCTAGCAAATCAAAACAATGATTTAGACAAGGATGGCAAAACCGTGGCATAAGAATGCAGAATGTAATGGATGACACAAAATGCAGAGATGTTCATCCGTACGACATGGTAATACAGAAACTGCCATATATATACCATCGGTCATACACACCATACATAGTTTGGTACAAGCCCAGACTCAAGTACAACTATGGTGAGGAACATTACATCTCATCAGAGGCATTCCAAGCTCCTATACATTATTTTTCTACGCCTCCGGAATTCAGTACACACTAAGTCATATTCCACCAGACACGCAGGACTGTGGAAATACAACTGTTACAATACTAGTGAAGCTACTACCAACTACCAACTCAGATGTCTCCGTAGTAATCTTCATAGAGATTACCAACATATCCTGGGAGCTAAACATGATCATCTGGAAATAGTCGGTCCTGTGGAGCTTGCGGTCCATAAGGACTCGGATGTGGCCTTGGTCCAACAAACGGTGGCAAACGAGGTCCATGGGGAGGGGTGACGCCTCCTACATCACGCCAGTCCATACGATCCAGCAGACCATACCGCACGGGTACAAATCCCTCATGTCCATATACCCAGCCTGCACGGCAAGTGCAAACCGTGTCGGAGTGGCCCAGTGATCAGCTCGACTGTTGAAAAGCTCCATTCGCAACGCACGATTCTCACGGTCCTTGTCCTCAAGCATCTCTGTGGTGGTGCGGAGTAGCGAATCCTCATGGGAGGAGTCAGCGTAGAGAGCCTGGTACTAACCTTCTCCACCAGGAAGTGATGCTGGCATATAGCGGAACTCGGCGTTCCGAAGCAAAGGAAGTCTACCTCGCATGATGGTCATCATCGAGTAAGCTACGTCCTGCACGGACATCTCGATGGTAATCCCAAGTCCATATGAACAATGGAGGGATTCAGTAGCTCCATGATAGGTAGGGTATATCCTGACTATACAAAGATATTGGCTCTGGTTGAAATCTTGATATTGCTCCTCAACGGTATATTCAGGATACCATCGATAGCCCGCCTCGGTCATCACACGGACTAGCATGGCCGTGTGGCCAGGTACATCGAGGCATCGAGTCAACCAAACCACTTCATTTTGGGTGCGGTTGGCCATCTGAAAGCACGAAATAATGCAAAAGCATTAGAATTTTCTAGGAGAAATTGGACAGCATAACGGCTGTAAATGCTCAGAAAAAGATTTGAGACATTCACAACAGTTGGCAAAACCACTCAACAACATCATATCATGGTTCTGGTTCAACTGACAACATACTAAAAGTAGTAGAAACTGAACTGAGGCCTGGAACCAACAATCCTAAGATTCTACGGATTAGTAACACATGAACCTGATAGAAGATAAGATTCTAGTCCTTAACCCACATAGAAAGAGAAGAGGGTGACTCAGATCAGAGGGCATAAGGTAAAGGAGTAAAAAGAGCCTTACGTTAACTCCCACAATCAATTCCCCTACATATAACTAAAGCATTTCTAGACTCGACATCGACCAGTTTGGCTTAACAAACCTACAGGCAGTACGACTCTAATGCCAACGGTGTCAGGACCCCGATTCCAAGTCACACTGATCTAGCCTGTAACACCTCATATCACCTTGCGGCCTCATGCACGGTATTCCCACGGGTGTCGCCTTACCATGGCCCGGGACCGTTTGCGCCTTTTGGCTCACATATATGATAGTGTCGCTAGCATCCATATGACAGAGAACCCAGATCGACATGACTAGTCGCGAACCCAAAGTGGCACTAACTTACGGGAACAGGCATACATGAATCAACATCGAACATGTCAGTCAACAGCATATGAATCCGGGCTGTAGCAACTGGGCTAACAGGACTTCGGGAACCCGGGCTATAGCAGGCTAACAGGACTCAGGATGTCTCCGCGTGACATTTCCCCGAAGAGACAAACACAGGAATGAAGTGAATGACATGCCGGCCAGTCAAGTGTTCCGGAGCAGTAGTGCTGGGCTAGCAGGACTCTGGTGAACTAGGCTGTAGCAGACTACTATGGCTCATGGAAACACAAGACTACATTTCCTCATAAGAGATGCTACCAAGGATAAACAACTAGATTGTCGGATCCCACACATACAAAGCATTTCAAACATACAAACAATATGCTCGATATGTGTAAATACAACATGGCATCACAACAAAACTCTACAACTCAAAGTACTTTATTTAGAAGGCTCCAGAGAGCCATACATCATATGTTCATACAGGTAGGGGTCACACGACCCGACACTCAAGTCATACAAACATACAAGCACATGCAGAAGCAAACTTGTCTGAGTACAGACATCTAGAAAGCAAGAAGGCTTGACGAAGCCTGTCTATCTACAAGGCCCTTCACGGCTCAGGATCACCACCTGGGTGGCAAGTCACTCATCAACATCGAGATCTACATAGAACCCATCGGAGGGGGCGGTGTTCTCTTCTGCAATAGTAATTAAGCAAACATGAGTACAAAGGTACTTAGCAAGTCTTACAACAGATCCTACTATACATGCAAACTTCTCAAGAAGGATAGTGGGGTTATTGTAGCAAGCCAGCTTTGACTCTTGGCTAAGTTATCCAACGAGACGACAAATTGTAAATGTTTTGCGCACACGAGTCCACTACTCACCACAGCAATACACCACCGTGGATCCTCCTCCGTTATCCTATGGAAGGGCCATCCACGGCACTCACACTTGTCTTGAGGCTTTTAGGAGTATCCATTTACTTGTCTATGAACTGTATAGGCAACCAAGTAGTCCTTTACCACGGACGCGGCTATTCGAATAGATAATGTTAACCCTGCAGGGGTGTACTTCTTCATACACGCTCTCACCACTTATCATCGTTTACACGACATGTACTCGGCAACCTTCAAGCGGAAGCCCAACGAGGGTGTCGGCCACGGCCTACCTAAACACTCAAGTCTCTAGTCCAGGTTTATTGCCTATCCAGGTTCCATCCGTAGGGAGTCCGGCCGAGGTTTCCACATACGGCCCCGAATGATGTGTATAGGGTTCTGAGACATCAAACGGGCGCCCGGCATACCCGGCCATGGTGTATCTACCGCATCATAGCCCACCCCTACGGTCAGCGCTACGCACGGCCGCCAACACATATCATATAAACACCAGAAACTAGTTGCAACTCCTGGACAGAGGACTAGGATGGTTAAGAAGCCGAGAGGGTCCATTGATTCCGGCCCAGTGCATGGTAGTAGCTGGTTCTTAAATCACACATACAGATCACGATGCTTAAGGACGGTTCCAATGAAACAACCCACCATGTACTCCTACATGGCCTCTCATCGATACCTTTACCAAATCATGTTCAACACATCACTCACATTACCGACATATTCAATTCACTCTAGCCCATCACCCAGATGAACCAGACCTGACACAACTCTAAGCATAGCAGGCATAGCAAGATAGGAAACACAGGCATGGCTCAATCAACTCCTACACATGCTAGTGGGTTTCATCTAGTTACTGTGGCAATGACAGGTCATGTAGATGAAAAGGGTTCAACTACCGCAGCACACAGCAGTTTGAAACGTTGTTGTCTTAATGCAGTAAATGAGAGCAGGAGCGAGAACATGGGATTGTATCGATATGATCAATGGGGCTGCTTGCCTGATGGAGTGGTAGTAGGGTACTGCCCTTCAGTCGAATATTCGTAGGTATCCTCGGAGGCAGAACCTACCACGAAGGACACAACGGAACACAATCATCACATGGCAATATGCAACAATATGATGCATGCTATTACATGGCAATATGGGTGTGTTTTGACTAATGCATTGTAAAACAGGTTGGTTTGAGTCCATTTGAATCAAAGATTCAAATAAAAGCTCATGATATGAAGTCATATTAGTGCACTATCTTGTTTTACTTAAACAGCAAGGTTAAAGTGTTCTGACATGCATGAAACCATTGCAGATGGAAAGATTGGATTTTTTTGATCATTTTTCATATATAAATCTTTGCATTTGGAGTTAGAGATTAATTTCTATGAATTTTTGAAGTTTAGAACATTTTCTGGAATTTCCTGTATAATAATAAATCCAGTAATTGATTTGCTGCGTCAGCATTGCGTCAGGGTGACGTCAGTGGTCAACGGGGACGGTCCAGGTCAAACCTGACTAGTGGGTCCCACGTGTTAGTGTCATTAGTTTAACTAATTTTTAGTTAGTCCTAATCCTAACTTAATTAGTAGGCGGGTCCCACCTGTCATAGACCCAGGGGGTCAAACTGGGCCCACCCGGAGTCAAACGCGGTCAGTGGGGTCAAACTCGCCAGTGTTTAGCCGCCGGCGAGTCCAGACGCGGCGGTGCACTGCGGGATTCGCCTACAGAGCGCCGTTTGGCGCGCGGAGCACAGCTACGGGATGCGGATGCTCGCCCGCATCCAACCGTGGTGGTGGCGCGGCCGGGGAGTGGCTAGAGTGGCGGTGGCGACGAGCTCGGCGGCGGCCAAAGCTCGGTCGAGCTCGGGCTCATTGCTGCAGTGGCCTAGGCGGGGCGGCGCTAGCACCTACGGCTCCTACGCGATGCGGGGAGTGCAAAGGGCACAAGCCCGGGACCATATGGTCCCGGGCCATGGTAACGCGACACCCATGGGAATACCGTGTGTGAGGCCGCAAAGTGATATGAGGCGTTACAGGCTAGATCAGTGTGACTTGGAATTGGGGTCCTGACACACCTTTCCACCTCCTATGTGCCACTGTGGCAAGCCCTTTTGTCTATAAAAGGAGTCCCGAGGCGTACTGGAGGGGGATTCGGATCTTTGGAACTAGAGACACACCGTAGCTAGTTGAAGAACTCAAGAACACTCAAATATACATCAAAGCAGGACTAGGGTATTACACGTCTCTGCAGCCCAAACCCGGGTAAATGATCCTTGTGCTGACCGCAAACCCGCTCTTTGCACAACCCCGCGCCCGCCAACCGTAGAAGGGATCCTAGTGACCCCATAGGTGTCGTTTGCCACCGACAGTTCCATTCAAATCATGCAAGTTAGAGTCCAAAAGAAGGGCAAAAGTGTTTGGAAAAGTAGATACGATGGAGACGTATCAACTCCCCCAAGCTTAAACATTTGCTTGTCCTCAAGCAATTCAGTTGATAAACTGAAAGTGATAAAGAAAAACTTTTACAAACTCTGTTTGCTCTTGTTGTTGTAAATATGTAAAGCCAGCATTCAAGTTTTCAGCAAAGATTATGAACTAACCATATTCACAATAACATTTAGGTCTCATGTTTACTCATATCAATGGCATAATCTAGTAGTGAGCAATAATAATAAATCTCAGATGACAACACTCTCTCAAAACAATCATAATATGATATAACAAGATGGTATCTCGCTAGCCCTTTCCGAGACCGCAAAACATAAATGCAGAGCACCCCTGAAGATCAAGGCATGACTGGAAATTGTAATTCATGGTAAAAGAGATCCAGTCACAGTCATACTCAATGTAAACTAATAGTAATGCATGCAAATGACAGCGGTGCTCTCCAACTGGTGCTTTTTAATAAGAGGATGATGACTCAACATAAAAGTAAATAGATAGGCCCTTCGCAGAGGGAAGCAGGGATTTGTAGAGGTGCCAGAGCTCGGTTTTGAAATAGAGATGAATAATATTTTGAGCGGTATACTTTCATTGTCAACATAACAACCAAGAGATATCGATATCTTCCATGCTACACACATTATAGGCGGTTCCCAAGCAGAATGTTAAAGTTTATACTCCCCCACCACCAACAAGCATCAATCCATGCCTTGCCCGAAACAACGGGTGCCTCCAACTAACAACAATCCTGGGGGAGTTTTGTTTGCAATTACTTTGATTTGGTTTGAGCATGGGACTGGGCATCCTGGTGACCAGCCATTTTCTCGTGAGTGAGGAGCGGAGTCCACTCCTCTTGAGAATAACCCGCCTAGCATGGAAGATATAGACAGCCCTAGTTGATACATGAGCTATTCGAGCATACAAAACAGAATTTCATTTGAAGGTTTAGAGTTTGTCACATACAAATTTACTTGGAACGGCAGGTAGATACCGCATATAGGAAGGTATGGTGGACTCATATGGAATAACTTTTGGGGTTTATGGAATTGGATGCACAAGCAGTATTCCCGCTTAGTACAAGTGAAGGCTAGAAAGAGACTGGGAAGCGACCAGCTAGAGAGCGACAACAGTCATGAACATGCATTAAAATTAATCAACATTGAATGCAAGCATGAGTAGGGTATAATTCACCATGAACATAAATATCATGGAGGCTATGTTGATTTGTTTCAACTACATGCGTGAACATGTGCCAAGTCAAGCCACTCGAATCATTCAAAGGAGGATACCACCCTATCATACCACATCATAATCATTTTAATAGCATGTTGGCATGCAAGGTAAACCATTCTAAACTCCTAGAAAATTAAGCATGGCATGAGCAACTATAATCTTTAATTGTCATTGCAAACATGTTTCATTCATAATAGGCTGAATCAGGAACGATGAACTAATCATATTTACGAAAACAAGAGAGGTCGAGTTCATACCAGCTTCTCTCATCTCAATCGGTCCATCATATATTGTCATTATTGCCTTTCACTTGCACAACCGAATAGTGTGGATAATAATAATAGTGCACGTGCATTGGACTAAGCTGGAATCTGCAAGCATTCAATTCAAGGGAGAAGACAAGGTAATATGGGCTCTTTGCTAGATCAACAATAATGCATATGAGAGCCACTCAACATTTTCATCAAGGTCTTCTCCTCTCGACCTCCAAAGGAAAGAAATAAAACTATTTACACGGGAAAGCTCCCAACAAGGAAAAGAAGAACGGGAAATCTTTTTGGGTTTTCTTTTTAATTACTACTACATGCATGGAAAGTAAACTAGCTAAAAGCTACAACCAATTTTTTTATTTTTATTAAGGTTTTTCAAACACACAAGAAGAAAGCTTAAAAAGAAAATAAACTAGCATGGATATTACGATGAAAAAGTATGAGCACCGACAACTAGAGTGAGTGTGTGAACATGAATGTAATGTCGATGAGAAATACATACTCCCCCAAGCTTAGGCTTTTGGCCTAAGTTGGTCTATGCCCATGGATCGAAGCTGCCCTCTTCAATGTACTGAGGAGGATCCTCAGGGTGCCACTGGTTAGCGATCTCCTCCAGACCCCATTGATAAACAGACTGACGGTGAGGATCAAGTGGTGGCTCCGGCTCTGGAGCTGATGTTAGGCTCCGGTATGCATGAACGGCCTCCAGCAAAACAAGGTACGTGCCTCAAAATATGTTGAACAAAGAGGGAGCAGGCAAGGTAATAGTCTCAAAGTAATTTTTATCAAATATCAGTCTGTAGTTAAGCATCTTCTTCTTATTCTTAACAATAAAATCATGTGCTGCCATACTCTTATAATCTAGAAAAATAGGAGGCAGCAACTTTTCCTCTTTCTCAAAATGCCTAATAGGTATATTAAAGTGTGCAACAAGGCGCGAGGCAAAGATGCCTCCAAAGATGGGGCCCTTTGTACGGTTCAGATTTAACTGTTTAGCAACAATAGCGCCTAAACTGAAAGTGGTATTACGAAACAAAGCATGGCACAAAATAAGAATATCAGAGGCACTAAGATTTCCGCTGTTCCCGCGACCAATTAAGCATCTACTAGCAAATATTGCAAAGTAACGTAGAACAGGAAAATGTATGCTAGTGGTTCTTGCATCGGAAACTTCCTCGTTTCCCTTACAGCAATCATATCAATAAATCCCTCCACATCATTACGATGTGGTTCCTCTATGCTGCCCTCAAAGAGCAACTTGCAAACCGCACAAAAGTCATAAAGTGACATCTCCTTATTCTCATCATATAAATAAAATTCCACCGAGGGTGGTGATCTCCTAGCATGGAAATGAAAATTTTGCACAAAAATATTGGTGAGTAGGAGATACTGTTCACGCTGGTCGTGGAGGAAGTCGGTGAGGCCTGCATTCTCGGCCAAATAATAAAAATCTTCATAAATCCCGGCTTCTCTCAAGAACTCATCACAAGGCCATTCACACGGCCGAACCGCCGCAGTGCGAGGAAGATTATATTTGGGCTTCTTTTTTTCTTCACTTTGTTTATCCTTCGAGCTTCGGCTCGAAGAGCCCCTCAAAATCTCTTCATATTTTTCTGAAAATTTCTAAAAAATTTAGTAACTCAAAATAAAAGTGAATCAAACTCAACAAGATTCATAGCAACTACTCCTACAAGTGCCTAGAGGCCATATCATGCATTAAAACTACTTGGGACCACCTAAATTTGACATGCAAGCTCAAGAACAGGGTCACCTAAGCAGCAAAAATTTACAATAAATAAAGCACTAGAACAAAAACTAATTGGACCATTGGAGGAGTCACATACCGAAGAACAATCCCCCAAAGTAGTTTTGTGAATGGAGCTTTGAGCAAGGAGATCGAAAATGGCAGCAAGATGAGCTAGAACTCGGGTTTGAGATGGTGGATCATTTTTTTATGGAGGAAGACGAAGTGTGTGGGTGCAAGAATAAGTGGAGGGGGCCCACATGGGGTCCACGAGGTAGGGGGAGCGCCTAGGGGGTAGGGCGCGCCCTCCACCCTCGTGGGCACATGGTGAGGTCCCCTGGTGTGTTCTTAGTGCCAATAATTCTTAAATATTCCAGAAAAATCATATTAAATTTTCAGGACAATTGGAGAAATTTTATTTTCGGGGTATTTTTATTGCAAGGATAATTCAGAAAATAGACAGAAAATGCTATTTTTGCTTTATTTAAACTAAATAATAGAAATTAAAAAAGAGGGTACAGAGAGTTGTGCTTTCTAACTTCATCCATCTCATGCTCATCAAAAGGAATCCACTAACAAGGTTGATCAAGTCTTGTTAACAAACTCATTTTGAATAACATGAAACTGGAGAATTTTCGAATAACACTAAGTTACCTCAACGGGGATATGTACATCCCCAACAGGCACATCCTCACAAATACCGACAGGTATAGCAGTTGATTTATCAGCCATTTGCAAAGATATTTCAGTAGGTGTCAACTTATTCAATTCAAGTCTACAATATAAAGAGAGAGGCATAACACTAACACCGGCTCCGAGATCACATAAAGCAGTTTTAACATAGTTTCTCTTAATGGAGCATGGTATAGTTGGTACTCCTGGATCTCCTAGTTTCTTTGGTATTCCACCTTTAAAAGTGTAATTAGCAAGCATGGTGGAAATTTCATCTTCTGGTATCTTTCTTTTATTAGTAACAATATCTTCATATACTTAGCATAAGGATTCATTTTAAGCATACCAGTCAAACGCATACGCAAAAAGATAGGTCTAATCATTTCAGCAAAGTGCTCAAAATCCTCATCATCCTTTTTCTTTGATGGTTTAGGAGGAAAGGGCATGGGTTTCTGAACCCATGGTTCTCTTTCTTTACCGTGCTTCCTAGCAATGAAGTCTCTCTTATCATAACAATGATTCTTTGATTGTGGGTTATCAAGATCAACAGCAGGTTCAATCTCTACATCATTGTCATTTCTAGGTTGAGCATCAACATGAACATTATCATTAACATTATCACTGGGTCCATGTTCATTACCAGATTGTGTTTCAGCATCAGAAATAGAAATATCATTGGGATTCTTAGGTTGTCAACAACAGGTTCACTGGAAGCATGCAAAGTCCTATCATTTTTCTTTTTCTTCTTCTTAGAATAACTAGGTGCATCAACATTAATTCTGTGAGAATCTTGCTCAATTCTCTTGGGGTGGCCCTCAGGATACAAAGGTTCTTGAGTCATTTTACCCCCTCTAGTCATAACTCTAACGGGATTATCATCTTTCTTATTATTTAATTCATTGAGCAAATCATTCTGAGCCTTAAGTACTTGTTCTACTTGAGTGGTAACCATAGAAGCATATTTACTAATAAGTTTAAGTTCACCTTTAACTCTAGACATATAATCACTCAAGTGTTCAATCATATAAGCATTACATTTCAATTGTCTACCAACATAAGCATTGAAGTCTTCTTGTTTAACCATAAAATCATCAAACTCATCCAAGCATTGGATAGCAATTTTAGTAGATGAGATTTCACATTTATCAAATCTATAGAGAGAATTTACCTTTACTACCTGTGTCAGGTTATCGAGACCATGTATTTCTTTGATAGGTGGTAAATTATTAACATCTTCAGGTTTAATACCTCTTTGTTTCATAGATTTCTTTGCCTCTTGCATATTTTCAGGACTGAGAAATAGAATACCTCTTTTCTTCGGAGTTGGCTTAGGAGTTGGTTCAGGAAGTGTCAAATCATTTTCATTACTCAATATATTATTCAATAGCAATTCATCTTGATCAACAGTTCTTTCCCTGAAAACACAACCAACACAACTATCCAGGTGGTCTCTGGAAGCATCGGTTAGTCCATTATAAAATATATCAAGTATTTCATTTTTCTTGAGAGGATGATCAGGCAAAGCATTAAGTAATTGGAGAATCCTCCCCCAAGCTTGTGGGAGACTCTCTTCTTCAATTTGCACAAAATTATATATTTCCCTTAAGGCAGCTTGTTTCTTATGAGCGGGGAAATATTTAGCAGAGAAGTAATGAATCATATCCTGTGGACTACGCACACAACCAGGATCAAGAGAATTAAACCATGTTTTAGCATCACCCTTTAATGAGAACGCAAACAACTTAAGGATAAAGTAATAGCGAGTTTTCTCATCATTAGTGAACAGGGTGGCTATATCATTTAATTTAGTAAGATGGGACACAAAAGTTTAAGATTCATAGCCATAAAAAGGATCAGATTCAACCAAACTAATTAACTCAGGGTCGACAGAGAAATCATAATCCTTATCAGAAATAAAGATAGGTGAAGTAGCAAAAGCAGGGTCATATTTCATTCTAGCATTCAAAGACTTTTCTTTAAGCTTAACTAATAATTTCTTAAGATCATATCTATCATTGCAAGCTAAGAAGTATCTAGCAGTTTCTTCATCCATAACATAACCCTCAGGCACAACAGGCAATTCATATCTAGGGGGAGAATCTGCATCATCACTTTCATCAATATTATCAGTTTCAATAATTTCATTCTCTCTAACCCTAGCAAGTTGTTCATCAAGAAATTCACCTAGTGGCACAGTATTATCAAGCGCAGAAGTAGTTTCATCATAAGAATCATGCAAAGCAGAAGTGGCATCATCAATAACATGTGACATATCAGAATGAATAGCAGGAGTAGGGGTCGCAAGTTTACTCAAAACAGAAGGTGAATCAAGTGCAGAGCTAGATGGCAGTTCCTTACCTCCCCTCGTAGTTGAGGGAAAAATCTTGGTTATTTTATCTTTCAAGTTCTTCATAGTGATCAGCAGATATAAATCCCAAGTGACTCAAAGAATAGAGCTATGGTCCCCGGCAACGGCGCCAAAAAATAGTCTTGATAACCCACAAGTATAGGGGATCGCAACAGTTTTCGAGGGTAGAGTATTCAACCCAAATTTATTGATTCGACACAAGGGGAGCCAAAGAATATTCTCAAGTATTAGCAGCTGAGTTGTCAATTCAACCACACCTGGAAAACTTAATATCTGCAGCAAAGTAGTGTGATAGTAGCGGTAACGGTAGCGAAAGTAATAATTTTGGTTTTATAGTGATTGTAACAGTAACAACGGAAAAGTAAATAAGCAAATATCAATATATGAAAAGCTCGTAGGCAACGGATCAGTGATGGATAATTATGTCGGATGCAAATCCTCATGCAATAGTTATAACATAGGGTGACACAGAACTAGCTCCAGTTCATCAATGCAATGTAGGCATGTATTCCGAATATAGTCATACGTGCTTATGGAAAAGAACTTGCATGACATCTTTTGTCCTACCCTCTCGTGGCAGCGGGGTCCTATTGGAAACTAAGGGATATTAAGGCCTCCTTTTAATAGAGTATCGGACCAAAGCATTAACACATAGTGAATACATGAACTCCTCAAACTACGGTCATCACCGGTAAGTATCCCGATTATTGTCACTTCGGGGTTAACAGATCATAACACATAATAGGTGAATATAGACTTGCAAGATAGCATCAAGAACTCACATATATTCATGAAAACATAATTGGTTCATATCTGAAATCATGGCACTTGGGCCCTAGTGACAAGCATTAAGCATAGCAAAGTCATGGCAACATCAATCTCAGAACATAATGGATACTAGGGATCAAACCCTAACAAAACTAACTCGATTACATGATAAATCTCATCCAACCCATCACCGTCCAGCAAGCCTACGATGGAATTACTCACGCACGGCGGTGAGCATCATGAAATTGGTGATGGAGGAAGGTTGATGTTGACGATGGCGACGGAGTCCCCTCTCCGGAGCCCCAAACAGACTCTAGATCAGCCCTCCCGAGAGAGATTAGGGCTTGGTGGCGGCTCCGTATTGTAAAACGCGATGGATCCTTCTCTTTGATTTTTTCTCCCCGAACATGAATATATAGAGTTGAGTTGAGGTCGGTGAAGCACTAGGGGGCCCACGAGGTAGGGGGCGCGCCCAGGGGGTAGGCGTGCCCCCACCCTTGTGGACAGGGTGTGGGCCCCTGGCCTTGATTCTTTTGCCATTATTTTCTATATATTCCAAAAATATTCTCCGTTGATTTTCAGGTCATTCCGAGAACTTTTATTTCTGCACAAAAATAACACCATGGCAATTCTGCTGAAAACAGCGTCAGTCCGGGTTAGTTCCATTAAAATCATGCAAGTTAGAGTCCAAAACAACGGCAAAAGTGTTTGGAAAAGTAGATACGATGGAGACGTATCAAGGTGGATGTATGATAGCACCACCTATCGGAACCATGGAAAAATCTTCGAGTCTCCAATTGCGTTTGCACACTCCAATCCCATCCCTTTACATCCTTGCAACTTGCATGCTTTACTTTCCGATGCTCATATACTCTTGTCATGCTTGCTTGAAGTATATTGTGAATGTTTAAACTTGTGCTAAATCTCTACCTTAACTTGAAGAAAATAAAAATTGCACTTTTATTTGTTAAGAGTCTATTCACCCCCCCCCCCTCTAGAGACCTCTTCTCGATCATTTCAATTGGTATCAGAGCATTGGTCTCCATTGCTTTGGTTTAAACACCTTTGGAGGAAGATGGATGAGTCTATGTTGGGGGGGTCTTAGACGTAGAGTGCCTATTCTTGATGGAGAATACTTTCATGAGTGGAAAAATGAGATACTTGTGATTTTCAATGAATATCATTTGAACAAGTATATTACTAGCCCTTGTGCACCTCATGTTGATCCTTTGCATCCTACCCTTGATGAGTCTATTGACATGATTCGCAACCTTAGAACTATTAATCTTATCACTAGAGGTTTGCCTAGAAACTTGATTGGATGTTTGCCTACTCTTGATTGTGCCTACACTATGTGGAGATTTCTTGAGGAACAATTTCAAAACTATTCCTTGAAAAACTTAGCTAAGATCCTTCATAAGTCTATTGCTTTGACTAAGATGAGTCCTAATGATACCAAGTATGGTGTTTGTTTGTTTGAGCTTTGTGACCTCATGCGTGCCAAAGGAGATGTTGGGATCATTGGCAATATCATTTCCGAAGTCATTAGAATCCATAGAGATGAACATTGTTATGGTCATACTTCTAATGAATCATCTTCTCTAGGAAATGATCAATTACCAGATAATGATGAACATGGATACTATGATGAGGATTATGATAGTGACTTTGATCTCGATGAGTCTATAAGACACTTCGCTCTTATGGCAAATCTTTGCCGCTACATGGCTGGAGGAAAGGAATGGGTCCTTGATAGTGGATGTACTGATCATATGATCGGAGATAAGGATATGTTTCGTGAGCTTGCTGAAAACAACGGCCGTCGGAAGTACGTTGATACGTCTCCAACGTATCTATAATTTTTGATTGTTCCATGCTATTATATTATCCATCTAGGATGTTTTATAAGCATTTATATGCTATTTTATATGATTTTTGGGACTAACCTATTAACCTAGAGCCCAGTGCCAGTTTCTGTTTTTTCCTTGTTTTAGAGTATCGCAGAAAAGGAAAATCAAACGGAGTCCAATTGACCTGAAACTTCACGAAACTTATTTTTCGACTAGAAGAAGCCCACGGAGCATCGGAGATGGACCAGAAGAGTCCCGGGCTGCCCATGAGGGTGGGGGCGCGCCCACCCCCCGGGCGCGCCCCCCGGCCTCGTGGACAGCCCGGAGATCCCCTGACCAACTTCCTTCGCCTATATATGTCCATATACCCTAAAAACTTCGGGGAACAGAATAGATCGGGAGTTCCGCCGCCGCAAGCCTCTGTAGCCACCAAAAACCAATCTAGACCCGTTCCGGCACCCTGCCGAAGGGGGGAATCCCTCTCCGGTGGCCATCTTCATCATCCCTGTGCTCTCCATGACGAGGAGGGAGTAGTCCACCCTCGGGGCTGAGGGTATGTAAAAGTAGCTATGTGTTTGATCTCTCTCTCTCGTGTTCTTGAGGTGATACAATCTTGATGTATCATGAGCTTTGCTATTATAGTTGGATCTTATGATGTTTCTCCCCCTCTACTCTCTTGTAATGGATTGAGTTTTCCTTTTGAAGTTATATTATCGGATTGAGTCTTTAAGGATTTGAGAACACTTGATGTATGTCTTGCATGTGCTTATCTATGGTGACAATGGGATATCACGTGATCCACTTGATGTATGTTTTGGTGATCAACTTGCGAGTTCCGTGAACTTATGCATAGGGGTTGGCACACGTTTTCGTCTTGACTCTCCGGTAGAAACTTTGGGGGCACTCTTTGAAGTTCTTTGTGTTGGTTGAATAGATGAATCTGAGATTGTGTGATGCATATCGTGTAATCATACCCACGGATACTTGAGGTGACATTGGAGTATCTAGGTGACATTAGGGTTTTGGTTGATTTGTGTCTTAAGGTGTTATTCTAGTACGAACTCTATGATAGATCGAACGAAAAGAATAGCTTCATGTTATTTTACTACGGACTCTTGAATAGATCGACCAGAAAGGATAACTTTGAGGTGGTTTCGTACCCTACCATAATCTCTTTGTTTGTTCTATGCTATTAGTGACTTTGGAGTGACTCTTTGTTGCATGTTGAGGGATAGTTATATGATCCAATTATGTTATTATTGTTGAGAGAACTTGCACTAGTGAAAGTATGAACCCTAGGCCTTGTTTCCATGCATTGCAATACCGTTTACGCTCACTTTTATTACTTTTTACCTTGCTGTTTTTATAATTTCAGATTACAAAAACCTATATCTACCATCCATATTGCACTTGTATCACCATCTCTTCGCCGAACTAGTGCACCTATACAATTTACCATTGTATTGGGTGTGTTGGGGACACAAGAGACTCTTTGTTATTTGGTTGCAGGGTTGCTTGAGAGAGACCATGTTCATCCTACGCCTCCCACGGATTGATAAACCTTAGGTCATCCACTTGAGGGAAATTTGCTACTGTCCTACAAACCTCTGCACTTGGAGGCCCAACAACGTCTACAAGAAGAAGGTTGTGTAGTAGACATCAAGCTCTTTTCTGGCGCCGTTGCCGGGGAGGTTAGCGCTTGAAGGTATATCTTTAGATCTTGCAATCGAATCTTTTAGTTTCTTGTTTTATCAGTAGTTTAGTTTATAAAAGAAAATTACAAAAAAATATGGCATTAAGGGTACCTCATATGCTTCATCTTTTTAATATCTATCATGAAAATAAGGATTCCGATAATTGTGCTCAAGTGCTAGAGGAAGAATGCATTAGAATGTTTGGCACTAAATATTTGAATGATGAGCATGATTGCAATGTTGTTAGTATGAATTCCTTGAATACCTATGATGCTAATGATATGCAAAGCCACAACCTTGGGGAAGCTATGTTTGACGAAGATGATATTTTTTGTCCCCCAAGTTTTGATGAGCAAATTTATTTTGATGATAGCATGCCTCCTATTTATGATGATTATATTGATGAAAGTGGGTTTGGAAGAGTGTCAACTTTAGTAAGTAATGATCCCACTATTTTGGAGGGTGTTGAATCATATTGTGATATTGTGAAAGTGGATTTGGAGAGGTCATGACTTTATTTAGTGATGAATCCGCTATTTTGGAAGTGGTTCCAATTGATAATGTGAACAAAGTTGCTATCTATGATGATTATTGTGATGACATGTATGCTATAAAGAATAATGATAACCATGAAACTTGTCATCATGATTTTAGTTTTCAATTGGATTATGCCTCACATGATAGTTATTTTGTTGAGCTTGCTCACATTACTATTCATGAGAAGAAATTTGCTTATGTGGAGAGTAATAAAACTTCTATGCTTGTAGATCATGAAAAGAATGCTATATGTGATATTTATATTGTTGAATTCATTCATGATGCTACTGAAAATTATTATGAGGGAGGAATATATGCTTGTAGGAATTGCAATAGTATCAAGTTTCCTCGCTATGTGCTTACAGTTCTAAAGTTATGCTTGTTTTGCCTTCCTATGCTAGTTGATTATTGTTCCCATAAATTGTTTGCTCACAAAATCCTATGCATAGAAAGTGGGTTAGACTTAAATGTGCTAGCCAAATTCTTCATGATGCTCTCTTTATGTTAGAATTCTTAGCTTGTATGTGAGCATCATTGAAATCATCATGCCTAGCTAGGGGCGTTAAAAGATAGCGCTTGTTGGGAGGCAACCCAATTTTATTTTTATTCCTTGCTTTCTGCTCCTGGTTATTAATAAATAATTCATCTAGCCTCTGTTTAGATGTGGTTTTATGTTTTAATTAGTGTATGTGCCAAGTAAAGCCTTTATGACCTTCCTGGCTGATTGTTATTTGATCTTGCTGTAAAAAACAGAAAGTATGCACTCACGAGAATAGTTTTCATTTCTTACCAGAGAGTGATAAAATACCAATTTCACTCGCATTAGATTAATAAACAAATTTCCTAGGACTTTCTAATTCCTCAGGATTTTTGGAGTTACATAAGTATTTGGAAACCACAGATTACTACAGCCTGTTCTATTTTTGACAGATTATGTTTTCTATGTGTTGTTTGCTTATTTTGACGAATCTATGAGTAGTATCGGAGGGTATGAACCATATAGAAGTTGGAATACAGTAGATATTACACCAATATGAATTTAGAATGAGTTCACAATAGTACGTAAGTGGTGATTTATTTTCTTATACTAACGGAGCTTACGAGTTTTCTGTTAAGTTTTGTGTTGTGAAGTTTTCAAGTTTTGGGTAAAGATTCGATGGACTATGGAATAAGGAGTGGCAAGAGACTAAGCTTGGGGATGCCCAAGGCACCCCAAGGAACCCCAAGGCAATATTTCAAGAAGTCTCAAGCGTCTAAGCTTGGGGATGCCCCGGTTGGCATCCCACCTTTGTTCTTCAACAACTATCGGTTAGTTTCGGTTGATCCTAAGTTTTTGCTTCTTCACATGATGTTTGCCATTCTTAGAATGTAATTTTACTTTGTTTTGATTGCTGTTTGGATAAAATATCAAGATCTGAAATTATTAGGTGGGAGAGTCTTCACATAGTTGCATAATTATTCAACTACTCATTGATCTTCACTTATATCTTTTGGAGTAGTTTGTCATTTGCTCTAGTACTTCACTTATATATTTTAGAGCACGGTGGTGGTTTTATTCTATAGAAATAATTGATCTCTCATGCTTCACTTATATTATTTTGAGAGTCCTTTAGAACAGCATGGTAATTTGCTTTTGATATAATAAAAACTTTCATATAAGTGCATTGAATACTAAGAGAAGTTTGATACTTGATAATCGCTGTGAGATATGGAGATGGTGATATTAGAGTCATGCTAGTTGAGTAGTTGTGAATTGGAGAAATACTTGTGTTGAAGTTTGTGATTCCCGTAGCATGCACGTATGGTGAACCGTTATGTGATGAAGTCGGAGCATGATTTATTTATTGATTTTCATCCTTATGAGTGGCAGTCGGGGACGAGCGATGGTCTTTTCCTACCAATCTACCCCCCTAGGAGCATGCGCGTAGTACTTTGTTTTGATAACTAATAGATTTTTGCAATAAGTATGTGAGTTCTTTATGACTAATGTTGAGTCCATGGATTATATGCACTCTCACCCTTCCACCATTGCTAGCCTCTCTTGTGCCGCACAACTTTCGCCGGTACCATAAACCCACCATATATCTTCCTCAAAACAACCACCATACCTACCTATTATGGCATTTCCATAGCCATTCCGAGATATATTGCCATGCAACTTTCCACCATTCCGTTATTATGGCACGCTTCATCATTTTCATATTGCTTGCATGATCATGTAGTTGGCATTGTATTTGTGGCAAAGCCACCGTTCATAATTCATTCCTACATGTCACCCATGAGTCATTGCACATCCCGGTACACCGCCGGAGGCATTCACATAGATTCATATTTTGTTCTAAGTATCAGTTGTAATTCTTGAGTTGTAAGTAAATAAAAGTGTGATGATCATCATTATTAGAGCATTGTCCCATGTGAGGAAAGGATGATGGAGACTATGATTCCCCCACAAGTCGGGATGAGACTTCGGACTAAAATAAAAAAAATAAAAAAATAGAAAGGCCAAAAAAAGAAAATAAAATAGAAGGCCCAAAAAAAGGAGAAAAAATGAGAGAAAAAGAGAGAAGGGGCAATGCTACTATCCTTTTACCACACTTGTGCTTCAAAGTAGCACCATGATCTTCATGATAGAGAGTCTCCTATGTTGTCACCTTCATATACTAGTGGGAATCTTTCATTATAGAACTTGGCTTGTATATTCCAATGATGGGCTTCCTCAAAATGCCCTAGGTCTTCGTGAGCAAGCGAGTTGGATGCACACCCAATTAGTTTCTTTTGTTGAGCCTTCATACATTAGTTTCTTTTGTTGAGCCTTCATACACTTATAGCTCTAGTGCATCCGTTGCATGGAAATACCTACTCACTCACATTGATATCTATTGATGGGCATCTCCATAGCCCGTTGATACGCCTAGTAGGTGTGAGACTATATTCTCCTTTTTGTCTTCTCCACAACCACCACTCTATTCCACCTATAGTGCTATGTCCATGGCTCACGCTCATGTATTGCGTGAAGATTGGAAAAGTTTGAGAACATCCAAAGTATGAAACAATTGCTTGGCTTGTCGTCGGGGTTGTGCATGATTTAAATATTTTGTGTGGTGAAGATAGAGCATAGCCAGACTATATGATTTTGTAGGGTAGCTTTCTTTGGCCATGTTATTTTGAGAAGACATGATTGCTTTGTTAGTATGCTTGAAGTATTATTATTTTCATGTCAATATTAAACTTTTGTCTTGAATCTTATGGATCTGAATATTCTTGCCAGAATTAAGAAGATTACATGGATAAATATGTTAGGTAGCATTCCACATCAAAAATTCTGTTTTTATCATTTACCTACTCGAGGATGAGCAGGAATTAAGCTTGGGGATGCTTGATACGTCTCCAACGTATATATAATTTTTGATTGTTCCATGCTATTATATTATCCATCTAGGATGTTTTATATGCTATTTTATATGGTTTTTGGGACTAACCTATTAACCTAGAGCCCAGTGCCAGTTTCTTTTTTTTCCATGTTTTAGAGTATCGCGGAAAAGGAAAATCAAACGCAGTCCAATTGACCTAAAACTTCGCTGAACTTATTTTTGGACCAGAAGAAGCCCACGGAGCATCAGAGATGGACCAAAAGAGTCCCGGGCTGCCCACGAGGGTGGGGGGCGCGCCCACCCCTTGGGAGCGCCCCCTGCCTCATGGACAGCCCGGAGATCCCCTGACCGACTTCTTTCGCCTATATATGTCCATATACCCTAAAAACTTCGAGGAACAGAATAGATCGGGAGTTCCGCAACCGCAAGCCTCTGGAGCCACCAAAAACCAATCTAGACCCGTTCCGGCACCCTGCCGGAGGGGGGAATCCCTCTCCAGTGGCCATCTTCATCATCCCTGCGCTCTCCATGACGAGGAGGGAGTAGTCCACCCTCGGGGTTGAGGGTATGTACCAGTAGCTATCTGTTTGATCTCTCTCTCTCTTGTTCTTGAGGTGATATGGTCTTGATGTATCACGAGCTTTACTATTATAGTTGGATCTTATGATGTTTCTCCCCCTCTACTCTCTTGTAATGGATAGAGTTTTCCCTTTGAAGTTATATTATCGAATTGAGTCTTTAAGGATTTGAGAACACTTGATGTATGTCTTGCATGTGCTTATCTCTGGTGACAATGGGATATCACGTGATCCACTTGATGTATGTTTTGGTGATCAACTTGCAAGTTCCGTGGACTTATGCATAGGGGTTGGCACACGTTTTTGTCTTGACTCTCCGGTAGAAACTTTGGGGCACTCTTTGAAGTTATTTGTGTTGGTTGAATAGATGAATCTGAGATTGTGTGATGCATATCGTCTAATCATACCCACGGATACTTGAGGTGACATTGGAGTATCTAGGTGACATTAGGGTTTTGGTTGATTTGTGTCTTAAGGTGTTATTCTAGTACGAACTCTATGATAGATCAAACGAAAAGAATAGCTTCATGTTATTTTACTGCAGACTCTTGAATAGATCGATCAGAAAGGATAACTTTGAGGTGGTTTTGTACCCTACCATAATCTCTTCGTTTGTTCTCCGCTATTAGTGACTTTGTAGTGACTCTTTGTTGCATGATGAGGGATAGTTATATGATCCAATTATGTTATTATTGTTGCACTAGTGAAAGTATGAACCATGGGCCTTGTTTCCACGCATTGCAATACCGTTTACGCTCACTTTTATTACTTGTTACCTTGCTGTTTTTATAATTTCAGATTACAAAAACCTATATCTACCATCCATATTGCACTTGTATCACCATCTCTTCGCCGAACTAGTGCACCTATACAATTTACCATTGTATTGGGTGTGTTGGGGACACAAGAGACTCTTTGTTATTTGGTTGCAGGGTTTCATGAGAGAGACCATCTTCATCCTACGCCTCCCATGGATTGATAAACCTTAGGTCATCCACTTGAGGGAAATTTGCTACTGTCCTACAAACCTGTAACACCCCGGATGTAACTTTCCCAATCTGTACTCCAACTCTTGCCGTTTCGGCGTTAAGTTATTTTATTTTCTCGAGTTCGGGTCTTTGTCTCCGTGTGTTGTTGTTGTTGTTGTCATGCATCTCATATCATGTCATCATGTGCATTGCATTTGCATACGTGTTCATCTCATGCATTCGAGCATTTTCCCCGTTGTCCGTTTTGCATTCTGGCGCTTCGTTCTCCTCCGGTGGCCATTTCTAGCTTTCTTTCGTGTGTGGGGTTTAAACATTTCCGGATTGGACCGAGACTTGCCAAGTGGCCTTGGTTTACTACTGGTAGACCGCCTATCAAGTTTCGTATCATTTGGACTTCGTTTGATACTCCAACGGTCAACCGAGGGACCGAAAAGGCCTCGTGTGTGTTGCAGCCCAACACCCCTCCAATTTGGCCCAAAAACCCACCTAAACCTGCTCCATCATCTAGACCGTTCGATCACGATCGCGTGGCCGAAAACCGCACCTCATTTGGACTCTCCTAGCTCCCTCTATGCCTATTTAAAGAACCCCTCCGAATCCGGATCTTCCTCTTCCCCGAAACCCTAATTTTTCCCCTCCGACGCGCCGGACATGTCCGTCCCAGTCCGGACAGCCGCCGCCGCCCACGGCCACTGAGACCTCGCCACCTGTCCCTCCGCCGCCGCGGCCCGCCCAGCCCACGGTCGGCCCTCGCGGCCAGCGACCGGGCCCGAGCCGCCTCGCCTGCGCCCCGCCGCCTTCTCCTCCCTCCTCCTCTGCCGCCTGGGCCGAGCCGCCCCGAGCCGCCATCGCTCCGCGCCGCCTCCCCCTACCTGCCGCGCCGCCCGAGCCGCCCAGTTCGCCGGCGAGCGCCGCCCCGACCTCCGCCGCGACGCGCCTCGACGGCCGCCGCCTCGCCGCTTCCTCCGACCACCGGCGCCGCCCCGCTGCCGGCTAGATCCGGCATCCCCACGCCCGGATCCGGCGACCGCCCTCCTCTCCGGCGAAGTCCCGGCTGACTCCGGCGAGATCCGCCACCGCCTCTGCTTCCGTGCACAGTTGACTTTTATCTCGAGGTGGTTTTTTTCCTCTAAGTCCCGAAATCCCAGTTCCAAGTGCTCATGTTCGTAGCCCCGTAACTTTGCATCCGTAGCTCCGATTCATGCATATAGCATATCAAAATGTTCATCTCAGAGAGTACATCATTTCATTCCATTGCATAATTTTCATTTGAGTTCATCTTGATGCCCAAAATGCTGTTAGAAGAGGGCTACTTGAGATAATTGTCAGATCTGCTGCTCCATTTAGGTTTTTGTCATTTTTGCCATGATTATTGTGTGTATGATATGCCCTGATGCTCTACATATGTTT
This sequence comes from Triticum urartu, assembly GCF_056163025.1. Classification (NCBI taxonomy): domain Eukaryota; kingdom Viridiplantae; phylum Streptophyta; class Magnoliopsida; order Poales; family Poaceae; genus Triticum; species Triticum urartu. The sequence goes on from NC_141879.1 coordinate 513,709,676, forward strand.
TGTTAAGGGTTTTGTCATCTTTTCAGAGGTGCAACCCATGTATTTTTGTGATGTGTGTGGTGACTAGCACAAGCTTGCCAAGTGGTGCACTTGGTAATTCTGTTTTCAGGGACTTAGCATTTCCAGTCCTTGAGCTGTTTATCTCATGATGCCATATGTTCATGTTGTTTCCTAGTGATCCGTGCCTCTTTTGAGGATGATAAGTAAGGATGTTTTGTTAATACTGTAGTGCTCTATCCATCCATGTCTTTGTTTGCAATTATGGAGCACCCTAGCTTGAGTCAATCGAGCTCTACTTTTGCTACTTTGTGAATCTGGGCAGATTGTCAACTTGTTTGCAATTTTGCTGATGATGTTGTAGTTGATCAGTGCATGATATGCTATTGTTCTTGCCATGTCTAGCTTGAATTTTGTGCCTTCTTGATGGATGTATGCTTATCTTGTCATGACTTGCACCGTAGTGAGTGCATCGAGCTCATAAACATGCCTACTTGGATTTTCAAGCGATTTCATCTCATCTTTCCAGTGGCACACTTGGATTTCCAAGTTGAGGCCAGGTTCTTGCATTTCCTGTCATATCTTGCATTTGCATCCCGCATTGCATCCCGCATAGCATATCATCTTTGCATCATCTTGTTTGATCCTTGCAAGTGGTTGATTGTGTCCTTGTTGCTTGTTTGTCTTGTTTGGGTAGAGCCGGGAGACGAGTTCGCTAACGAGGAGCCCGTTGAGTTTGCTTTCGAGGATCCAGTCAACTCTGACAACTGTGCAGGTAAGATGATCATACCCTCGAAATCACTACTATCTTTGCTATGCTAGTTTGCTCGCTCTTTTGCTATGCCAATGCTACGATGCCTACCATTTGCTTTCAAGCCTCCCAAATTGCCATGTCAAACCTCTAACCCACCTTGTCCTAGCAAACCGTTGATTGGCTATGTTACCGCTTTGCTCAGCCCCTCTTATAGCGTAGCTAGTTGCAGGTGAAGATTGAAGGTCGTTCCTTGTTGGAACATTTATTTACTTGCTGGGATATCATTATATTATCTTGTTATCTTAATGCATCTATATACTTGGTAAAGGGTGGAAGGCTCGGCCTCTCTCCTAGTGTTTTGTTCCACTCTTGTCGCCCTAGTTTCCGTCATATCGGTGTTATGTTCCCGGATTTTGCGTTCCTTACGCGGTTGGGTTATAATGGGAACCCCTTGATAGTTCTGTTGGGGAACGTAGTAATTTCAAAAAAATTCCTATGCACTCGCAAGATCATGGTGATGCATAGCAACGAGAGGGGAGAGTGTGATCTACGTACCCTTGTAGACCGACAACGGAAGCGTTGTGACAACACGGTTGATGTAGTCGTACGTCTTCACGATCCGACCGATCCAAGCACCGTTACTCCGGCACCTCCGAGTTCTTGGCAAACGTTTAGCTCGATGACGATCCCCGGGCTCCGATCCAGCAAAGCGTCGGGGAGGAGTTCCGTCAGCACGACGGCGTGGTGACGATGATGATATTCTACCGATGCAGGGCTTCGCCTAAGCACTGCAACGATATGATCGAGGTGGAATATGGTGGAAGGGGGCACCGCACACGGCTAAGGAATGATCACGAGGATCAACTTGTGTGTCCATGGGGTGCCCCTTGCCTCAGTATATAAAGGATGGAGGAGGAGGAGGCCGGCCAAGGCTTGGTGCGGCCAGGATGTGGAGTCCTACTAGGACTCCAAGTCCTAGTAGGAGTCCACCAAGAGGGGAGGAAGGGAGAAGGAAGTGGAGGAGAAGGAAAGGTGGCCGGCCCCCTTTTCCCTAGTCCAATTCGGACTAGAGGGGAGGGGGAGCGCAGCAGCCCCATTGGCCCTTTCTCCTTTTCCCACTAAAGCCCATCAAGGCCCATTGCTTCTCCCGTAACTACCCGGTACTCCGAAAAATACCCGAATCACTCGGAACCTTTCCGATGTCCGAATATAGTTGTCCAATATATCGATCTTTACGTCTCAACCATTTAGAGACTCCTCGTCATGTCCCCGATCTCATCCGGGACTCCGAACTCCTTCGGTACATCAAAACTCATAAACTCATAATATAACTATCATCGAAACCTGAAGCGTGCGGACCCTACGGTTTGAGAACAATGTAGACATGACCGAGACACGTCTCCGGTCAATAACCAATAGCGGGACCTAGATGCCCATATTGGCTCCTACATATTCTACGAAGATCTTTATCGGTCAGACCGCATAACAACATACGTTGTTCCCTTTGTCATCGGTATGTTACTTGCCCGAGATTCGATCGTCGGTATCCAATACCTAGTTCAATCTCGTTACCGGAAAGTCTCTTTACTCGTTCTGTAATACATCATCCCGCAACTAACTCATTAGTTGCAATGCTTGCAAGGCTTAAGTGATGTGCATTACCGAGAGGGCCCAGAGATACCTCTCCGACAATCGGAGTGACAAATCCTAATCTCGAAATACGCCAACCCAACATGTACCTTTGGAGACACCTGTAGATCTCCTTTATAATCACCCAGTTACGTTGTGACGTTTGGTAGCACACAAAGTGTTCCTCCGGCACACGGGAGTTACATAATCTCATAGTCATAGGAACATGTATAAGTCATGAAGAAAGCAATAACAACATACTAAACGATCGGGTGCTAAGCTAATGGAATGGGTCATGTCAATCAGATCATTCAACTAATGATGTGATCCCGTTAATCAAATAACAACTCTTTTGTCTATGGTTAGGAAACATAACCATCTTTGATTAACGAGCTAGTCAAGTAGAGGCATACTAGTGACACTCTGTTTGTCTATGTATTCACACATGTATTATGTTTCCGGTTAATACAATTCTAGCATGAATAATAAACATTTATCATGATATAAGGAAATAAATAATAACTTTATTATTGCCTCTAGGGCATATTTCCTTCAGTCGCCCACTTGCACTAGAGTCAATAATCTAGATTACACAGCCATGTGATTTAACTGCAATAGTTCACATCACCATGTGATTAACACCCATAGTTCACATCGATATGTGATCAACACCCAAAGGGTTTACTAGATTCAGTAATCTAGTTCATTTCGCTATGTGATTAACACCCAAGGAGTAATAAGGTGTGATCATGTTTTGCTTGTGAGAGAATCTTAGTCAACAGGTCTGTCACATTCAGATCCGTAAGTATTTTGCAAATATTTATGTCAACAATGCTCTGCACGGAGCTACTCTAGATAATTGCTCCCACTTTCAATATGTATCTAGATCGAGACTTAGAGCATCTTTTGGTTCCAATATTATGATTATGTGTATCACTACGATCGAGATCCAACGAACTATTTTCATTGGGTGTGTAACCATATAAGGTTTTATTCATGTAAACAGAACAACAATTTATTCTCTTACTTAAATGAATAACCGTATTACAATAAACATGATCAGATCATATTCATGCTTAACGCAAACACCAAATAACACTTATTCAGGTTCAACACTAATCCCGAAAGTATAGGGAGTGTGTGATGATGATCATATCAATCTTGGAACCACTTCCAACACACATCGTCACTTTACCCTTAACTAGTCTCTGTTTATTCTGCAACTCCCGTTTCGAGTTACTAATCTTAGCAACTGAACTAGTATCAAATACTGAGTGGTTGCTATAAACACTAGTAAAGTACACATCAATAACATGTATATCAAATATATTTATGTTCACTTTGCCATCCTTTTTATCTGCCAATCACTTGGGGTAGTTCCGCTTCCAGTGACCAGTCCCTTTGCAGTAGAAACACTTAGTCTCAGGCTTAGGACCATACTTGGGCTTCTTCACTTGAGCAGCAACTTGCTTGCTGTTCTTCTTGAAGTTCCCCTTCTTCCCTCTGCCCTTTTCTTGAAACTAGTGGTCTTGTCTACCATCAACACTTGATGTTTTTCTCAATTTCTACCTTCCAATTTCCGCATTACGAAGAGCTTGGGAATCGTTTCCGTTATCCCTTGCATATCATAGTTCATCACAAAGTTCTACTAACTTGGTGATGGTGACTAGAGAATTCTGTCAATCACTATCTTATCTGGAAGATTAACTCCCACTTGATCCAAGCGATTGTTGTACTCAGACAATCTGGGCACATGCTCACTAGTTGAGCGATTCTCCTCCATCTTTTAGCTATAGAACTTGTTGGAGACTTTCATATCTCTCAACTCGGGTATTTGCTTGAAATATTAACTTCAACTCCTGGAACATCTCATATGCTCCATGATGTTCAAAACATCTTTGAAGTCCCGATTCTAAGCCATTAAGCATGGTGCACTAAACTATCAAGTAGTCATCATATTGAGCTAGCCAAACGTTTATAATGTCTGCATCTGCTCCTGCAATAGGTCCGTCACCTAGCGGTGCATCAAGGACATAATTCTTCTGTGTAGAAATGAGGATAAACCTCAGATCACGGATCCAATCCGCATCATTGCTACTAACATCTTTCAACACAATTTTCTCTAGGAACATATCAAAATAAACACAGGGAAGCAACAACGCGAGCTATTGATTTATAACATAATTTGCAAAATACTACCAGGACTAAGTTCATGATAAATTTAAGTTCAATTAATCATATTACTTAAGAACTCCCACTTAGATAGACATCCCTCTAATCCTCTAAGTGATCACGTGATCCAAATCAACTAAACCATAACCGATCATCACGTGAAATGGAGTAGTTTCCAATGGTGAACATCGTTACGTTGATCATATCTACTATATGATTCACGCTTGACCTTTCGGTCTCCGTGTTCCGAGGCCATATCTGCATATGCTAGGCTCGTCAAGTTTAACCCGAGTATTCTGCGTGTGCAAAACTGGCTTGCACCCGTTGAAGATGGACATAGAGCTTATCACACCCGATCATCACGTGGTGTCTGGGCACGACGAACTTTGGCAACGGTGCATACTCAGGGAGAACACTTCTTGATAATTTAGTGAGAGATCATCTTATAATGCTACCGTCAATCAAAGCAAGATAAGATGTATAAAAGATAAACATCATATGCAATCAAAATATGTGACATGATATGGCCATCATCATCTTGCGCCTTTGATTTCCATCTCCAAAGTACTGTTATGATCTCTATCGTCACCGGCATGACACCATGATCTCCATCATCTTGATCTATATCAATGTGTCGTCACGTGGTCGTCTCGCCAACAATTGCTCTTGCAACTATTGCTATCGCATAGCAATAAAGTAAAGCAGTTATTGGGCGCTTGCATCTTATGCAATAGAGAGACAACCATAAGGATTTTGCTAGTTGCCGATAACTTTAACAAAACATGATCATCTCATACAACAACTTATATCTCATCACATCTTGACCATATCACATCACAACATGCCCTGCAAAAACAAGTTAGACGTCCTCTACTTTGTTGTTGCAAGTTTTATGTGGCTGCTACGGGCTTAAGCAAGAACCAATCTTACCTACGCATCAAAACCACAATGATAGTTTGTCAAGTTGGTGCTGTTTTAACCTTCGCAAGGACCGGGCGTAGCCACACTCGGTTCAACTAAAGTTGGAGAAACTGTCACCCACTAGCCACCTTTGTGCAAAGCACGTCGGGAGAACCGGTCTCGCATAAGCGTACGCGTAATGTCAGTCCGGGCCGCTTCATCCAACAATACCACCGAACCAAAGTATGACTTATATCGCCCACAACTCACTTGTGTTCTACTCGTGCATATAACATCAACACATAAAACCTAGGCTCTGAAACCACTGTTGGGAACGTAGTAATTTCAAAAAATTTCCTACGCACTCGCAAGATCATGGTGATGCATAGCAACGAGAGGGGAGAGTGTGATCTACGTACCCTTGTAGACCGACAGTGGAAGCGTTGTGACAACGCGGTTGATGTAGTCGTACGTCTTCACGATCCAACCGATCCAAGCACCGTTACTCCGGCACCTCCGAGTTCTTGGCACATGTTCAGCTCGATGACGATCACCGGGCTCCGATCCAGCAAAGCGTCGGGGAGGAGTTCCGTCAACACAACGGCATGGTGATGATGATGATGTTCTACCGACGCAGGGCTTCGCCTAAGCACTGCAACGATATGATCGAGGTGGAATATGGTGGAAGAGGGCACCGCACATGGCTAAGGAACGATCACGAGGATAAACTTGTGTGTCCATGGGGTGCCCCTTGCCTCAGTATATAAAGGATGGAGGAGGAGGAGGCCGGCCAAGGCTTGGTGCGGCCAGGATGTGGAGTCCTACTAGGACTCCAAGTCCTATTAGGAGTCCACCAAGAGGGGAGGAAGGGAGAAGGAAGTGGAGGAGAAGGAAAGGTGGCCGGCCCCCTTTTCCCTAGTCCAATTCGGACTAGAGGGGAGGGGGGGCGCAGCAGCCCCATTGGCCCTTTCTCCTTTTCCCACTAAAGCCCATCAAGGCCCATTGCTTCTCCCGTAACTAACCGGTACTCCGAAAAATACCCGAATCACTCGGAACCTTTCCGATGTCCGAATATAGTCGTCCAATATATCGATCTTTACGTCTCGACCATTTCGAGACTCCTCGTCATGTCCCTGATCTCATCCGGGACTCCGAACTCCTTCGGTACATCAAAACTCATAATATAATTGTCATCGAAACCTTAAGCGTGCGGACCCTACGGTTCGAGAACAATGTAGACATGACCGAGACACGTCTCCGGTCAATAACAAATAGCGGGACCTGGATGCCCATATTGGCTCCTACATATTCTACGAAGATCTTTATCGGTCAGACCGCATAACAACATACGTTGTTCCCTTTGTCATCGGTATGTTACTTGCCCGAGATTCGATCGTCGGTATCCAATACCTAGTTCAATCTCGTTACCGGCAAGTCTCTTTACTCGTTCTGTAATACATCATCCCACAACTAACTCATTAGTTGCAATGCTTGCAAGGCTTAAGTGATGTGCATTACCGAGAGGGCCCAGAGATACCTCTCCGACAATCGGAGTGACAAATCCTAATCTCGAAATACGCCAACCCAACATGTACCTTTGGAGACACCTGTAGAGCTCCTTTATAATCACCCAGTTACGTTGTGACGTTTGGTAGCACACAAAGTGTTCCTCCGGCACACGGGAGTTACATAATCTCATAGTCATAGGAACATGTATAAGTCATGAACAAAGCAATAGCAACATACTAAATGATCGGGTGCTAAGCTAATGGAATGGGTCATGTCAATCAGATCATTCAACTAATGATGTGATCCCGTTAATCAAATAACAACTCTTTTGTCTATGGTTAGGAAACATAACCATCTTTGATTAACGAGCTAGTCAAGTAGAGGCATACTAGTGACACTCTGTTTGTCTATGTATTCACACATGTATTATGTTTCCGGTTAATACAATTCTAGCATGAATAATAAACATTTATCATGATATAAGGAAATAAATAATAACTTTATTATTGCCTCTAGGGCATATTTCCTTCAAGTTCGCCTTGATTAAAGCTTTTCCAGCAATGCCCAATCTTGGTTTTACCATTTGCCACCTAGCCTCTTTTCCCTTGGTTTTCCAGAGCCCGAGGGTCATCTTATTTTAACCCCCCCGGGCCAGTGCTCCCCTGAGTGTTGGTCCAACCTAGAGCCCCTTGCAGCGCCACCTCGGGGAAACTTGAGGGCTGGTTTTAGTTGTACGGATTGCTTATCCGATTGTGCCCTGAGAAAGAGATATGTGCAGCTCCTATCGGGATTTGTCGGCACATTCGGGCGGTGTTGCTGGTCTTGTTTTAACCTGTCGAAGTGTCTTGAAGAACCGAGATACCGAGTCTGATCGGAACGTCTTGGGAGGAGGTCTATTCCTTCGTTGACCGTGAGAGCTTGTCATGGGCTAAGTTGGGACTCCCCTGCAGGGATTTGAACTTTCAAAAACCGTGCCCGCGGTTATGGGCAGATGGGAATTTGTTAATGTTCGGTTGTTGATAACTTGAACCTTAACTTAATTAAAATGAATCAACTGAGTGTGTTACTGTGATGGCCTCTTCTCGGCGGAGTCCAGGAAGTGGACACGGTGTTGGAGTAATGTTTGCGCAGGTTGTTCTCTAGTTTCTCGCTCGCGCTTTGCCTCCTCTTCTCGCTCTCATTTGCGAATAAGATAGCCACCATATTTGCTTGTCGCTTGTTGCAGCTCCACATACTTTACCTTGCCTTACCTATAAGCTTAAATAGTCTTGATCGCGAGGATGCGAGATTGCTGAGTCCCTGTGGCTCACAGATTACTATAACACCAGATGCAGGGCCTGATGTTTCCGCTCCAGGAGACGCGCTTGAGCTCAAGTGGGAGTTCGACAAGGACTCTCAATGTTACTATGTTTCCTTTCCTCATGATTAGTAGTGGTGCCCAGTTGGGGGTGAACGGGACTGTGTCGCATGTTGGGTTATCTTTTATTTTGGCACCGTAGTCGGGCCATGAGTGTTTGGTTGATGTAATGTTATTTATGTACTTGATTGACGTGGCGAGTGTAAGCCAACTATGTTATCTCCCCTTTATTATTTATATTACATGGGATGTTGTGAAGATTGCCTAACTTGCGACATATGCCTTCAAAGCGATTATGTCTCTAAGTCGTGCCTTGACACGTGGGAGCTATAGTCGCATCGAGGGTGTTACAAGTTGGTAATCAGAGCCTTCCCCGACCTTAGGAGCCCCATTGCTTGATCGTTTTTAGCGGCCGAGTTGTGTCTAGAAAAATGTTCTGAGTCATTTAGGAATTATATATCAGAGAGTTTAGGAATTCTTTTTACTTCCCAGTCTCCTCATCGCTCTGGTAAGGCATCCTGACGTAGAGTTTTGACTCTTCTCTTCTCAAATTTCACTAAAAAAATTTTTAGGATCACGCGAGTATCGCCATAACTTGTATAACGGATGCTTTTCGAAGGTTGATGTAGATGGTTTCCGAAGGTTTCTTGGTTATGTGTTGAAGGATGGATACAGCTGGATGTAGGATTTGCTAGTTTGGGTGAGATATTATGCTTCCCCTGTATCCCCAACACCTGATTGCATAACCGGAAAGGTTCGGGAGTTTCATAGGTGGGAATTCTAGTAGCTCTATTTCTTCTTCCACGGATATTGGTTTGAGATTGGGATTTCTTGCCGATTATTCGTTCTTGATCCGTACCTTGTTGATTTATTTCTCTACCTTAATTCTACGTGGCTTCTCAATTTATGGATATGTGACCATTTCAAGAGGAATGCATTCGTTCATTTTGTTCGGATGTGAAGACTATATGTTGCAATTTTCATTCCGTTGGATTCAGCTTCAATATTTGTCTATCAATGTGCTAATGGATGTCAACCTCTTCAGGATGGCTCCTCCAACGCGCACAACTCCGAATCCTAATCCGCCACCACCTCCACCTCCTCCGGAGGCATGGCAAGCTGTGATGGCCGCAACCAATGCAAAAACACAGTTGATCATGCAAATTCTCCAAGAGCGCAATCAAGGCAACCAAGGGAACCAAGGCAACAATCAGAATCACTTTGCTTCACTCAACCAGTTCCTTGCTAATGGGCCAAAGACTTTCAGCAATTGTGTTGAGGCAACTGATGCTGACGATTGGCTAGTGGATCTGTGCAAGCATTTCGAGTGCAGTAACGTCAGGCCTGAGGACTTTGTCAAGTTCGCTTCCTTCCAACTCAAAGATCAAGCTGCAGAATGGTTCCAGCAGTACAAGGATTCCAGAGGTGGACGTGTTATCACTTGGGATGATTTCCGTCGAGATTTCCGAGCTCATCATATTCCTTAGAGCGTGGTTGAAAGTAAGCGTGAGGAATTCCGCAACCTGAAGCAAGGCTCTTTGTCTGTCTATGACTACAACAAGTTGTTCCAGAAGCTCGCCCGCTTTGCCAAGCAGGACGTCCCTAATGAGAAGAGCATGATATACCAGTTCAGGGGTGGTCTCAGAGAAGAAATTCAGCTAGCTCTTGTTCTCTTTGAGCCCTTGAGGTATGACGAGTTCTACAACATGGCACTGAAGCAAGAGGCTGCTCAATTGATGTGTGATGCTTCCAAGAAGCGAGTCAGAGATGTTACTCCTTCTTCCTCTACTCAAGTGGCCAAGCAGCAGAAGTATTGGCTTCCTCCTCCTCCGTTCCGTCAGCCGTATCAGCAGAAGAGCAAAGGTGGCAGTGGTTCTTCCCACCCACCCAACCCTGGCTTTCAGAACAAGGCTTCGTCTCAAGCTCCAAGATCGAGTGCTCCGTATCACCGTCCGCTTTCAGAGGTCACATGCAACAAGTGCCAACAGAAGGGTCACTATGCCAACAAGTGTTTCAACCAGAGGCGTCTTCCTCCTCCTCCTCCTGTCAGATCGGCAAGTACAGCTGTGGCCAAGCATAATCCCAAGTACGCCAAGGTCAATATGGTGAATGCCGCTCAGGCAGAGGATTTATCAGATGTCATCATGGGTAACCTTCCTGTTAATGATATTCCTGCAAGAGTTCTTTTTGACACTGGTGCATCGCATTGTTTCATCTCGAGACCTTTTGCATCTAAGCATGATTTTGTTACTCAAGTGTTGTCGAAACCGTTGGCTATTGTCTCTCCGGCCCGTCAAATGACATCTCGAGTATGCGTTCCGGATGTTACAATCACTTTGGGTGACTATAAGTTCTTGTCCTCTCCAAATGTTCTTGGTGACTTGGATATTGATCTTATTCTCGGAATGGATTGGCTTTCTAAGCACAAGGCGCATCTTGATTGTGCTGCCAGGCAGATTCAATTGACTCATTCGTCTGAGGATGTAATTGTCTTTGCCGCTCGTGATGATACCATCCGTCTGTTTTCTCTCAATGAGAAGGGTGAATTGGATGCTATCTCTCAAATTCCATTCGTTTGCGAATATCAAGACGTCTTTCCAGAAGAGCTTCCAGGAATGCCTCCGCACCGGCCAGTTGAATTCGTTATTGATCTTGAGCCTGGCACGGAACCAGTGTGCAAACGTCCTTACAAGCTCGGACCTGAAGAGTTGAAGGAGCTGAAGAAACAACTCGATATTCAAGAGAAAATGGGTCTCATCCGGCCTAGTTCTTCTCCGTGGGGTTGTGGTGTTCTTTTTGTGAAGAAGAAGGATGGAACGGACCGACTTTGTGTTGATTACCGTCCATTGAACAAGAAGACCATCAAGAACAAATACCCACTTCCCAACATCAATGAGTTGTTCGAACAACTCAAAGGCGCCCAAGTATTCTCCAAGCTTGATCTCCGTATGGGTTATCATCAGATTCGAATAAGTGAGCAAGATATTCCCAAGACGGCTTTCAGGACAAGCTTTGGTTCATATGAATACACTGTCATGTCTTTTGGCCTCGTCAACGCTCCTCTGACTTTCTCTCGCATGATGAACTTCATCTTCAACGGCTACACCAATGACTTCGTTTTGGTCTATCTCGACGACATTCTGGTTTTCTCGAAGAACAAGGAAGATCATGCCAAGCATTTGCGTTTGGTACTCGATAAGCTCAGGGAACATCAGTTCTACGCCAAGTTCTCCAAGTGTGAATTTTGGCTCGATGAGGTTCTTTATCTTGGTCATATCATCTCTGCCAAGGGCATTGCCGTGAATCCTGAGAAGGTGTCTGCAATTGTGAATTGGGAACCTCCTCAGAACGTGAAGCAACTCCGTAGCTTCCTCGGTCTCGCAAGCTATTGCCGAAGATTTGTTGAAAACTTTTCTAAGATCGCGAAGCCTCTCTCAAATCTTCTCCAGAAGCACGTCAAGTACGTTTGGTCTCCGGAGTGTAACATTGCTTTCAACACTTTGAAAGAGAAATTGATCACTGCTCCAGTTCTCACTCCGCCTGATGAATCCAAGCCGTACGAGGTCTTTTGTGATGCCTCTCTCCAAGGTCTTGGCGCAGTATTGATGCAAGAGAAGAAAGTTGTTGCTCATACCTCTCGCCAGTTGAAGCCTAATGAGAAGAACTACCCCACTCATGATCTCGAGTTGGCGGCAGTTGTGCATGCTCTTTTGACTTGGAGACATCTTCTATTGGGAAGAAAAGTGGACATTTTCACTAATCACAAGAGTCTCAAGTACATCTTCACTCAGCCTAATCTCAACCTCAGGCAAACTCGATGGGTCAAAATGATTCAAGAGTATAATCCGAGTATCGAGTATACTCCAGGCAAGGCCAATGTGATTGCTGACGCATTGAGCAGGAAAGCTTACTGCAACAGTCTGATTCTCAAGCCTTATCAACCGGAGCTTTGTGAAGCTTTCCGCAAACTTAATCTGCAAGTTGTTCCTCAAGGTTTCCTCTCCAACCTTCAAGTCTCTCCTACCTTGGAAGACCAGATTCGCCAAGCCCAGCTTCTTGATGCTATGGTGAAAAAGGTGAAGATTGGGATTGCCAAGAGTCAACCCAAGTACAAGTGCTACCGCCTTGATGACAAGGACACTCTCTTCTTCGAGGATCGAATTGTTGTACCCAAAGGTGACCTCCGTAAAGTGATCATGAACAAGGCTCACAATTCTCTCCTCTCCATCCACCCTGGGAGCACGAAGATGTATCAGGACCTTAAGCAGGCTTATTGGTGGACTCGAATGAAGCGCGAGATCGCTCAATTCGTGAATGAATGTGATGTCTGCAGAAGAGTGAAGGCAGAACACCAAAGGCCAGATGGTCTCCTCCAACCTCTTGCCATTCCAAAATGGAAGTTTGACCACATTGAAATGGACTTCGTGACTGGGTTCCCAAAGTCCAAACGTGGCAATGATGCTATATTCGTTGTCATCGACAAACTCACTAAAGTGGCTCACTTTCTGCCTATCAAAGAGTCGATCACTGCAGCTCAATTGGCGGAACTCTATACCTCTCGTATTGTCTCTCTGCACGGTATCCCACAAGTGATCTCTTCAGACCGTGGCAGCATCTTTACCTCAAAGTTTTGGGATTCTTTTCAGAAGGCCATGGGCACGAACATCCGCTTCAGCACAGCTTTCCATCCTCAAACTAGCGGTCAAGTCGAGCGTGTCAACCAGATTCTTGAAGATATGCTCAGGGCTTGTGTGATCTCCTTCGGCATGAAGTGGGAGGATTGTCTTCCTTATGCTGAATTCTCCTACAACAACAGTTTTCAAGCAAGTTCGGGCAAGGCCCCATTTGAAATTCTGTATGGCAGGAAGTGTCGTACCCCTCTCAACTGGTCTGAAACCGGTGAACGTCAGCTTTTGGGTAATGACTTAATCAAGAGGCAGAGGAAATGTGCAAAGCCATTCGTGATAACCTCAAAGCAGCCCAATCCCGTCAGAAGAGCTACTATGATAGTAAGCACCGTGATTTGGTTTTCGAGATCGGAGATCATGTTTACCTCCGCGTCTCTCCTATGAAAGGTACTCGTCGCTTCGGTATCAAAGGGAAGCTTGCCCCCAGATACGTGGGACCTTTCAAGATTGTCAGCAAGAGAGGCGATCTCGCCTATCAACTCGAGCTTCCTTCAAACTTTGCAAATTTTCATGACGTGTTCCATGTCTCTCAGCTCCGAAAGTGCTTCAAGACTCCTGACCGCACCGTCAACTTCGAGGACATTGAGCTCCAAGAAGATCTCTCCTATCGTGAGCACCCAGTTGCTATTCTTGAAGAGACTGAACGCAAGACTCGCAATAAGTCAATCAAATTTCTCAAAGTCAAGTGGTCACACCATTCCGACTGTGAAGCTACCTGGGAACGCGAGGATCACCTCCGTTCTGAGTACTCGGCGTTCTTTCAGTCCTAGATCTCGGGACGAGATCCTTTCGTAGTGGTGGAGTGTTGTAACACCCCGGATGTAACTTTCCCAATCTGTACTCCAACTCTTGCCGTTTCGGCGTTAAGTTATTTTATTTTCTCGGGTTCGGGTCTTTGTCTCTGTGTGTTGTTGTTGTCATGCATCTCATATCATGTCATCATGTGCATTGCATTTGCATACGTGTTCGTCTCATGCATTCGAGCATTTTCCCCGTTGTCCGTTTTGCATTCCAGCGCTTCGTTCTCCTCCGGTGGCCATTTCTAGCTTTCTTTCGTGTGTGGGGTTTAAACATTTCCGGATTGGACCGAGACTTGCCAAGTGGCCTTGGTTTACTACCGTAGACCGCCTGTCAAGTTTCATATCATTTGGACTTCGTTTGATACTCCAACGGTCAACCGAGGGACCGAAAAGGCCTCGTGTGTGTTGCAGCCCAACACCCCTCCAATTTGGCCCAAAAACCCACCTAAACCTGCTCCATCATCTAGATCGTTCGATCACGATCGTGTGGCCGAAAACCGCACCTCATTTGGACTCTCCTAGCACCCTCTATGCCTATTTAAAGAACCCCTCCGAATCCGGATCTTCCTCTTCCCCGAAACCCTAATTTTTCCCCTCCGACGCGCCGGACATGTCCGTCTCAGTCCGGACAGCCGCCGCCGCCGCTTGCGGCCACTGAGACCTCGCCACCTGTCCCTCCGCCGCCGTGGCCCGCCCGGCCCACGGTCGGCCCTCGCGGCCAGCGACCGGGCCCGAGCCGCCTCGCCTGCGCCCCGCCGCCTTCTCCTCCCTCCTCCTCCGTCGCTTGGGCCGAGCCGCCCCGAGCCGCCATCGCTCCGCGCCGCCTCCCCCTACTTGCCGCGCCACCCGAGCCGCCCAGTTCACCGGCGAGCGCCGCCCCGACCTCCGCCGCGACGCGCCTCGACGGCCGCCGCCTCGCCGCTTCCTCCGACCACCGGCGCCGCCCCGCTGCCGGCCAGATCCGGCGTCCCCACGCCCGGATCCGGCGACCGCCCTCCTCTCCTGCGAAGTCCCGGCTGACTCCGGCGAGATCCGCCACCGCCTCGGCTTCCGTGCACAGTTGACTTTTATCTCGAGGTGGTTTTTTTCCTGTAAGTCCCGAAATCCCAGATCCAAGTGCTCATGTTCATAGCCCCGTAACTTTGCATCCGTTCATCAATGCAATGTAGGCATGTATTCCGAATATAGTCATACGTGCTTATGGAAAAGAACTTGCATGACATCTTTTGTCCTACCCTCCCGTGGCAGCGGGGTCCTATTGGAAACTAAGGGATATTAAGGCCTCCTTTTAATAGAGTATCGGACCAAAGCATTAACACATAGTGAATACATGAACTCCTCAAACTACGGTCATCACCGGTAAGTATCCCGATTATTGTCACTTCGGGGTTAACGGATCATAACACATAATAGGTGAATATAGACTTGCAAGATAGGATCAAGAACTCACATATATTCATGAAAACATAATTGGTTCATATCTAAAATCATGGCACTTGGGCCCTAGTGACAAGCATTAAGCATAGCAAAGTCATGGCAACATCAATCTCAGAACATAATGGATACTAAGGATCAAACCCTAACAAAACTAACTCGATTACATGATAAATCTCATCCAACCCATCACCGTCCAGCAAGCCTACGATGGAATTACTCACGCACGGCGGTGAGCATCATGAAATTGGTGATGGAGGAAGGTTGATGTTGACGATGGCGACGGAGTCCCCTCTCCGGAGCCCCAAACAGACTCCGGAAGAAGCCCACGGAGCATCAGAGATGGACCAAAAGAGTCCCGGGCTTCCCACGAGGGTGGGGGGCGCGCCCACCCCCTGGGAGCGCCCCCTGCCTCGTGGATAGCCCGGAGATCCCCTGACCGACTTCTTTCGCCTATATATGTCCATATACCCTAAAAACTTCGAGGAATAGAATAGATCGGGAGTTCCGCAGCCGCAAGCCTCTGGAGCCACCAAAAACGAATCTAGACCCGTTCCGGCACCCTGCCAGAGGGGGGAATCCCTCTCCAGTGGCCATCTTCATCATCCCTGCGCTCTCCATGACGAGGAGGGAGTAGTCCACCCTCGGGGTTGAGGGTATGTACCAGTAGCTATCTGTTTGATCTCTCTCTCTCTCTCTCTTGTTCTTAAGGTGATATGGTCTTGATGTATCACGAGCTTTACTATTATAGTTGGATCTTATGATGTTTCTCCCCCTCTACTCTCTTGTAATGGATAGAGTTTTCCCTTTGAAGTTATATTATCGTATTGAGTCTTTAAGGATTTGAGAACACTTGATGTATGTCTTGCATGTGCTTATCTTTGGTGACAATGGGATATCACGTGATCCACTTGATGTATGTTTTGGTGATCAACTTGCGAGTTCCGTGGACTTATGCATAGGGGTTGGCACACGTTTTTGTCTTGACTCTCCGGTAGAAACTTTGGGGCACTCTTTGAAGTTATTTGTGTTGGTTGAATAGATGAATCTGAGATTGTGTGATGCATATCGTCTAATCATACCCACGGATACTTGAGGTGACATTGGAGTATCTAGGTGACATTAGGGTTTTGGTTGATTTGTGTCTTAAGGTGTTATTCTAGTACGAACTCTATGATAGATCAAACAAAAAGAATAGCTTCATGTTATTTTACTGCAGACTTTTGAATAGATCGATCAGAAAGGATAACTTTGAGGTGGTTTTGTACCCTACCATAATCTCTTCGTTTGTTCTCCGCTATTAGTGACTTTGGAGTGACTCTTTGTTGCATGTTGAGGGATAGTTATATGATCCAATTATGTTATTATTGTTGAGAGAACTTGCACTAGTGAAAGTATGAACCATGGGCCTTGTTTCCACGCATTGCAATACCGTTTACGCTCACTTTTATTACTTGTTACCTTGCTGTTTTTATAATTTCAGATTACAAAAACCTATATCTACCATCCATATTGCACTTGTATCACCATCTCTTCGCCGAACTAGTGCACCTATACAATTTACCATTGTATTGGGTGTGTTGGGGACACAAGAGACTCTTTGTTATTTGGTTGCAGGGTTTCTTGAGAGAGAACATCTTCATCCTACGCCTCCCATGGATTGATAAACCTTAGGTCATCCACTTGAGGGAAATTTGCTACTGTCCTACAAACCTGTAACACCCCGGATGTAACTTTCCCAATCTGTACTCCAACTCTTGCCGTTTCGGCGTTAAGTTATTTTATTTTCTCGAGTTCGGGTCTTTGTCTCCGTGTGTTGTTGTTGTTGTTGTCATGAATCTCATATCATGTCATCATGTGCATTGCATTTGCATACGTGTTCATCTCATGCATTCGAGCATTTTCCCCGTTGTCCGTTTTGCATTCTGGCGCTTCGTTCTCCTCCGGTGGCCATTTCTAGCTTTCTTTCGTGTGTGGGGTTTAAACATTTCCGGATTGGACCGAGACTTGCCAAGTGGCCTTGGTTTACTACTGGTAGACCGCCTATCAAGTTTCGTATCATTTGGACTTCGTTTGATACTCCAACGGTCAACCGAGGGACCGAAAAGGCCTCGTGTGTGTTGCAGCCCAACACCCCTCCAATTTGGCCCAAAAACCCACCTAAACCTGCTCCATCATCTAGAGCGTTCGATCACGATCGCGTGGCCGAAAACCGCACCTCATTTGGACTCTCCTAGCTCCCTCTATGCCTATTTAAAGAACCCCTCCGAATCCGGATCTTCCTCTTCCCCGAAACCCTAATTTTTCCCCTCCGACGCGCCGGACATGTCCGTCCCAGTCCGGACAGCCGCCACCGCCGCCCACGGCCACTGAGACCTCGCCACCTGTCCCTCCGCCGCCGCGGCCCGCCTGGCCCACGGTCGGCCCTCGCGGCCAGCGACCGGGCCCGAGCCGCCTCGCCTGCGCCCCGCCGCCTTCTCCTCCCTCCTCCTCCGCCGCCTGGGCCGAGCCGACCCGAGCCACCATCGCTCCGTGCCGCCTCCCCCTACCTGCCGCGCCGCCCGAGCCGCCCAGTTCGCCGGCGAGCGCCGCCCAACCTCCGCGGCGACGCGCCTCGACGGCCGCCGCCTCGTCGCTTCCTCCGACCACCGGCACCGCCCCGCTGCCGGCCAGATCCGGCGTCCCCACGCCCGGATCCGGCGACCGCCCTCCTCTCTGGCGAAGTCCCGGCTGACTCCGGCGAGATCCGCCACCGCCTCGGCTTCCGTGCACAGTTGACTTTTATCTTGAGGTGGTTTTTTTCCTGTAAGTCCCGAAATCCCAGATCCAAGTGCTCATGTTCGTAGCCCCGTAACTTTGCATCCGTAGCTCCGATTCATGCATATAGCATATCGAAATGTTCATCTCAGAGAGTACATCATTTCATTCCATTGCATAATTTTCATTTGAGTTCATCTTGATGCCCGAAATGCAGTTAGAAGAGGACTACTTGAGATAATTGTCAGATCTGCTGCTCCATTTAGGTTTTTGTCATTTTTGCCATGATTATTGTGTGTATGATATGCCCTGATGCTCTACATATGTTTTGTTAAGGGTTTTGTCATCTTTTCAGAGGTGCAACCCATGTATTTTTGTGATGTGTGTGGTGACTAGCACAAGCTTGCCAAGTGGTGCACTTGGTAATTCTGTTTTCAGGGACTTAGCATTTCCAGTCCTTGAGCTGTTTATCTCATGATGCCATATGTTCATGTTGTTTCCTAGTGATCCGTGCCTCTTTTGAGGATGATAAGTAAGGATGTTTTGTTAATACTGTAGTTCTCTATCCATCCATGTCTTTGTTTGCAATTATGGAGCACCCTAGCTTGAGTCAATCGAGCTCTACTTTTGCTACTTTGTGAATCTGGGCAGATTGTCAACTTGTTTGCAATTTTGCTGATGATGTTGTAGTTGATCAGTGCATGATATGCTATTGTTCTTGCCATGTCTAGCTTGAATTTTGTGCCTTCTTGATGGATGTATGCTTATCTTGTCATGACTTGCACCGTAGTGAGTGCATCGAGCTCATAAACATGCCTACTTGAGTTATGTTTCAGCATGCTCCAGTTTTCACTAAGTCTGTGATCTGGTTATGTTTTTGCTATGTTCACATGATTGCAATTGTATTTTCTGATCCCTTTTGGCTCAAGGTCGCTAAGGGACTTTTGTTAAGCTCTTTGAGTAGCTCCATGCCATGTTTTACTTTGCCATGTTCAGATCCTGTAGCATGTCGTTTTGTTGCTCCGAAGAGTGCTACCTGATCTGAAATTCCAGACAAGTGTTAATTTCACTAAGTCTGAGATCTGTTTACCATATGCATTTTTGCCATGCTTGTTTGAACCTGTTAATGGATGAATTGGCCGTAGATCAGTGCTAGACTTTTGTTAAGAATCTTGAATGCATCCCTACCATGTATTTTGTTGTCATGTTTGGGTGCTATAGCATGTTCATCTCATTGCATTTAGATGGCTACTTGCTGTAAATCGCAGACCGGTGTCATTTGAATCGCTTGCCATTTCCAAACCGTAACTCCGATTCCGGTGTTCTTTATATCATTTTCAAGCGATTTCATCTCATCTTTCCAGTGGCACACTTGGATTTCCAAGTTGAGGCCAGGTTCTTGCATTTCCTGTCATATCTTGCATTTGCATCCCGCATTGCATCCCGCATAGCATATCATCTTTGCATCATCTTGTTTGATCCTTGCAAGTGGTTGATTGTGTCCTTGTTGCTTGTTTGTCTTGTTTGGGTAGAGCCGGGAGACGAGTTCGCTAACGAGGAGCCCGTTGAGTTTGCTTTCGAGGATCCAGTCAACTCTGACAACTGTGCAGGCAAGATGATCATACCCTCGAAATCACTACTATCTTTGCTATGCTAGTTTGCTCGCTCTTTTGCTATGCCAATGCTACGATGCCTACCATTTGCTTTCAAGCCTCCCAAATTGCCATGTCAAACCTCTAACCCACCTTGTCCTAGCAAACCGTTGATTGGCTATGTTACCGCTTTGCTCAGCCCCTCTTATAGCGTTGCTAGTTGCAGGTGAAGATTGAAGGCCGTTCCTTGTTGGAACATTTATTTACTTGTTGGGATATCATTATATTATCTTGTTATCTTAATGCATCTATATACTTGGTAAAGGGTGGAAGGCTCAGCCTCTCGCCTAGTGTTTTGTTCCACTCTTGCCGCCCTAGTTTCCGTCATATCGGTGTTATGTTCCCGGATTTTGCGTTCCTTACGCGGTTGGGTTATAATGGGAACCCCTTGATAGTTCGCCTTGATTAAAGCTTTTCTAGCAATGCCCAACCTTGGTTTTACCATTTGCCACCTAGCCTCTTTTCCCTTGGGTTTCCGGAGCCCGAGGGTCATCTTATTTTAACCCCCCGGGCCAGTGCTCCCCTGAGTGTTGGTCCAACCTAGAGCCCCTTGCAGCGCCACCTCGGGGAAACTTGAGGGCTGGTTTTAGTTGTACGGATTGCTTATCCGATTGTGCCCTGAGAAAGAGATATGTGCAGCTCCTATCGGGATTTGTCGGCACATTCGGGCGGTGTTGCTGGTCTTGTTTTAACCTGTCGAAGTGTCTTGAAGAACCGAGATACCGAGTCTGACCGGAACGTCTTGGGAGGAGGTCTATTCCTTCGTTGACCGTGAGAGCTTGTCATGGGCTAAGTTGGGACTCCCCTGCAGGGATTTGAACTTTCGAAAACCGTGCCCGCGGTTATGGGCAGATGGGAATTTGTTAATGTCCGGTTGTAGATAACTTGAACCTTAACTTAATTAAAATGAATCAACTGAGTGTGTTACCGTGATGGCCTCTTCTCGGCGGAGTCCAGGAAGTGGACACGGTGTTGGAGTAATGTTTGCGCAGGTTATTCTCTAGTTTCTCGCTCGCGCTTTGCCTCCTCTTCTCGCTCTCGTTTGCGAATAAGATAGCCACCATATTTGCTAGTCGCTTGCTGTAGCTCCACATACTTTACCTTGCCTTACCTATAAGCTTAAATAGTCTTGATCGCGAGGGTGCGAGATTGCTGAGTCCCTGTGGCTCACAGATTACTATAACACCAGATGCAGGGCCTGATGTTTCCGCTCCAGGAGACGCGCTTGAGCTCAAGTGGGAGTTCGACGAGGACTCTCAACGTTACTATGTTTCCTTTCCTGATGATCAGTAGTGGTGCCCAGTTGGGGGTGAACGGGACCGTGTCGCATGTTGGGTTATCTTTTATTTTGGCGCCATAGTCGGGCCATGAGTGTTTGGTTGATGTAATGTTATTTATGTACTTGATTGACATGGCGAGTGTAAGCCAACTATGTTATCTCCCCTTTATTATTTATATTACATGGGATGTTGTGAAGATTGCCTAACTTGCGACATATGCCTTCAATGCGATTATGTCTCTAAGTCGTGCCTCGACACGTGGGAGCTATAGTCGCATCGAGGGTGTTACAAAACCTCTGCACTTGGAGTCCCAACAACGTCTACAAGAAGAAGGTTGTGTAGTAGACATCATACGTCACTTTTGGTGATAACTCAAAGGGTGAGGTGGTTTGCCTTGGTAAGGTGGCCATCTCACATGATAGCTCCATACAAAATGTTATTCTCATTGAATCTCTTGGCTACAATTTACTTTCTGTATCTAGACTTGCTGACTTTGGTTTCAATGTCCTATTTACTGGAGTAGATTGCCAAGTGTTTCATAGAGATAATCATAAAATGGTCTTTACCGGCATACGTAGAGGTGATCTATATATTGTTGAGTTCACTAAAAAGGCTCAACCTAGAACTTGCTTATTTGCTAAATCCTCTAAAGGCTGGTTGTGGCATAGAAGGTTAGGTCATGTGGGCATGTGAAATCTTGATAAGCTTATTAAAGGTGATCATATCCTTGGAGTAAAAGATATTATATTTGACAAGGATAGACTTTGTAGTGCTTGTCAAGCAGGAAAACAAGTTGGAGGAAGCCACCCCGTGAAGAACATCATGACCACGAGAAGACCGCTCGAGCTACTTCACATGGATCTCTTTGGTCCCAATGCCTACAAAAGTCTCGGTGGAAACTCATTTGGTCTAGTTATAGTCGATGATTTTTCAAGATTTACGTGGGTGTTCTTTCTTGATGATAAATCGCAGGTCCAAAAGATCTTCAAGAACTTTGCTAGGAAGGTCCAAAATCAATTTGAAGCGAAGATCAAGAAGGTTCGCAGCGACAATGGAACGGAGTTCAAGAATGCAAATGTGGATACCTTTCTTGACAAAGAAGGGATTTCACACGAGTTCTCGGCTACGTACACGCCTCAACAAAATGGAGTTGTTGAGAGGAAGAACCGAACTCTTATTGATATGGCGAGAATGATGCTTGATGAGTACAAGACACCAAAAAAATTTGGGCGGAAGCGGTTGAGACGGCTTGTCATGCAACAAATCGCTTGTATCTTCACAAGCTACTCGGTAATACGACATACGAGCTCCTCACCGGTAACAAACCCCAAGTTGGATACTTTCGAGTGTTTGGCTCAAAGTGTTACATTCTTGATAAGCATCATCATTCTAAATTTTCTCCTAAATCTCATGAGGGTTTCCTACTCGGTCATGGCTCAAACTCTCACACTTACCGTGTCTACAACAATTTCACCCGAAAGGTTGAAGAGACGGTAGATGTGAAGTTTGATGAATCTAACGGCTCGCAAGTAGATCAATTGCCAATTGATGTAGGTGACAAAGACCCTTCAGAAGCAATCCAAGACTTGTCTATTGGCAAAATTCGTCCAACGGAGGTGAAGGAAAGTACCTCGTCCATCCAAGTGGAAGCTTCTACCTCACGTCAAGGTGAACCAAGAATTGGCATGGAAGCATCCACAAGTGGGACATGCCAAGATGAAGAAAACGAGGAAGTACACCAAGATGAACCTCATCAACCTCCTTCTCCACCTAGAAAAGAGAACGACAACGTCAACAATGAAGAAGGCCAAGAAGAAGAACAAGATGATGAAGAAGATGTTCCACCCCGACCCAAGCAAAAGCTCTAATGAGTTCGAGCGATAGTCTCAAGAGACCATCCCGTAGAGCAGATCTTCAATGATATTCAAACCGGGAGAATCACTCGCTCTAAAACTCGTTTGGCTAACTTTTGTGAACATTATTCATTCATCTCTAGCATTGAACCTATGAAGGTCGAAGAAGCATTGGAAGATCTGGATTGGATAAATGCCATGCATAAAGAGCTACACAACTTTGAGAGAAACCAAGTGTGGACATTGGTCGAGAAGCTCGACAAAAACCACAACATTATTGGTACCAAATGGGTGTTTCGCAACAAGCAAGACGAAGATGGTCAAGTCGTCCGCAACAAAGCATGTCTCGTTGCCCAAGGCTACACTCAAGTCAAAGGTATGGACTACAGTAAGATATATGCCCCTGTTGCTAGAATTGAGTCCATCCGCATCTTACTTGCCTATGCTAATCACCATGATATCACCTTGTACCAAATGGACATTAAAAGTGCTTTTCTAAATGGTGAAATTGAGGAGGAAGTTTATGTTAAACAACTTCCCGTGTTTGTTAATCCTAAGAAACCCGATCGTGTTTACAAACTTCATAAAGCTCTTTATGGTCTTAAACAAGCTCCTAGAGCGTGGTACAAATGCTTGACCAAGTTCCTTATTGAAAAAGGCTTTGACATTGGAAAGATTGATTCTGCTCTTTTTATTAAAAGGGTTAATGGTGAAGTATTTGTGTGCCAAATTTATGTTTATGATATCATATTTGGTTTGACTAACCCTCATTTTAGTGAAAAGTTTGGGAAGCTAATGTCGAAGAAATTTGAGATGTCTATGATGAGTGAACTCAAGTTCTTTCTTGGTTTGCAAATCAAGCAAACTAAGGAAGGCGCCTTTGTTTCTCAAACAAAGTACACCAAGGACTTATTCAAGAAGTTCAACATGTAAGAAAGCAAAGGTATGAAAACCCCCATGCCTACTAGTGGACATCTTGACTTGACCAAGGATGGAAAATCGGTTGACCAAAAGGTTTACCAATCTATGATTGGTTCATTGTTATATCTATGTGCCTCATGTCCCGATATTATGCTAAGTGTGTGCATGTGTGCACGATATCAAGCGACCCCCAAAGAATGTCATCTTAAGGATGTGAAAAGGATAGTGAGATACCTAATTCATAAACCAAATTTTGTCATTTGGTATCCTAAGAGGTCTTCTTTTGATATTGTTGGCTACTCTGATTCAGACTATGCCGGAGACAAGGTTGATAGAAAGTCCACTTCGGGTACTTGTCAATTTCTTGGTAGATCTCTTGTGTCTTGGTCCTCCAAGAAATAAAACTCGGTATCCTTATCCACCGCCGAAGAGGAATACATTGCCGCCGGTTCATGTTGTGCTCAATTACTTTGGATGACCCAAACTCTTAAAGATTATGGTATCAATGTGAAACATGTTCCATTTCTTTGTGACAATGAGAGTGCTATTAAGATTGCTCACAATACCGTGCAACATTCTCGAACTAAGCATATTGAAGTTCGTCATCATTTCATTCGAGATCATGTTGCTAAAGGTGATATTGATCTTAAGCATGTTCGTACCGATAAGCAATTGGCGGATATATTCACCAAACCGCTTGATGAGAAAGTATTTTTCCATTTGAGAGGTGAATTGAACATCATTGATGCTTCAAACTTGGAGTAGGAACTCCATGTGGATACATGCAAGGCATGAACCTTTGTCTAATCCTTGATGTTTCTCTTATGATGATGATCATATGTCTTGGATATATTTGCACCCTTTCATGCTATCTAACCCTTGTAGGTACTTGGGTGAATCTAATTCTATGAGATTGCAACTCACTCACATCTTGAGCAACCTATACATCACCAAATCTCTACAACATGGTGGTTGAAGACAAGGAAGCATGAAACCTTTCAACATATCCTTTTGACAAGTTCTATATCAAATTTCATGTTTACGATGGCGTACGCTGCCACCCGGCGTTGTACTTGCCGAGCCGAGATCTCATCGGCTGGCAGCTCTTTGTTCACCATGAATTTGAGGATGGGCTGGGCCCATGAAGGTGCCGCGATTTATGCAACAGCCAAGACCGCGACTTGGACGAGGGCGGCTGGGCCAAGAGGTGGTGGGTTGGAGTCGGTAGCCGCTTGTTGTGTCGATGAAGTCCTCGGGCGGGTTGGTGCAGTCCCCGGGCTGGGATCTGAAGTCTCCGGGACGAGCTCTGAAGTCTCCCCGCCGCCTGCTGCAGTCCCCGAGCTGGGTGCGATTGCCATGATTCCCATGGCGTCTGCCGGAATACTCGTGCCATCTGCGGGGGCTCTTGAGTCGGATCCGACTATTTCAGGAAGAGCCGGCATGAAGATGGAGTCTGACTCCGGTGATGGCTTGACGGACGGCTTGAGGAGGCGCTGGAGGGCGACGCCGGACGGTATCGCCTGACGGGTGGAGCCGATTCGTGCCAGGGCGTCTGCTTGGTCGTTGTCGTTTCTTGGTACATGGAGAAACTCGCACCCCTCAAAATATCCACTGAGTTGTTGTACGAGGAAGTGGTAGCTTGCCATGTTTGCGTCCTTGGCGTCCCAATCGCCTAACGACTGCTGGACCACCAAGTCGGAGTCACCATAGCACAGGATCCGGCGAATGCCGAGCTCTTTGGCTAGCCGGAGCCCGTGAATGAGTGCCTCGTACTCGGCGACATTGTTGGAGGTGGCAAAATGGATTTGCAGCACATACTTGAGCTTGTCTCCCTTGGGAGAGGTGAGGACGATGCCGGCTCCCAAGCCGGTGCGCATCTTGGAGCCGTCGAAATGCATTCGCCAATGGGTGGAGTCGGGCGCTGGCGGTAGATACTGGGTTTCGGCCCAGTCGACGAGGAAGTCGGCCAGTGCTTGTGACTTGATCGCAGTGTGAGGTTGGTAGTAGATGGTGTAGGGGGCCAAATCTATGGCCCACTTGGCCACTCGTCCCGAAGCGTCTCGGCTGCCGATGATCTCGGCTAAAGGAGCCGTGCAGACCACAGTGATTGGATGTTCTTGGAAGTAAGGCTTCAATTTCTTGGCGGCAAAGTGCACACCATAGCACATCTTCTGGTAGTGGGGTAGTTTTGCTTGGAGGTCGACAGTACTTCACTCAAATAATATACTGGTCTCTGGACTGGTAGTGCTTTGCCTTCCTCCTTGCGTTCTACCACAATGATTGTGCTGACCACTCGGCTGGTGGCAGCGATATAGAGGAGCATGGGCTCCTTAGGAGTCGGAGCCGCCAGGACAGGTGGAGTAGCCAGCATCTTCTTTAGTTGGACAAATGCTTCGTCCGCCTTGTGGTTCCACTCGAAAAAAGTGGTCTTCTTCATGAGTTGGTACAGGGGAAGAGCCTTCTCGCCCAGCCGACTGATGAATCGGCTGATGGACGCCAAACAGCCGGTGAATTTTTGTACGTCCAGTAGTCGTCTGGGTACCTGCATCCTTTCAATTGCCTTGATCTTCACAGGGTTGCATTCTATGCCGCGTTCGGAGACCAGGAAACCAAGGAGCTGGCCGGCTGGTACTCCGAAGACGCACTTCTCCGGGTTGAGCTTGATCTGAAATCGGCGCAAGTTCTCGAAGGTCTCTTTGAGGTCTTCCAGCAGTGTTTCATGCTTCTCCGTTTTTACCACCACATCGTCCACGTAGACATGAGCATTTTTGCCAAGATGCTTGAGGAGGCACTTCTGCATGCATCGTTGGAAGGTGGAGCCAGCATTCCTCAAGCCGAACGTCATGGTTAGGTAGCAGAAAGCTCCAAACGGCATGATGAAGGCGGTCTTCAGCCTGTCGGCCAGGTTTAACTCGATCTGGTGATACCCTGAATATGCATCCAAGAAACTCAACAACTCGCATCCAGCTGTGGAGTCTATCACTTGGTCGATCCTTGGCAAAGCGAACGGGTCCTTGGGGCATGCTTTGTTGAGGCTAGTGTAGTCAATACACATTCTCCATTGCTTGTTCTTCTTCAGTACCAAGACCAGGTTGGCCAGCCATTCTGGGAAGAATACTTCCATGATGAAGCCGGCTACAAGAAGCCGGGCTATCTCTTCTCCAACAACTCTCCTCTTCTCATCTGAAAAGCGGCGCAAAGGCTGTCTGACTGGCTTGGCATCATATCGGATGTGTAATTTGTGCTCGGCGAATTCCGTCGGGACACCTGGCATGTCCTTGGGGGACCATGCGAAGATGTCTCGATTCTCACGGAGGAAATCGACAAGCTCGCCTTCCTATTTGCTGTTGAGGTGGGCGCCTACGACAGCGTACCTCTCTGGGTGCTCTGGGTCCAAAGGTATCTGGCCGGCTTGAACGAGCCCTCAGCTTTCGACTCTCTGGGGTCAGGCAACATCTCTGCCTGCTTTCTTTCCATTGCCACAACTCGATCTAGCAGCCGCTTCACAGCTGCGATCACGAGGGACTCGGCCAGCCGACTGCTCTCTAACGCGCAGGCGGACGACTTCTTGTAGTCGCCATTTATGGTCAGGATCCCATTGGAACTCGGCATCTTCATCTTGAGGTAGGCATAGTGGGGGACGGCCATGAACTTGGCCAGGGCTGGCCGGCCAAGCAGTGCATGGTATGGACTCTCTAGGTCCACCACCTCGAACCATATTGACTCTCGGCGGAAATGATCTTTGTCTCCGAAGAGGACATCGATCAAGATCTTGCTGATTGGCGAGCAGGAAAGGCCAGGAACTATGCCATGGAACACCGTCCGGCTGGACTGCAGTTGCCTCTGCCTGATTCCTAACTTCTCCATGGTGTCTTTGTACAAAATGTTGATGCTGCTTCTGCCGTCTATCAGGACTCTGGAGAAGCGAGCAGCTCGCTTGTCCGTGGCAAAGGTGGCATCCAAAACCAAAGCATAGGAGCCAGGTCTGGGCATTGCTTCGGGGTGGTCAGCTCGACTCCAGCTAATGGGCTTCTCAGACCAATGCATGAACTCTGGGGTGTCAGTCGTTACTGCATTCACCTCCTGCTGTTGCAGTCGCCTATTGCGTTGATCGTCGGCCACACTGGTGAACACGACATAAGCTCCCTGCTCTGCTGGGTACTCGTCTTGTACTGCGTCGACTGGTCTAACCGCCGGCTGCTGGGGCGGAGGAGGCGGCTGCACCGCAGGTGGGGGAGGCAAAAGTCCGTCTCCCTTGGCTATCCTGGTGAGCCAGTGGCATTTCCGAGTGGTGTGGTTGGCGGCTTCGCGCCACTGTGGAACTTGCAAGGTCCATCCAGAGTCTACTCATATGAGAAAGCCGGCTGCCAGTTGGACTTTCCGCCCTTCTAGCACTTGGGCAGGGGCTGCCCTTGTGGCTGCTGATCTTCGACTGTCGCCACCTGCCGGCTGGTGGAAGTCGGCGGTGGGGCTTTGCGCTTGTGGTCGTTCTGTGGTTGACGCCGACTGGCGTCTCCGGCCGGGGTTCGGGGAGCCTGAGGAGCCACTTTGCCGGTCGCGCTGACTTGAATCTCCGTCTTCATGGAGGAGTCAGCCGTGGCGTACCTGTCCGCTATGATCAGCAGCTCATCAAGGGTTTCCGGCTCATCACAGAGAAGCTTGTGCTTGAGGAGGGTGCCCTCTCGGCATCCTGCGGTGAAGTACTCAATAGCCTGCACCTCGTGCACGCCTTCGCAGGAGTTGCGAAGCTCGGCCAAGCGCCTGAGGTAGTCGCGGGTTGACTCGCTGGGGCCCTGTACACACAAGGAGAGCTGGCGAGGCTTGGGAGGCCGCTTGTACGTGCTGGTGAAGTTGCGGACGAAGGCATCAGTGAAGTCGACCCAACTGTTGATGCTGCGGGGCCTTAAGCTGTTCAGCCAAGTCCGGGTCGTGCCTTGGAGCATAAGCGGAACGTACTTCACAGCAACACGCTTGTTGCCGTTTGCTATGCTGACAGCTATGGAGTAGTTGACCAGCCAGTCCTCCGGCTTCACGGAGCTGGTGTATTTGGGTGTGTCCCTAGGGAGCGTGAACCCTTTGGGGAAGGGCTCGTCTCGGATGCGGGGGCCGAAGCACGGTGGACCCAACTCGTCTTCTTCTTCAAGCACCAGGGATCAATGGAGACGGTCGATCCGGTGGCGGGCGTCATTCTCTCTGACTCCCTCTCGGCGGCCAAGGCGGTCGCCAAGCATCGGGTGATCAATAGGCGGTGGGGAGACTCGCCTTTCCCTCCGAGGGGGAGGCGGA
This sequence comes from Triticum urartu, assembly GCF_056163025.1. Classification (NCBI taxonomy): domain Eukaryota; kingdom Viridiplantae; phylum Streptophyta; class Magnoliopsida; order Poales; family Poaceae; genus Triticum; species Triticum urartu. The sequence continues at coordinate 513,738,665 of NC_141879.1, forward strand.
CAGTCATCCCGTCGTTCCACTGTTCTTGGGCGACCGTCTCGGTCGCGCTCTATGGTGATGCGAGTCCGACTGCGGCTAGCAGCCGGCTCCTTGTCTTTTCTTCCGCCGAAGCCGCCAGTTGGCGTCCGAGACTCCGCACCTTGGTCTCGGCGCGGAAGCAAGTTGTCATTCTGTCGGCGCGGCGCATCAGTGTAGCAGCCGACCTCGTTCTAGTCAGCAGCCGCGTCAAGGAGTCGCTGGACGCGCTCCGTCATCAAGCGACATTCTTCGCCCTCGAACTTGTCCAGCTCGTCCGCCGCTGCCTGGGCGGCTCGAATGTTCTCCGCGGGTGTGGCGTAAATGGGGCGATTCGCCCCGAACAGATCGGCGATAGCCGCACCGCGCTGCTGGACCGTGCCAAGGTGGCTAGGCCTAGCCGCAGCCGGCGTGCCACCCACAGCGCCGTCCATCTCGCGCTGGTAGGCTTCTGACAGGCGTCTCATGCTGGCCAGCTTTTTGGCGCCTTCAACTAGCTGAAGGCGGCGTGCCTCCAGCGTCTCGGCATCGGCATCTTCAGGGATGGGCACTGCCAGGTCTTGCAGCGCCGCGTGGAGCGGGTCATAATCACCCCCGCCGGAGTGCTCGCCACGATCGATGACAAGCACTTCCATGACGGTGCTTCCGCCGCTCTCCGCGCGAGGAAGCGGCTCGTCATAGACCACCACGTTGGTGGGGAACGTGTCAAGTGACACGGTGTCGGAGTCGACCAACATCGGATCGGTGGAGCCTACGGACTCCAAGTCCCCAGCTGGCTCACTGGCGACGTGGAGTTGATCGAGGAGGCCCGCGAGGAGGCTCTCGGGGCCGCCTGTGCCCGCGTTGGATGCGGGCTCGTCGGAGAGGCGGACCTCGCCTACAAGATTGGCGAGGCAACTGGCTGCGACAACGAGTTCAGCGCCATGCAGCGCGTCGGCGCAGACTCTGTCTGGCGTGCCGGGCTGGCTGCGCTCACCATGGAGAAAAGGGTTCCCGTCCAGAATAGGTCTCCGGACGACGGTGCACCAGGCCCCACGGTGGGCGCCAAATGTCGGGGGTTGGGTGCGACATATGCCAATGGATGGCTTATCATGGTGGGGGCGAGTAGAACGTCACCGGTGCCTGGAAACGGGATGAGGCGTAGACACGAACGCCGGCGTACTTTACCCAGGTTCGGGGCTCTCCTAGGAGATAACACCCCTAATCCTGCTCTGCGGGGTCTCCGCATGATCACTAAGGCAAAGCGAGTACAAAGGTGCTCCTCGAGATGTATCTGTGGACAGGAGGAGGCTAGGCTAGCTCTCCCCCTTCTCTAAGGTCTGGTCTAGTTCTAATGAATTGGAACCCTTTGCATGGGTGCCCTGGGGGGTTTATATAAGCCTACCCCCCCCAGGGGTACAACGGTAAACTGTAGGGACGCAAGGCCCAATTGTTAGTCTCTTCGCCTGCGGGCTCTCCTGTCGATTGGTGGGCCCAGCCGACTGACCGGGTACGGAGCCGACAGGCCGCACCCGCCGCTGGCAGGTCCTACCAGCTGCTGATTACTGTAGCCGTGCCTCTAATGACGCGGGCTTGGTCATGGGGTCGTGGCTACAGTCCTGCCGCCTGGCAGATGATTACTGTAGCCACTCCCCGTCTCATCTGGTTAATGGCGCGGGAAACCCGTAGGAGGGGCAGGCCGACTCCCGGGGGCCGGCTCCCTACTAGTCTGACTTATGGCTCTCTTGCCGTCTTCTGGACTCTCACTGACTGGTGGGGCCCATCTTCCGTGGATCGTACCGTCAGACCGTTGTGGGTACAGGACTCCGCCCACTGTTGTTGGCGTCAGGGATGGCATGGCAACAGTGTCATGCCAGACGGGGATCTCCGCTGGTACAGCACACTGTGCCCTAGTCATTCCCCGAAAAAGGGGAGAGAGTGGGATTCACTGTCGCCACTCCCTGTCCCATCCCCCTTGATGAGGGCATGGGCTTTGCTGGTTTCGGGGGCCGACTTCCCATGGTCGGCGACTCCGGAAGCCGCCAGTCAGAGTCGGCCGGTCTCGATCTCATTCGTAGGACTCGGACGCTTATGGGCAGTCGGCCATTCCTTCAGCCGCCCTCCTGAAGTCGGCTCTCCGTCCGTGTCTTGAGGGGCGCAGTCAGCCCCGATGTCTTGAAAGGCTATCGGCCTCGGGTTAGCCTACCCGTGGCCCATTACTCCGACAGAGTTCATACTAACAACATTGCAATCATGCTCATCATTCAAATATTTAGTGCCAAACATTTTGTAGACTTCTTCTTCTAGCACTTTGGCACAATTTTCCTTTCCATCATACTCACGAAAGATATTAAAAAGATGAAGCGTATGAGGCAAACTTAATTCCATTTTTTTATTATATTTATAAACTAAACTAGTGATAAAACAAGAAACTAAAAGACTCGATTGCAAGATCTAAAGATATACCTTCAAGCACTCACCTCCCCAGCAACGGCACCAGAAAAGAGCTCGATGTCTATTACACAACCTTCTTCTTGTAGACGTTGTTCGGCCTCCAAGTGAAGAGGTTTGTAGGACAGTAGCAAATTTCCCTCAAGTGGATGACCTAAGGTTTATCAATCCGTAGGAGGCGTAGGATGAATATGGTCTCTCTCAAGCAACCCTACAACCAAATAGCAAAGAGTCTCTTGTGTCCCCAACACACCCAATACAATGGTAAATTGTATAGGTGCACTAGTTCGGCGAAGAGATGGTGATACAAGTGGTATATGGATGGTAGATAAAGGTTTTTGTAATCTGAAAATATAAAAACAGCAAGGTAACTAATGATAAAAGTGAGCATAAACGGTATTGCAATGCTAGGAAACAAGGCCTAGGGTTCATACTTTCACTAGTGCAAGTCCTCTCAACAATAATAACATAATTGGATCACACAACTATCCCTCAACATGCAACAAAGAGTCACTCCAAAGTCACTAATAGCGGAGAACAAACGAAGAGATTATGGTAGGGTACGAAACCACCTCAAAGTTATTCTTTCCAATTAGTCCGTTGGGCAAATCCTATAAGTGTCACAAACAGCCCTAGAGTTCGTACTAGAATAACACCTTAAGACACAAATAAATCAAAACCCTAATGTCACCTAGATACTCCAATGTCACCTCAAGTATACGTGGGTATGATTATACGATATGCATCACACAATCTCAGATTCATCTATTCAACCAACACATAGAACCTCAAAGAGTGCCCCAAAGTTTCTACTGGAGAATCACGACGAAAACGTGTGCCAACCCCTATGCATAGGTTCATGGGAGGAACCCGCAAGTTGATCACCAAAACATACATCAAGTGAATCACGTGATATCCCATTGTCACCACAGATACGCACGGCAAGACATACATCAAGTGTTCTCAAATCTTTAAAGACTCAATACGATAAGATAACTTCAAAGGGGAAACTCAATCCATAGGATCCAAATATAATAGCAAAGCTCACGATACATCAAGATCGTATCACCTCAAGAACACGAGAGAGAGAGAGAGAGAGAGATCAAACACATAGCTACTGGTACATACCCTCAGCCCCGAGGGATAAGTACTCCCTCCTCGTCATGGAGAGCACCGGGATGATGAAGATAGCCACCAGAGAAGGATTGCCCCCTCCGGCAGGGTGCCGGAGCGGGTCTAGATTGGTTTTCGGTGGCTACGGAGGCTTATGGCGGCGGAACTCCCGATCTGTTCTGCTCCCTGATCATTTTAGGGTATATGGATATATATAGGTGGAAGAAATACATGAGGGGAGCCATGAGGAGCCCACGAGGGTGGAGGGCGCGCCCCCTACCTTGTGGCTCCCTCGTTTCTTTCCTAACGTGCACTCCAAGTCTATCAGGTTGTTTTCCTTCCAAAAATAACTTCTCCAGAAGGTTTCATTCCGTTTCGACTCCGTTTGATATTCCTTTTGTTCGAAACACTGAAACAAGGGGAAAAAACAGGAACTGGCACTGAGCTCTAGGTCAATATGTTAGTCCCAAAAATAATATAAAAGTGTTTAATAAAGCCCATAAACATCCAAAACACATAATATAATAGCATGGAACAATCAAAAATTATAGATACGTTGGAGACGTATCAGCAACTAAGGTTAAAGTATATAATTCATGCTACCATGATAATGCTCTAGAAGTCTTCCTGAAGGAGGTGAAGGATGGGCGGGCGATCGTCACAAGGGGTTGGACAAAAGTGGTTCGTGCCTATGGCATGCAGGAAGGCACATTATGGGCATTCAGCTTCTTCAACACTGTCGGCAGTCAAAATGATTTACACTTGTCTCTTCACCTTTACCGCCTTTAAATATTGTGGTTCATCATAGTTAATTGATGCCTAATCCTGTAATTACTGAACATATTGTACTGGCAACTTTATTTATGGATTCGTTGTTGAACCATTGTGCTGAGAATTTGAATTACACGTTTTGTATTTCAAAATTTCCAATTAGAATAATAAATTACAGGCAAAAATAAAAAGAGAACAGACGGTCATGGAACTTTGCAAACGGTTCTGGCGGTAAAAGCGCTTGTGATGGATAGCCCAATGCCACACAGTTTTCTACATCAAATCGTGTGTGATGTAGTTAATGAAAGCAAATAGTTAACCAAGGCAGACTGTGTGTGATAGTTACACCTTTCACACACGAGTGTATACATAAAACCGTGTGGGATGTACATCCGAACGGAAACGTTTTCCCTGGATTGACTGTGTGGGATGTACATAAGAACGGAAACGTATTCCTTGGATTTATTGTGTGTGGTATACATACGAACGGAAATGATTTTCTGGGATTCACCGTGTGGGATGTACATACCTACGGAAATGATTTTCTCGGATTACCGTGTGGGATGTACATACCTACGGAAATGATTGGGTTTCGATGCCTTGCCCAATCGCACATGACCCCAACCTGGGTCCTAAGAGGGCCTATCCCCGACAATTTCTGGGTCGTGTGGGAAGGACACCCTATCGCACACACTCACTTGGCGATGGTTCCAAATGTCGTCGTGTAAAGGGGTTAAAACCCATTTGTTTAGGACTGACGCACACCAGTGATAGATTCATCAAAATAAGCAAACAACACATAGAAAACAGAATCTGTCAAAAACAGAACAATCTGTAGCAATCTGTAAATCTCGAATACTTCTGTAACTCCAAAAATTCTGGAAAAAAATAGTACAACAGAGGAAATTTGTATCTTAATCTTCTTAAAAAATAATCAATATTTTATCGCATTGCTGTTAAAAATGACAATTATTTTTCTGGGCACAAAAGTTTCTGTTTTTCAGCAAGATCAAATCAACTATCATCGTAAGCCATCCCAAAGGTCTTACTTGGCACAAATACTAATTAAAACATAAATACACATCTAAACAGAGGCAAGATGAAAAAATATTGAAAAATAGAACCAAAAAGGTAAGAACGCAAATAAAATTGGGTTGCCTACCAACAAGTGCTATTGTTTAACGCCCCTAGCTAGGCATATTGCAATAGATCTAGGTATTGTCATCTTTAGTATGCAATTCCTTTCACATCAAATCTTCCAAAACTCGTCTTAACAAATCTATTATTTCCTTTATTTCCCTTCTAGTAGATGAAATTAAATCATGAAAAGGACTTTGATTGGTGATTTTGGCATTCATAAACATGTAATCTGGATCATCACCATATATCATATAAAATACGTATGTTGTTTCTAACGGGTTCCTTAATCATCTTTTCCAACCAATCCTTATTAAATCCTACATAAATGCCCTTAGTAATCCAATCAAATTCATCGAAAGCCTCAAGGTACAAGGCTTGAGTTCCAAGTAGGGAACCCTCCTCCTAAGATTGTCGCTGTAAGATTGATAATCCCTAGATTCCAAACTACACATAGGTTCTTTATCATGGAGGATTTCTTCAATCGGAGGGTGTTCAACATTTTTATTCTAGAAAGCAAAAATCTCCCTATCCTCTTGTATTATAAAATGAAATTCACGCATAAGGATGATAGTGGCAATCTTTTTAGCTTGCAGATAATTAATATTGGGAATTTCATAAAACACCTTTTGCAAAGCAGGATGGATGTGTACAAATTTTCTTTCTAGTTTTTCAACAAGCATGACAATGGCATTTGCATAGCAATTTGTATCGAGAAGAATAGATCTTTTACTAATGGGCATAGTTCCCGTACAATCAAACAATTCTTGGATAACACTTTTTCCAATAATATTACCATCTCCCACATCAAAAGTTTTTGCTTTGTAATTAGGGGGGGTTTCAGCTTCATGATCTAAAGAACAAGATTCAAATTTTTCCTCAAGATTCATACTAGCAAGACCCTCAAAATTTTCAGCAATAACCTCCCCAGATTCGGACAAGGTGGCAACGAACCGATCTAGCAAACAAACGAGCAAAAGGCAAACGAAAAAGACTAACGGAAGAAGGGCAAAAAAGGCAAATCTTTTTGTTTTTCTGAAAATCATTTTAGAAGTGAGAGAGGCAAATGGCAAATAATGTAATGCAAGAAATGAGAGTTTATGATGGGTACTTAGTACGCTTGATGTAGACCTCCCCGGCAACGGCGTCAGAAATTCTTCCTGCTACTTCTTGAGCTTGCGTTGGTTTTTCCCTTGAAGATGAAAGGGTGATGCAACAAAGTAGAGATAAGTATTTCCCTCAGTTAGAGAACCAAGGTATCAATCCAGTAGGAGGTACAAGCAAGTCTCCAATCTATGCACCTGCACAAATAATCAAACACTTGCACCCAACGCGATAAAGGGGTTGTCGATCCCTTAACGGTCAATTGCAAAGGTGAGATCTGATAGAGATAGAAAAAACTAAACAAAAGATAAAATATTTTGGGGTTTTTTGGTTTATAGATCTGAAAATAAAAGATTGCAAAATAGTAGATCGGAAACTAATATGATGGAACATAGACCCGGGGGCCATAGGTTTCACTAGAAACTTCTCTCACGACGGCAAATAATACGATGGGTGAACAAATTATTGTCGAGCAATTGATAGAAAAGCGCAAAGTTATGATGATATCCAAGGCAATGATTATGCATATAGGCATCACGTCCATGTCAAGTAGACCGACTCCTGCCTACATCTACTACTATTACTCCACACATCGCCCGACTCCTGCCTGCATCTAGAGTATTAAGCTCAAGAGAACAGAGTAACACATTAAGTAAGATGACATGATGTAGAGGGATAAATGATACGTCCATTTTGCATCATGCTTTTATATTGATATTTATTGCATTATGGGCTGTTATTTCACATATTATCACAATACTTATGCCTTTTCTCTCTTATTTTATAAGATTTACATGAAGAGGGTGAATGCCAGCAGCTGGAATTCTGGATTGGAAAAGGAGCAAATATTAGAGACCTATTCTATACAACTCCAAAAGTCCTAAAACTTCACGGAGAATATTTTTTGAATATATAAAAAATATTGGGCGAACAAAGCACCAGAGGGGGGCCACCTACCAGCCACAAGGGTGGAGGGCGCGCCCTACCCCCCTGGGCGTGCCCCCGTCCATGTGGGCCCCCTGGCAGGCCCCCGACGCCCATCTTCTGCTATATGGTGTGTTTTTACCTGGAAAAAATAGAAGGAAGCTTTCGGGATGAAGCGTTGCAGTCTCGAGGCGGAACTTGGGCAGAAGCAATCTAGGGCTCCGGCGGAGCTGTTCTGTCAGGGAAACTTCCCTCCGGGAGGGGGAAGTCGAAGCCATTGTCATCACCAACGATCCTCTCATTGAGAGGGGGTCAATCTCCACCAACATCTTCACCAGTACCATCTCCTCTCAAACCCTAGTTCATCTCTTGTATCCGATCTTTGTCTCAAAACCTCATATTGGTACGTGTGGGTTGCTAGTAGTGTTGATTACTCCTTGTAGTTGATGCTAGTTGGTTTATTCAGTGGAATATCATATGTTCAAATCCTTAATGATTATTAAAACTCCTCTGGTTATGAACATGAATATGCTTTGTGAGTAGTTATGTTTGTTCCTGAGGACATGGGAGAAGTCTTGTTATTAGTAATCATGTGAATTTGGTATTCGTTTGATATTTTGATGAGATGTATGTTGTCTTTCCTCTAGTGGTGTTATGTGAACGTTGACTACATGACACTTCACCATTGTTTGGGCCTAGGGGAAGGCATTGGGAAGTAATAAATAGATGACGGGTTGCTAGAGTGGCAGAAGCTTAAACCCTAGTTTATGTGTTGCTTCATAACGGGTTGATTTGGATCCATATGTTTCATGCTATGGTTAGATTTATCTTAATTCTTCTTTCATAGTTGCGGATGCTTGCGAGAGGGGTTAATCATAAGCGGGAGGTTTTTCCAAGGAAGGGCAGCACCCAAGCACCGGTCCACCCACATATCTAATTATCAAAGTAACGAACGTGAATCATATGAGCATGATGAAAACTAACTTGACTAAAATTCCCATGTGTCATCGAGAGCGCTTTGCTTTATATAAGAGTTCGTCCAGGCTTTTCCTTTGCTACAAAAAGGATTGGGCAACCTTGCTGCACCTTGTTTACTTTTATTACTTGTTACCTATTACGAATTATCTCATCATACAACTATCTGTTACCGATAATTTCAGTGCTTGCAGAGAATACCTTGCTGAAAACCGCTTGTCATTTCCTTCTACTCCTCATTGGGTTCGACACTCTTACTTATCAAAAGGACTACGATAGATCCCCTATACTTGTGATTCATCAATAAACTCAAGCAGTATGATTAAAACCCCATCTTTTTATCCTTGATGGCAACAATACAATACATGCGTCGCGACCCCTACTTTGTCACTGGGTGAGGACACCGCAAGATCGAACCCAAAACTAAGCACCTCTCCCATTGCAAGAAAACCCAGTCTAGTTGGCCAAACCAAACCGATAATTCTAAGAGAAATGCAGAGATATCAAATCATGCATATAAGAATTCAGAGAAGATTCATATAATATTCATAGATAATCCGATCATAAATCCACAATTCATCGGATCTCGACAAACACACCACAAAAGAAGATTACATCAGATAGATCTCCAAGAACATCAAGGAGAACATGGTATTGAGAATCAAAGAGAGAGAAGAGGCCATCTAGCTACTAGCTATGGACCCATAGGTCTGAGGTAAATTGCTCACTCTTCATCGGAAGGGCAACAGGGTTGATGTAGAAGCCCTCCGTGATCGAATCCCCCTTCGGCAGATTGCTGGAAAAGGCCCCAAGATGGGATCTCATAGGTACAGAAGGTTGCGGTGGTGGAAAAGTGGTTTCATGGCTCACCTGAAGGGTTTTGGAATATATGTGAATATATAGGACGAAGGGCTAGGTCAGACGAGTACCGAGGGACCCACAAGGTTGGGGGCACCCCCCCCCCTCCCTTAGGGCGCGCCATCCACCCTTGCCGCTTCCTCGTGGCTCTTCTAACTTTGACTCCAAGTCCCTTGGGTGTCTTCTGGTCCAAGAAAAATCATCGTGAAGTTTTATTCCGTTTGGACTCCGTTTGATATTCCTTTTCTATGAAACTCAAAAACAAGGGGAAAAAAAGAAACTGGCACTAGGCTCTAGGTTAATAAGTTAGTCCCAAAAATAATATAAAATAGCATAATAAGGCATATAAAACATCTAAAAAGATAATATAATAGCATGGAACAATCAAAAATTATAGATACATTGGAGATGTATCAAGGCTCTTCTCAACCTCGTCATGAGCCACGCGCAACTCCTCCCCCCGGCGCTCCTCGATCTCCGCCGCCTCCTGCATCTCTAGCTCCCACTCGGTGATCTCATGAGGAAGCAGGTGCTCCGTGGCCTCCGCCGCCTCCTGCATCTCCAGTTCCCGCTCGGCGATCTCATGAGGAAGCAGGTGCTCGATGGAATCCTCCGCCTTTTCGGACATGGGTTGCATGCTGGATTCTAAGGTGGCCTAGAATATCTTGGCATGTGCGTCATTGGTCTTGGTGTGGATGGCCTCGACCCAGGCCAGGGCGACATCGATGGCGCCAACGGCAACTCGAGCGCTCTTGGCGTTTGCACTCACCGTCGCAGTAGCTGTTGCACTGCAGCCATCTCGGCTGCTACAACTACCCTGTAGGCTACGCAGACGCCCTCTCGGCGGATGCGGCTGCGCTCTCGGTGCAGGTGGCTGCGCTCGAGGAAGACACGGCCACCGTACTGGCCCTCACGAAGTGTTTCCACGGTGTCATTCTTAGCAATAAGGGGTTGCGGGAATGGTGATCTGGGATTCGTGGATTCGGGGGTGACCGGCACTACAGTGGACGAAGGCGACGAAGCTTATGGAGGAAGACTAAAGTAGACCCCCGAATTTTCATTGCAAACGATCCCTACAACAAAGTGTATGTGAGGTTCTTGATATTTTGTACTAGCTGTGAAAGACGAATTTGGGGTACAGTGGCAGCGGATGGTGTTTTAAATGTACGAGAAAATTTGGAGTACTAATACGACTGTCATGTCAAAATTTGGAAACTTTCAGGGGTCATTTGACCTCTTTAAGACATTTAAGTGATTTTCTAGCCATTTAATTACCGTAATTCAAATTTCAACTACATGTGCATGTGATACGTCTATTTTGCATCATGTTTTCTTACTGTTATTTATAATGTTTTTATCCATAACAATGCTTTTTGGAGTAATTCTAATGCCTTTTCTCTCATAATATGCAAGGTATACAAAAAGAGGGAGAATTCCGGCAGCTCGAAATCTGGACCTGGAAAAGCTACGTCAAGCTACCTATTCTGCACAACTCCAAATAAGATAAAACTTTACGGAGAATTTTTATGGAATATTTGAGGAATATTGGAGCAAATAACTACCAGAGGGGGGCCCACCAGGTGGGCACAACCCACATGGGCGCGCCAGGGAGCCCAAGCGCGCCTTGGTGGGTTGTGCTCACTGATACGTCTCCAACATATCTATAATTTTTGATTGTTTCATGCTATTATATTACCTGTTTTTGATGTTTAATGGGCTTTTTTATGCACTTTTATATTATTTTTGGGACTAACCTACTAACCAAAGGCCCAGTGCAAATTGCTGCTTTTTTGCCAATTTCAGTGTTTCATAGAAAAGGAATACCAAACGGAATCCAAATAGAATGAAACCTTTGGGAGAGTAATTTTTGGAACAAACGCAATCCAGGAGACTTGGAGTGGACATGAAGGAAGCAACAAGGCGGCCACGAGGTAGGAGGGCGCGCCCAGGTGGGTAGGCGTGCCCCCACCCTCGTGGGCCCCTAGTGGCTCGACCGACCTACTTATTTCGCCTATATATACTCATATACCCCGAAAACATCTGAGAGCACCACGAAACCCTATTTCCACCGCCGCAACCTTCTGTACCCATAGATCCCATCTTGGGGCCTTTTCCGGCGCTCCGCCGGAGGGGGAATCGATCACGGAGGGCTTCTACATCAACACCATAGCCTCTCCGATGATGTGTGATTAGTTTACCACAGACCTGTGGGTCCATAGTTATTAGCTAGATGGCTTCTTCTCTCTCTTTGGATCTCAATACAAAGTTCTCCTCGATTCTCTTAGAGATCTATTCAATGTAATTCTTTTTGCAGTGTGTTTGTCGAGATCCGATGAATTGTGGGTTTATGATCAAGATTATCTATGAACAATATTTGATTCTTATCTGAATTCTTTTATGCATGATTTAATATCTTTGCAAGTCTCTTCGAATTATCAGTTTGGTTTGGCCTACTAGATTGATCTTTCTTGCAATGGGAGAAGTGCTTAGCTTTGGGTTCAATCTTGCGGTGTCCTTTCCCAGTGACAGCAGGGGCAGCAAGGCACGTACTGTATTGTTGTCATCGAGGATAAAAAGATGGGGTTTATATCATATTGCTTGAGTTTATCCCTCTACATCATGTCATCTTGCCTAATGTGTCACTCTGTTCTTATGAACTTAATACTCTAGATGCATGCTGGATAGCAGTCGATGTGTGGAGTAATAGTAGTAGATGCAGAATTGTTTCGGTCTACTTGTCGCGGACGTGATGCCTATGTACATGATCATGCCTAGATATTCTCATAACTATGCGCTTTTCTATCAATTGCTCGACAGTAATTTGTTCACCCACTGTAGAATTTGCTATCTTGAGAGAAGCCACTAGTGAAACCTATGGCCCCCGGGTCTATCTTCCATCATATTATTTTCCTATCTACTTGCTATTTCTGCCGCCTTTTATTTTGCAATCTTTATTTTCCAATCTATACAACAATAATACTAAAAATATTTATCTTATTATCTTTATCAGATCTCACTTTTGCAAGTGGCCGTGAAGGGATTGACAACCCCTTTATCGCGTTGGTTGCAAGGTTCTTATTTGTTTGTGCAGGTACAAGGGACTTGCATGTAGTCTCCTATTGGATTTATACCTTGGTTCTCAAAAAATGAGGGAAATACTTACGCTACTTTCCTGCATCACCCTTTCCTCTTCAAGGGAAAACCAACGCATGCTCAAGAGGTAGCAAGAAGGATTTCTGGCACCGTTGCCGGGGAGATTTGCACCACGTCAAGTCGAGATTTGATCTCCGACAACAAGCGATTTCTAGCGCTGTTGCCAGGGAGATCTACGCACAAGTAAAGACATACCAAGTACCCATCACAAACTCTTATCCCTCGCATTACATTATTTTCTGTTTGCCTCTCGCTTTCCTCTCCCCCACTTCACCTTCGCCGTTTTATTCGCCCCTCTTCCGTTCGTCCTTCTGTTTGCTCGTGTTACCATGTGCCTTTTAGCTTGCATCTTCGCTTGCTAAATATCTATTGATATGGATCCTCATATTCTTGCCAATCTTTTTAAGTGATCCAATTATGATGAACCAATTGTTCATGAGTTTTGTGCACTAGATTATCTTTATGAAGTTTTGCTTGAAATTCGTGAATCCGAAAATTGTGATGTACTACTTTATGAAGTGATTCATGATAGATCTTTGAATAAAAAGCATGATTGCAATGATGTTATTATAAATTCTATGAATGTCAATTGTTGTAATAATATGCAAAACCCTAAGCTTGGAGATGCTAGTTTTGCTATGTCCACTACTTGTTGCAATGATCATGATTGGGGTGATTCTTCTTATGATCTTGAAAATTTATTTAAGCCCCATGATGAATATAATATTGATAATAATGTTTGCAATATTGAAAGTGGGTTTGTAAGAGTTTCAACTTTAGGTCCCATGTATTTGGAGAATGTTCAATTTTATGCAATTTTCGATAAAAGTGGGTTTGGAGAGGTCATGACTTTAGTTAATGTTAATCCCACTATTTTGGAAGAGTGTCAACTTTGCATGCATGTGGATCGTGTTGAAAATATTTTATGTGATAGTTATTTTGTTGAATTTTCTTATGATCCCACATGTAATTATTATGAGAGAGGAAAATATGATTGTAAAAAATTTCATGTTACTAAATTACCTCTCGTTATGTTGAGATTGCTATTGTTTCTTTCCGCTTCCTTGCATATGCTAGTTTTTGCAATGTGTTTGTCATGTGTTTCATCATGCTCTCTGTGTGCTTCAATTCTTGTCTTTCATGTGAGCATCATTGAAATTATCAATGCCTAGCTAGAGGCGTTAAATGATAGCGCTTGTTGAGAGGCAACCCAATTTTATTCTTGTTTCTTGCTTCTTGTTCCTGTTTAGTAATAAATAATTAATCTATCTTCTCTTTATATGTGGTTTTATGTTTTTAATTAGTGTTTGTGCCAAGTAGAACCTTCGGGAAGACTTGGGGGAAGTCTTTGCGATCTTGCTGTAAAAAACAGAAACTTTAGCGCTCACGAGATTAGCTGCCATTTTTACTGGAGAGTGAGATTAGATTGATTCTTTTTGCAGATGATTAATAGACAAATTCCTCACGTCCACCAATTTATTTCAGAATTTTTGGGTTACATAAGTATTCGAACCCTACAGATTACTACAGACTGTTCTGTTTTTGACAGATTCTGTTTTTCCTGTGTTGTTTGCTTATTTTGATGAATCTATGGCTAGTATCGGGGGGTATGAACCATGGAGAAGTTGGAATACAGTAGGTTTAACACCAATATAAATAAAGAATGAGTACACTATAGTACCTTGAAGTGGTGGTTTGTTTTCTTATACTAACGGAGCTCATGAGATTTTCTGTTGAGTTTTGTGTTGTGAAGTTTTCGAGTTTTGGGTAAAGATTTGATAGATTTTGGAATAAGGACTGGCAAGAGCCTAAGCTTGGGGATTCCCATGGAACCCCAAGGTAAAATTCAAGGACAACCAAAATCCTAAGCTTGGGGATGCCCCGGAAGGCATCCCCTCTTTCGTCTTCGTCCATCGGTAACTTTACTTGAGGCTATATTTTTATTCACCACATGATGTATGTTTTGCTTGGAGGGTCTTGTATGATTTGAGTATTTGCTTATTAGTTTAACACAATCATCCTTGCTGTACACACCTTTTGTAGTGACACACATGAATCGGAATTTATTAGAATACTCTATGTGCTTCACTTATATCTTTTGAGCTAGATAATTTTGCTCTAGTGCTTCACTTATACCTTTTTAAGAGCACGGTGGTGGTTTTATTTTATAGAAATTATTGATCTCTCATGCTTCACTTATATTATTTTGAGAGTCTTATAGAACAGCAAGGTAATTTGCTTTCGCTATAAAATTAGTCCTAATGTGATGAACATCCAAGCTGGGTATAATAAAAACTATCATATAAAGTGCATCGAATGCTATGAGAAGTTCGATTATTTATGATTGTTTTGAGATACGAAGATGGTGATATTAGAGTCATGCTAGTTGATTAGTTGTAAATTTGAGAAATACTTGTTCTAAAGTTTTTGATTCCCGTAGCATGCACGTATGGTGAACCGTTATGTGATGAAGTCGGAGCATGATTTATTTATTGATTGTCTTCCTTATGAGTGGCGGTCGGGGACGAGCGATGGTCTTTTCCTACCAATCTATACCCCTAGGAGCATTCGCGTAGTACTTCGTTTCGATAACTAATAGATTTTTTCAATAAGTATGTGAGTTCTTTATGACTAATGTTGAGTCCATGGATTATACGCACTCTCACCCTTCCTCCATTGCTAGCCTCTCTAATACCGCGCACCTTTCGCTGGTATCATACACCCACCATATACCTTCCTCAAAACAGCCACCATACCTACCTATTATGGCATTTCCATAGCCATTCCGAGATATATTGCCATGCAACTTACCACCATTCCGTTTGTTATTACACGTTACATCATTGTCATATTGCTTTGCATGATCATGTAGTTGACATCGTATTTGTGGCAAAGCCACCTTTATAATTCTTTCATACATGTCACTCTTGATTCATTGCACATCCCGGTACACCGCTGGAGGCATTCACATAGAGTCATATTTTGTTCTAGTATCGAGTTGTAATTTTTGAGTTGTAAGTAAATAAAAGTGTGATGATCATCATTATTAGAGCATTGTCCCAAGTGAGGAAAGGATGATGGAGACTATGATTCCCACACAAGTCTGGATGAGACTCCGTACGAAAAGAAAAAAAGAAAAAAAAAGAGGCCAAAAAAGGGGGAAAGGCCCAAATAAAAAAAGAAAAAAAGAGAAATGAGAGAAAAAGAGAGAAGGGACAATGTTACTATCCTTTTACCACACTTTTGCTTCAAAGTAGCACTATGATCTTCATGATAGAGAGTCTCCTATGTTGTCACTTTCATATGCTAGTGGGAATTTTACATTGTAGAACTTGGCTTGTATATTCCAATGATGGGCTTCCTCAAAATGCCCTAGGTCTTCGTGAGCAAGCGAGTTGGATGCACACCCACTTAGTTTCTTTTGTTGAGCTTTCATACACTTATAGCTCTAGTGCATCCGTTGCATGGCAATCCATACTCACTCACATTGACATCTATTGATGGGCATCTCCATAGCTCGTTGATACGCCTAGTTGATGTGAGACTATCTTCTCCTTTTTTTGTCTTCTCCACAACCACCATTCTATTCCACATATAGTGCTATGTCCATGGCTCACGCTCATATATTGCGTGAAGATTAAAAAAGTTTGAGAACATCAAAAGTATGAAACAATTGCTTGGCTTGTCATCGGGGTTGTGCATGATTAAATACTTTGTGTGATGAAGATAGAGCATAGCCAGACTATATGATTTTGTAGGGATAACTTTCTTTGGCCATGTTATTTTGAGAAGACATGATTGCTTTGTTAGTATGCTTGAAGTATTATTATTTTTATGTCAATATTAAACTTTTGTCTTGAATATTTCAGATCTGAACATTCATGCCACAATAAAGAAAATTACATTGAGAATTATGCTAGGTAGCATTCCACATCAAAAAATTTGTTTTTATCATTTACCTACTCGAGGACGAGTAGGAATTAAGCTTGGGGATGCTTGATACGTCTCCAACGTATCTATAACTTTTGATTGTTTCATGCTATTATATTATCTAGTTTGGATGTTTAATGGGATTTGTTATGCACTTTTATATTATTTTTGGGACTAACCTACTAACCAAAGGCCCAGTGCAAATTGTTGTTTTTTTGCCTATTTCAGTGTTTCGCAAAAAAGGAATAGCAAACGGAATGAAACCTTCGGGAGAGTTATTTTTGGAATAAACGCAATCCAGGAGACTTGGAGTGGACGTCAAGGAAGCAATGAGGCGGCCACGAAGTAGGAGGGCGCGTCTAGGGGGGTAGGTGCGCCCCCACCCTCGTGGGCCCCTCGTGGCTCCACCGACCTACTTCTTTCGCCTATATATACTCATATACATTGAAAACATCTGAGAGCACCACGAAACCCTATTTCCACCGCTACAACCTTCTGTACCCGTGAGATCCCATCTTGGGCCCTTTTCCGGCAGTCCGCTGGAGGGGGAATCAATCACGGAGGACTTCTACATCAACACCATAGCCTCTTCGATGATGTGTGAGTAGTTTACCACAGACCTTCGGGTCCATAGTTATTAGCTAGATGGATTCTTCTCTCTCTTTGGATCTCAATACAAAGTTCTCCTCGATTCTCTTGGAGATCTATTCGATGTAATTCTTTTTGCGGTGTGTTTGTCGAGATCCGATGAATTGTGGGTTTATGATCAAGATTATCTATGAACAATATTTGATTCTTCTCTGAATTCTTTTATGAATGATTTAATATCTTTGCAAGTCTCTTCAAATTATCGGTTTGGTTTGGCCTACCAGATTGATCTTTCTTGCAATGGGAGAAGTGCTTAGCTTTGGGTCCAATCTTGCGGTGTCCTTTCCCAGTGACAGCAGGGACAGCAAGGCACGTATTGTATTGTTGCCATCGAGGTTAAAAAGATGGGGTTTATATCATATTGCTTGTGTTTATCCCTCTACATCATGTCATCTTGCCTAATGTGTTACTCTGTTCTTATGAACTTAATACTCTAGATGCATACTGGATAGCGGTCGATGTGTGGAGTAATAGTAGTAGATGCAGAATCGTTTTGCTCTACTTGTCGCGGACGTCATGCCTATATACATGATCATGCCTAAATATTCTCATAACTGTGCGCTTTTCTATCAATTGCTCGACAGTAATTTGTTCACCCACTATAGAATTTGCTATCTTGAGAGAAGCCACCAGTGAAACCTATGGCCCCCGGGTCTATCTTCCATCATATTATTTTCCTATCTACTTGCTATTTATGCCGCCTTTTATTTTGCAATCTTTATTTTCCTATCTATACAACAAAAATACCAAAAATATTTATCCTATTATCTTTATCAGAGCTCACTTTTGCAAGTGGCCGTGAAGGGATTGACAACCCCTTTATCGCGTTGGTTGCAAGGTTCTTATTTGTTTGTGCAGGTACGAGGGACTTGCGTGTAGTCTCCTACTGGATTGATACATTGGTTCTCAAAAACTGAGGGAAATACTTACGCTACTTTGCTGCATCACCCTTTCCTCTTCAAGGGAAAACCAACGCATGCTCAAGAGGTAGCACTCACCTAGGCCCACCTCCGGTGCCCATCTTCTGGTACATAAGTCACTTTCACCTAGAAAAAAGAAGGAGAGGACTTTTGGGACGGAGCGCCGACGTCTCGAGGTGGAACTTGGCAGGAGCACTTTTGCCCTCCGGCGGAGCGATTCCGCCGGGGGAACTTTCCTCCCGGAGGGGGAAATCATCGTCATCATCATCACCAACAACTCTTCCATCTTGGGGAGCGCAATCTTTATTGCTCTCTAACTATAGCGCTAGAAAAGCTCCTGTCTGCTAGGACTACGTCGGTATTTCCCCAAAGAGGAAGGGATGATACAGCACATCGACGGTAGGTATTTCCCTCAGTGAAGAAACCAAGGTTATCGAACCAGTAGGAGAACCAAGCAACACAACGTAAACAGCACCTGCACACAAATAACAACACCTTGCAACCCGACGTGTTAAAGGGGTTGTCAATCCCTTTCGGGTAACGATGCCAGAAAATTGTAGTAGAGTGAAATAATAGATCACCAGTAAAATAAAGTGCAGCAAAGTATTTTTGTATTTTTGGTATAATAGATCTGAATAAAAATGCAAAGGAAAAGTAGATCGCAAGCAAATATATGAGGAAGAAGACTCGGGGGTCGTAGGTTTCACTAGTGGCTTCTCTCGAGAAAGATAGAAAACAGTGGGTAGACAAAGTACTGTTGGGCAATTGATAGAACCTCAAATAATTATGACAATATCCAGGCAATGATCATTACATAGGCATCACGTCCAACATTAGTAGACCGACTCCTGCCTGCATCTACTACTATTACTCCACACATCCACCGCTATCCAGCATGCATCTAGTGTATTAAGTTCATGGAAAACGGAGTAATGCAATAAGAATAATGACATGATGTAGAGAAGATCCATTTATCTATTGCATAGTTATAGATCCCATATTTTTATCCTTAGTAGCAATGATACATATGTGTCGGTTCCCTTTCTGTCACTGGGATCAAGCACCGTAAGATCGAACCCACTACTGGGCACCTCTTCCCATTACAAGATAAATAGATCAAGTTGGCCAAACAAAACCCAAATATAGGAGAAGAAATACGAGGCTATAAGAGATCATGCATATAAGAGATCAAAGAAACTTAAATAACTTTCGTGGATATAAAATGATATGATTGATCATAAACTGAAAGTTCATTAGATCCCAACAAACACACCGCAAAAAGAGTTACATCATATGGATCTCCAAGAGACCATTGTATTGAGAATCAAGAGAGAGAGATGAAGCCATCTAGCTACTAACTACGGACCTGAAGGTCTACAAAGAACTACTCACGCATCATCGGAGAGGCACCACTGGAGGTGGTGAACCCCATCCGAGATGGTGTCTAGATTGGATCTGGTGGTTCTGGACTCTGCGGCGGCTGCATGAATATTTCGTCGACTCCCCTAGGGTTCTGGAAATATTGGGGTATTTATAGAGCAAAGAGGCGACCCGGGGGCACCCGAGGTGGGCACAACCCATGAGGGCGCACCTGGGCCTCCTGGCGAGCCCTGGTGTGGTGTCCCCTCCTCGGGACTCCCCCCAAGTGCAACCAGGGCCCAACATGTTCCTTCTGGTCCATAAGAAATCTCCATAAAGTTTCATGGCATTTAGACTCCGTCTGATATTGATTTTCTGCGATGTAAAAAACACGGAAAAAACAGGAACTGGCACTTGGCACTATGTCAATAGGTTAGTACCAAAAAATGATATAAAATGATTATAAAACATCCAAGATTGATAATATAAAAGCATGGAACAATCAAAAATTATAGATACGTTGGAGACGTATCAGCATCGCCAAGCTTAACTCCTACTCGTCCTTGAGTAGGTAAGTGATAAAAACAGAATTTTTGATGTGGTGTTGTTTAACATGTCATATTATATTCTTCTCTTTATAGCGTGGACATTTGGACTTTTTATGTGATTCAAAGCAATAGTCTAGTTTTGACATAATAATTTAGATACTCAAGCATATCAACAAGCAACCATGTCTTTCAAAATATCAATGCTAAAATAAGTTATCCCTGGCCCATCATGCTCAAACATTGATCCATTCATGAAACACACTTGAATATTAGCTATACCCAATACTTAAGTACGGTCATTTTGCCTCCTAGTTAGTGCTTTTTATAAGAGAAGATGGAGACTCAAATTTCAAAATAAAAATTGCACAAAGTAAAAGAAAGGCCCTTCCCAGAGGGAAGTAGGGATTTCTAGAGGTGCCAGAGCTCAAAACGAAAAACTTAGAGATAAAAATATTTTGGGAGGTATATCCATCCCACCAATGAAAACAACTTAGAGTTACCAATACTTTCCATGCATAGATATATCATAGGCGGTTCCCAAATAAAAAATAAAGTTTATTCCTTTTTCCACCATAACTTTCACATTCATGGCTAACCGTATCCACGGGTGCCCTCCATACCAAAACTTTCCAAGGAATTTATTATTTGACAACATAAAGTAAATTCATTTTTCTTTTGCATTTTGGGACTGGGCATCCCTAATACCTTTGCCTTACTCTTGTCCAATGACAAGTGCATAAACACTCATCTTGAGAATAACACATTTAGCATGGAAAATATTAGCCACCCCTCACTGCTCCGCAAGCGAAACAAAACACACAAAAGAGAAGTTTATTTTGAAAATTAGAGATGGCACATGCAAATTTGCTTAGAACGGCAAAAGAATACCGCATATAGGTATATATAGTGGACTCATGTGGCAAAACTGG
The DNA here is from genome assembly GCF_056163025.1 of Triticum urartu. Taxonomy (NCBI): domain Eukaryota; kingdom Viridiplantae; phylum Streptophyta; class Magnoliopsida; order Poales; family Poaceae; genus Triticum; species Triticum urartu. Next base: position 513,759,479 of record NC_141879.1, read on the forward strand.
GTTAAAGGTTTTTGGATTCACAATTAGTGATCATACTTAGTGCAAAATGAACGCTAGCAAAAGATTGGGAAGCGGCCAACTAAGAAACGAATAGTCTCATAAGCAAGCATTAAGCATAAATAACACCGAATAATGCACCACAAGTAGGATATAATTTCATTGCATGACTATTGACTTTCATACTTGCATAGGGAATCACAAACCTTAACACCGATATTCTTATTAGAGCACAATTACTCATCAACATAACTCACATATCACATCATCATATCTCAAAACTATTACTAAGAATCAAGTTTATTTTGTCCAATGATCTTCATGACATTTTTTCTTTTTCTTTATCCTTCTTGGATATCTATCACTTTGGGACTAATTTTCACATGTTGCTTTTCATAAGCTCAAACAAATATAAGTGAAGATCGTGAGCATAACAAATTTTCTTTCTCTCAAATTAATTTAAGTGAAGCAAGAGAGAATTTCTTCAAAATTTTACTAACTCTCAAATAAATCTAAGTGAAGCAATAGAGAATTTCTTAAAAAATACTAAGCACACCGTGCTCAAAAAGATATAAGTGAAGCACTAGAGCAAGTCCTAGCTCATAAAAGATTTAAGTGAACCATAGAGAGCAATTCTAACAAGTCGTGACATAATTTTGGCTCTCTCAAATATGTGTGTCCAGCAAGGATTGATGACTTAAAACACAAAATGAAACAAGCAAAGACTTGTATCATACAACACGCTCCAAGAAAAACACATATCATGTGACGAATAAAAATATAGTTTCAAGTAAAATACTGATGATCGTTGGAAGAAAGCGGGGATGCCACTTGGGGGCATCCCCAAGCTTAGTTGGTTGCTCATTTTTGGATAATAGCTTGGGATGCCGGGGCATCCCCAAGCTTAGGCTCTTCCATCCTTCCTTCATCCATCGTAAGATAACCCAAAACTTGAAAACTTCAATCACACAAAACTCAACAAAACCTTCGTGAGATCCGTTAGTATAAAAATAATAAGTCACTACTATAAGTGTTGTATCAAACCGATTCATATTTTGTTTTTCTATTATATATACTATATTCCAACTTTTCTATGGCAAAAACTCATCAAAAAACCATAGAGCCATCAAAATAAGCACACAACACAAAGAAAACAGAATCTGTCAAAATAGAACAGTCTATAGCAATCTGACTATTTTGAATACTTCTGTAACTCCAAAAATTCTAAAAAATTAGGAAGACCTGTGAAATTTGTATATAGATCTATTGCAAGTAGAATGGATATTTTATCGCTCACTGGTAAAAAATGAAAATTAATTTCGTGAGCATAAAAGTTTCTGTTTTTTTAGCAAGATCAACAACTATCACCCAAGAAGATCCTAAAGGCTTTACTTGGCACAGATACTAATTAAAACATAAAAACACAATCATACCAGTAGCATAATTGTGCTAACACACAAGAACAGGAAGCAAAAAGCAAAAATAAATTTTATTCATTGGGTTGCCTCCCAACAAGCGCTATAGTTTTACGCCCCTAGCTAGACATAACATTTCAACGATGCTCACACACCAGATAATAATCGAAACACAAAGAGAGCATCATGAAACATGTGACAAACACATTTAAGTTTAACATACTTCCTATGCATAGGAATTTTATAAGCAAACAAATTATCAAGACAAGAAACATCTAACATAAGCAAAGAAGAGTAATAAAACATTGACGATCTCAACAAAATGAGAGGTAATTCAACAACATGAAAATTTCTACAACCATATTTTCCTCTCTCATAATAATTACGTGCAGGATCATAATCAAATTCAACAATATAACTATCACATAAAATATTCTCTTCATGATCCACATGCATGCAAAGTTGACATTCTTCCAACTCACTTTTAATATTATAACAAACATATTCATCACGAGGCTTAAATAAATTTTCAAGATCATAAGAAACATTATCACCCCAATCATGATCATTGCAATAAGTAGTGGACATGACAAAACAAGCAACCCCAAGCTTGGGGTTTTGCATATTATTAGAACAATTGGCATTAATAGAATTTATAGTAAAATTATTGCAATCATGCTTTTCATTCAAGGAGCTATCATGAAACACTTCATAAATTTCTTCATCACAATTTTCAGATTCATAAATCTCAAGCAAAACTTCATAAACATAATCTAGTGAACTCAATTCACTAGCAATAGGTTCATCATAATTGGATCTTTTGAAAAGATTAGCAAGTGGATGAGGATCCATATCAATAGATCTTTAGCAAGCAAAGATGCAAGCAAATAGAAGTCACATGGCAACACAAGAAAACATGGGATCTGACGAGAAAAAGGCGAACGAAAAAAGGGAATAAAAATGATAAATTTTTGTGAAGTGGGGGAGAGGAAGACGAGAGGCAAATGACAAATAATGTAAATTGTGAGGAGATGAGAATTGTGATTAGGAACCTGGTATATGTTGAAGATACTCCCCGGCAACGGTGCCAGAAATTCCTTTTGATTGCTCTCTGACTATAGCGCTAGAAAAGCTCCTGTCTGCTAGGACTACGTCGGTATTTCCCCAAAGAGGAAGGGATGATGCAGCACATCGATGGTAGGTATTTCCCTCAGTGAAGAAACCAAGGTTATTGAACCAGTAGGAGAACCAAGCAACACAACGTAAACAGCACCTGCACACAAATAACAACACCTTGCAACCCGACGTGTTAAAGGGGTTGTCAATCCCTTTCGGGTAACGATGCCAGAAAATTGTAGTAGAGTGAAATAATAGATCACCAGTAAAATAAAGTGCAGCAAAGTATTTTTGTATTTTTGGTATAATAGATCTGAATAAAAATGCAAAGGAAAAGTAGATCGCAAGCAAATATATGAGGAAGAAGACTCGGGGGTCGTAGGTTTCACTAGTGGCTTCTCTCGAGAAAGATAGAAAACAGTGGGTAGACAAAGTACTGTTGGGCAATTGATAGAACCTCAAATAATTATGATGATATCCAGGCAATGATCATTACATAGGCATCACGTCCAAGATTAGTAGACCGACTCCTGCCTACATCTACTATTATTACTCCACACATCGACCACTATCCAGCATGCATATAGTGTATTAAGTTCATGGGAAAACGGAGTAATGCAATAAGAACGATGACATGATGTAGATAAGATCTGTTTATCTATTGCGTAGATATAGATCACATCTTTTTATCCTTAGTTGCAACGATACATACGTGTCGGTTCCCTTTCTGTCACTGGGATCAAGCACCGTAAGATCAAACCCACTACCGGGCACCTCTTCCCATTGCAAGATAAATAGATCAAATTGGCCAAACAAAACCCAGATATCGGAGAAGAAATACGAGGCTATAAGAGATCATGCATATAAGAGAGCAAAGAAACTCAAATAACTTTCATGGATATAAGAAGATATGACAGATCATAAACTCAAAGTTCATTACATCCCAACAAACACACCGCAAAAAGAGTTACATCATATGGATCTCCAAGAGACCATTGTATTGAGAATCAAGAGAGAGAGAGAGAGAGAGATGAAGCCATCTAGCTACTAACTACGGACCGAAGGTCTACAAAGAACTACTCACGCATCATCGGAGAGGCACCAATGGAGGTGGTCAACCCCATCCGAGATGGTGTCTATATTGGATCTGGTGGTTCTGGACTCTGCGGTGGCTGGATGAATATTTCATCGACTCCCCTAGAGTTCTGGAAATATTGGGGTATTTATAGAGAAAAGAGGCAGTCCGGGGGGCACCCAAGGTGGGCACAACCCACCAGGGCGCGCCTGGGCCTCCTGGCGCGCCCTGGTGGGTTGTCCCCTCCTCAGGACTCCCCCCAGGTGCAACCAGGGCCCAACATGTTCCTTATGGTCCATAAAAAATGTCCGTAAAGTTTCGTGTCATTTGGACACCGTCTGATATTGATTTTCTGTGATGTACAAAATAGGAACTGGCACATGGCACTATGTCAATAGGTTAGTACCAAAAAATGATATAAAATGATTATAAAACATCCAAGATTGATAATATAACATCATGGAACAATCAAAAATTATAGATACGTTGGAGAAGTATCAAATCTCCATCAACATCTTCAACAGCACCATCTCATCTCAAACCCTAGTTCATCTCTTGTGTTCAATCTTGTTACCGGAACTATAGATTGGTGCTTGTGGGTGACTAGTAGTATTGATTACATCTTGTTGATTACTATATGGTTTATTTGGTGGAAGATTATATGTTCAGATCCAATATGCTATTTAATACCCCTCTGATCTTGAGCATGATTATCATTTGGGAGTAGTTACTTTTGTTCTTGAGGTCACGAGAGAAATCATGTTGCAAGTAATCATGTGAACTTGATATGTGTTCGATATTTTGATAGTATGTATGTTGTGATTCCCTTAGTGGTGTCATGTGAACGTCGACTACATGACACTTCACCATATTTGGGCCTAAGGGAATGCATTGTGGAGTAGCAATTAGATGATGGGTTGCGAGAGTGATAGAATCTTAAACCCCAATTTATGCGCTATTCCGTAAGGGATCGATTGGATCCAAAAGTTTAATGCTATGGTTAGAATTTATTCGTGATACTTTTCTCGTAGTTGCGGATGCTTGCGGGAGGGTTAATCATAAGTAGGAGGTTTGTTCAAGTAAGAACATCACCTAAGCACCGGTCCACCCACATATCAAATTATCAAAGTACCGAACACGAATTAAGCCAACATGATGAAAGTGACTAGATGAGAATCCCGTGTACCCTTAAGAACGCTTTTCTTATCATAAGAGACCATTTTTGCATGTCCTTTGCCTCAAAAGGATTGGGCTACCTTGCTTCACTTTTGCTAATACTATTGTCACTTGCTCGTTACAAATTATCTTGCTATCAAACTACTCTATTACTTACAATTTCAGCACTTGCAGACATCACCTTGCTGAAAACCACTTGTCATTTCCTTCTGCTCCTCATTGGTTTCAACACTCTTACTTATCGAAAAGAGCTAAAATTGATCCCCTATACTTGTGGGTCATCAAGGCTATTTTATGGCACCGTTGCCGGGGAGTGAAGCACCTTTGGTAAGTGGGATTTCGTAAGGAAACATTTATATAGTGTGCTGAAATTTATTGTCACTTGTTACTATGGAAAACAATCCTTTGAGGGATTTGTTCAAGGTATCTTCTCATCGACCGGAACCACAATTAGCTACCCCTCAACCTACTGCACCCACTGAAAATATTGAATATGAAATTCCTTCAGGTATGATAGAACAACTGCTAGCTAATCCTTATGCAGGAGATGGAACCGAACATCCTGATATGCACTTGATATATGTAGAACAAATTTGTGGATTGTTCAAGCTTGCAGGTTTACCCGCAGATGAAGTTATGAAGAAGGTTTTCCCTTCATCTTTGAAGGAAAAGGCATTGGCATGGTATAGGATATGCGATGATATTGGATCTTGGAATTGGAATCGATTGAAATTGGAGTTCCATCCAAAAAAATTATCCCATGCATCTAGTTCATCGTGATCGGAATTATATATATAATTTTTGGCCTTGTGAAGGAGAAAGTATCGCTCTAGCTTGGGGGAGGCTTAATTCAATTTTATATTCATGCCCCAATCATGAGCTCTCAACAGAAATTATTATCCAGAATTTTTATGCTCGACTTTCTCGTAATGATCAAACCATGATTGATACTGCTTATGCTGGTTCTTTTATGAAGAAGACTATTGAATTTCGGTGGGATCTTTTGGAAAGAATTAAATGTGGCAACTCTAAAGATTGGGAACTCGACAAAGGTAAAGAGTCAGGTATTAAACTTAAGTATGATTGTGGTAACTCTTTTTTGGATACCGATGCTTTTCAAAAGTTTAGCACTAAATATGGACTTAACTCTAAGATAGTAGCCTCCTTTTGTGAATCATTTCCTACTCATGTTGACCTCCCTAAAGAGAAGTGTTTTAAATATCACCCACCTATTAAAGAAGAAATCAAAGAACCGGTACCAGTTAAAGAAGAAACAATACTTTACAATGTTGATCCAGTTGTTCCTTCTGCTTATATTGAGAAACCACCTTTCCCTATTAAGATAAAGGAACATGCTAAAGTTTCAACTGTGGTTAACAAAAGCTATATTAGAACACCTAAACCGGATGAACAACTCAAAGTAGAACCTAGTATTGCTATGGTTAAAGATCTCTTGGAAGAAGATATGGATGGGCATGTTATTTACTTCTGTGAAGAAGCTGCTAGAATTGCCAAACCTGATAAAAAGGATAAACATAGACCTGTTGTTGGCATGCTCGTTATCTCAGTTAAAATAGGAGATCACTTTTATTATGGTTTATGTGACATAGGTGCTAGTGTGAGTGCTATTCCTTACACCTTATATCAAAAAATTATGAATGACATAGCACCCGCAGAGATAGAAGACATAGATGTTACTATTAAACTTGCTAATAGAGACACTATTTCACCAATTGGGATTGTTAGAGATGTTGAAGTCTTGTATGGGAAAATAAAATACCCTAACTATTTTATTGTTCTTGGTTCCCCACAAGATGACTTTTGTCCCATTATCTTTGGTAGACCTTTCTTGAACACCGTTAATGCTAGAATAGACTGTGAGAAACAAACTGTCGGTGTTAGTTTTGGTGATGAGTCTCATGAGTATAATTTTTCCAAGTTTAGTAGAAAGCTTCATGAAAAAATAATTACCTATTAAGGATGAATTAATTGGTCTTGCTTCTATTTTTGTATCACCTACTGATCCTTTAGAACAATATTTGTTAGAGCATGAAAATGATTTTCATATGAATGAAAGAAATGAAATAGATAAGATTTTCTTTGAACAACGTCATCTACTTAAACACAATTTGCCTATTGAAATGCTAGGAGGACCTCCTCCACCTAAAGGTGATCTTGTGTGATAACCAACAAGTATAGGGAATCATTTGTAGCCTTCTTTGATAAATAGGAGTGTCTAACCCAACGAGGAGCTAAAGGCAGAACAAATATTCCCTCAAGTTCTATTGACCATCGATACAACTCTACGCACACTTGACGTTTGCTTTATCAGAAACAGGTATGAAACTATTTTGTGGTGTGATGCTAGAACTACTTTGCAAGAATAAAACTAGAAGTACTTTGCAAGATAATAAAAGTTAGGTGTTTATTAAAAGGGTTCTGTCAACAAGAAAGTTATTTGTCCCTAGGCAATCGATAAAAAGTATCGGTAATCATTCTTGCAATTTTACATGAGGGAGAGGCATGAGCTAACATACTTTATCTACTTGGATCATATGCACTTATGATTGGAACTCTAGCAAGAATTTGCAACTACTAAAGATCATTAAGGTCGTGAAACCCAACCATAGCATTAAGTATCAAGTCCTCTTTATCCCATATGCCATAGCCCACCTACTCGGGTTTAAGCTTATGTCACTCTCGCAACCCACCATAAGCGAACCATGAACATATTGCAACACCCTACAGCGGGGGGCCCTCACGTTTGCGCGAGAATGGAGGGCACCATAGGAAAGCACCATAAATAAAATATACAATCATACCAACTAAGATCACGATTAACCCATAGGACAAAAGAGATCTACTCAAACATCATAGGATAACCATAGATCATTGGGCAATAATATATGGAGTTGAGCACCATGTTTAAGTAGAGGTTACAGCGGGGAGAAGGGGTGTTACACCGCTGCATAGAGGGGGAGAAAGTTGGTGTTGGCGGTAGCAAGATTGTTGATGTAGATCGCCGTCCCGATCCTTGCCCCGGCGGCACTCGGCGCTACCGGGAGAGAGGGGGAGAGAGCCCCCCTCCTTCTTCTTCTTCCTTGGCCTCCCCCCTAGATGGGAGGAGAGTTCCCCCTCTGGTCCATGGCCTCCATGGCCGCGGAGGGGTAGGAGCCCCTCCGATATTGGATCTCCCTCTCTGTTCTCTTCTGTTTCGCGTTCCCAGATCTGGCCCTTCACGATTTCTTAAATTCCCGGAGATCCGTAACTCTGGTTGCGCTGAAATTTTTACATGATTTTCCCCATAAATTATCTTTCTTGCACCATAAGACGGGCCCCAACCGACCTTTGAGGAGGGCACAAGACACCTGGGCGCGCCAGGGGGTGCCCGGCGCGCCCTGGTGGGTTGTGGGCACTGTGGGCCCCCATTTGCGTTGATTCCACCTCCTAAAAATCACATATGTTCCAAAATAATTCTTCGTAAATTTTTATTGCGTTTGAACTTCGTTTGATATGGATTTTTTTGCAAAACAAAAACATGCAACAAACAGGAACTGGCACTGGGCACTAGACAAGTAAGTTAGTCCAAATAAATCATATAAAAAGTTGCCAAAAGTATGTAAAAGTTGAATAATGTTGGCATGAAACAATAAAAAATTCTAGATACGACGGAGGCGTATCACTGTGTTTGAATTAAAACAATTGCCAGACACTTTGAAATGTGCTTATCTTGATGAAAAGAAGATATATCATGTTATTATTAGTGCTAACCTTTCAGAACATGAAGAAGAAATATTATTGAAAGTTCTAAGGTAGCACCGAGCTGCTATTGGATATACTCTCGATGATTTAAAGGGCATTAGTCCCACTCTATGTCAGCACAAAATTAATATGGAACCTGATGCTAAACCCATTGTTGATCACCAACGTCGGTTAAATCCAAAAATGAAGGAAGTGGTAAGAACGGAAATCTTAAAACTTCTAGAAGCAGGTATAATCTATCCCATAGCTGATAGTAGATGGGTAAGTCATGTTCATTGTGTCCCTAAGAAAGGAGGTATAACTGTTGTTCCTAATGATAAAATGGACTTATTCCACAAAGAATTGTTGCAGGTTATAGAATGGCAATTGATTTTAGAAAATTAAACAAAGCAACTATAAAAGATCATTACCCTCTGCCTTTTATTGATCAAATTCTTGAAATATAATCTAAGCACACACACTTTTGCTTCCTTGATGGATATTCTGGTTTTTCACAATACCTGTTTCTCAACCTGATCAAGAAAAGACCACTTTTACTTGTCCCTGTGGAACTTATGCTTATAGACTTATGCCTTTCGGTTTATGTAATGCACCTTCTACCTTTCAAAGATGTATGACTGCTATATTCTCTGACTTTCATGAAAAGATTGTTGAGGTTTTCATAGATGACTTCTCTGTTTATGGGAAGTCTTTTGATGATTGTTTAAGCAATCTTGATCGAGTTTTGCTGAGATGTGAACAAACAAATCTTGTCTTGAATTGGGAGAACTGCCACTTTATGGTTAATGAAGGCATTGTCTTGGGTCATAAAATTTCTGAAAGAGGTATTGAAGTGGACAAAGCTAAGGTTGATGCAATTGAGAAAATGCCATGTCCTAAAGATATAAAAGTTATTCGTAGTTTCTTAGGTCATGCTGGTTTCTATATGATATTTATCAAAGACTTATCTAAAATTTCTAGGCCTATCACGAATCTTTTGCAAAAGGATATTCCCTTTGTTTTTGATGATGATTGTTTAGAAGCCTTCGAACACTCAAGAAAGCCTTAATTTTTGCACCTATTGTTCAACCACCTGATTGGAACTTGCCTTTTGAAATTATGTGTGATGCTAGTGATTATGCTATTGGTGCTGTTCTAGGACAAAGAGTTGATAAGAAACTGAATGTTATTCATTATGCTAGTAAAACTCTAGACAGTGCTCACAGAAATTATCCTACTACAGAAAAAGAATTCTTAGCAGTGGTGTTTGCTTGTGATAAATTTAGACCTTATATTGTTGATTCAAAAGTAACTGTTCACACAGACCATGCTACTATTAAATATGTTATGGAAAAGAAATATGCTAAACCTAGACTTATTCGATGGGTTCTGTTATTACAAGAATTTGATTTACATATCACTGATAGAAAAGGAGCTGAGAACCCAGTAGCTGATAATTTATCTAGGCTTGAAAATGTGCCTGATGACCCACTACCTATTGATGATAGTTTTCCTGATGAGCAGTTAGCTGCAGTAGATGTTGCTCATAGTACTCCTTGGTATGCTGACTATGCTAATTACATTGTTGCTAAATATTTACCACCTAGCTTTACATACCAACAAAAGAAAAAATTATTCTATGATTTAAGACATTACTTTTGGGATGACCCACATCTTTATAAAGGAGTAGATGGTATTATTAGACGTTGTGTACCTGAGCATGAACAGGGACAAATCCTATGGAAATGTCACTCTGAAGCCTATGGAGGGCATCATGATGGAGATAGAACTGCTCACAAGGTATTGCAATCTGGATTTTATTGGCCTACTCTCTTCAAGGATGCCCGTAAGTTCGTCTTATCTTGTCATGAATGTCAAAGAATAGGTAATATCGGTAAGCGTCAAGAAATGCCTATGAACTATTCACTTGTTGTTGAACCATTTGATGTTTGGGGATTTAATTACATAGGACCTTTTCCTTCCTCTAATGGGTATACACATATTTTGGTTGTTGTTGATTATGTTACTAAATAGGTAGAAGCTATTCCAATCAGTAGTGTGGATCACAACACCTCTATTAAAATGCTTAAGGAAGCTATTTTCCCAAGGTTTGGAGTCCCTAGATATTTAATGATTGATGGTGGTTCACACTTTATTCATGGTACTTTCCGTAAAATGCTTGCCAAGTATGATGTTAACCATAGAATTGCATCACCTTATCATCCTTGGTCTAGTGGTCAAGTTGAACTTAGCAATAGAGAAATAAAGTTAATTTTGCAAAAGACTATCAATAGGTCCAGGAAGAATTGGTCTAAGAAATTAGATAATGCACTTTGGGCTTATAGAACAGCATATAAAAATCCTATGGGTATGTCTCCTTATAAAATGGTTTATGGAAAAGCTTGTCATATGCCTCTCGAGTTAGAACATAAAGCATTTGGGGCAATCAAAGAACTCAATTATGACTTCAAACTTGCTAGTGAAAAGAGGTTATTTGATATTAGCTCTCTAGATGAATGGAGAACCCAAGCTTATGAAAATGCAGAATTATTCAAAGAAAAAGTTAAAAGATGGCATGACAAAAGAATCCAAAAGCGTGAGTTTAAAGTCGGAGAATATGTTCTTTTGTACAACTCTCGTTTCAAATTCTTTGCAGGAAAACTCCTCTCAAAATGGGAAGGCCCTATGTTATTGATGACCCACAAGTATAGGGGATCTATCGTAGTCCTTTCGATAAGTAAAAGTGTCAAACCCAACGAGGAGCAGAAGGAAATGATAAGCGGTTTTCAGCAAGGTATTCTCTGCAAGTACTGAAATAAGTGGTAACAGATAGTTTTGTGATAAGATAGATTGTAACGAGAAACAAGTAACAAAAGTAAATAAAGTGCAGCAAGGTGGCCCAATCCTTTTTGTAGCAAAGGACAAGCCGTAACAAACTCTTATAATAGGAAAAGCGCTCCCGAGGACACATGGGAATATCGTCAAGCTAGTTTTCATCACGTTCATATGATTCGCGTTCGATACTTTGATAATTTGATATGAGGGTGGACCGGTGCTTGGGTGCTGTTCTTACTTGAACAAGCATCCCACTTATGATTAACCTCCATTGCAAGCATCCGCAACTACAACAAAAGTATTAAGGTAAACCTAACCATAGCATGAAACATGTGGATCCAAATCAGCCCCTTACGAAGCAACGCATAAACTAGGGTTTAAGCTTCTGTCACTCTAGCAACCCATCATCTACTTATTACTTCCAGTGCCTTCCTCTAGGCCCAAATAATGGTGAAGTGTTATGTAGTTGATGTTCACATAACACCACTAGAGGCTAGACAACATACATCTTATCAAAATATCAAACGAATACCAAATTCACATGACTACTAATAGCAAGACTTCTCCCTTGTCCTCGGGAACAAACGTAATTACTCACAAAGCATATTCATGTTCATAATCAGAGGGGTAATAATATGCATATAGGATCTGAACATATGATCTTCCACCAAATAAACCAACTAGCATCAACTACAAGGAGTAGTCAACACTACTAGCAACCTACTAGCACCAATCCCGGACTTTGAGACAAGAAGTGGATACAAGAGATGAACTAGGGTTTGGAGATGCGATGGTACTGGTGAAGATGTTGATTGAGATTGCCCTCTCCCGATGAGAGGAGCGTTGGTGATGACGATGGTGATGATTTTGCCCTCCGGGAGGGAATTTTCCCCGGCAAAACAGCTCTGTCGGAGCTCTAGATTGGTTCCGTCAAGGTTTCGCCTCGTGGCGGCGGAGTCTCATCCTGAAAAGTTCCTTCTTATTTTTTTCTCATCGAAAGACTTCATATAGGAGAAGATGGACGTCGGAGAGCCACCAGGGGGCCCACGAGGTAGGGGGCGCGCCCTAGGGGGGCGCCCCCCACCCTCGTGTGAAGGGTGTGGGCCCCCTGGCCTTCATCTTTGGCGAGGATTTTTCTTTATTTATTTTAAGATGTTCCGTGAAGTTTCGGGACTTTTGGAGTTGCGCGGAATAGGTCTCTAATATTTGCTCCTTTTCCGGCCCAGAATTCCAGCTGCCGGCATTCTCCCTCCTTATGTAAACCTTGTAAAATAAGAGAGAATATCCATAAGTATTGTGACATAAAGTGAAATAACAGTCCATAATGCAATAAATATCGATATAAAAGCATGATGCAAAATGGATGTATCAACTCCCCCAAGCTTAGACCTCGCTTTTCCTCAAGCGAAAAGCCGATAACAATAAATATGTCCTCATGTTTAGAGATAGAGGCGTCGATAAAAATAAAATACGGACATGAAGGCATCATGATTATTCTCATAACAGCAACATATATAGATTTTGTCATATGATTACTTATGTTCAAGTTATGATCTATTCACAATGCAGAAGTATAAATCATAAACCTTATTGGGCTCTGACAAACTATAATCTCAGTCATTGAAGCAATTGCAATTTATCATAACATCGGAAAGAGTCTATGTCAGAGCTAAAAAGCAAGTCCACATACTCAACTATCATTTAATCCTTCATAATTGCTAACACTCACGCAATACTTGTGGTTATGAAGTTTTAATCGGACACAGAGAAAGATAGGGGCTTATAGTTTTGCCCCACAACCTTTTACATCAAGGGTAATGTCAACAATAATGGTTCATGCTCCTCTACATCCAATTAGATATATATATATCATGTTCTTTCCAACATGCTGAGCTTGCCAAAGGATAAAATGAAAAAGGAAAGGTGAAGATCACCGTGCTTGCATAAGGTAGAAGATAATAATAAAAGATAGGCCCTTCGCAGAGGGAAGCAGAGGTTGCCATGCACTTTTATGGTTGGGTGCGTAAAATATCAATGTGAAAGAACGTCACTTTATATTGCCCCTTGTGATATGAACCTTTATTATGCAGTCCGTCGCTTTTATTACTTCCACATCACAAGATCGTATAAAGCTTATTTCTCCCACACCAATCAATCATACATATTTACAGCAATTTTTATTGCTTTGCACCAATGACAACTTACTTGAAGGATCTTACTTAATCCATAGGTAGATATGGTAGACTCTCATGGCAAAACTGGTTTAAGGGTATTTGGAAGCACAAGTAGTATTTCTACTTGGTGCTGAGAATTTGGCTAGCATGAGGGGGAAAGGCAAGCTCAACAAGTTAGAGGATCCATGACAACATACTTTATCTCAGATATAAGAAAGACATAACTCATTACGTTGTCTTCCTTGTCCAACATCAATTCTTTAGCAAGTCATATTTTAATGAGTGCTCCCAATCATAAAAGATGTCAATGATAATATATCTATATGTGAAAACCTCTCTTTCCTTATTACTTCCTATTAATTGCAACAGTGACCAAAGCTATGTCTGCCAACTCCCAACAACTTTTAATCATCATACTCTTTCTATGTGAAGTCATTACTCTCAATAAGATCAATATGAACTCTTTGTTTCTTTTTATTCCTTTTCTCTTTTCTTTTATTCACCCAAGATCATGGCAAAATAATCAAGCCCTTGACTCAACACTAATCTTTATTATATATAGCTCACGGACTCGATTACAAAGAGAGATCATAAAGCAAAACTCAAAACTAGATCATGCCATAAACTTTATTCTACTAGATCAAGATACTACTAATAGGATCGAACTAAGAAAAACGATAAAGATAGGAGTTGTGATGGTGATACGATACCGGGGCACCTCCCCCAAGCTTGGCAGTTGCCAAGGGGAGTGCCCATACCCATGTAATTATATCTCCTTTGTCGGTGAAGAAGGTGGAGGTGTTGTTGATGATGCGGGAGTCAAAACCTTCAGGAGAATATATAATGAATTTTTACCGACCAAAATACATATTGTGCAAGAAAACAGAGTCTGTAAGGCACACGAGGTGCTCACGAGGTAGGGGGCACGCCCAGGGGGGTAGGGCGCACCCACCACCCTCGTGGGGCCCTCATGTCCTTCCCGGACTGCTACTTATTTTTCTATTTCTCTAAATATTCCAAAACGGAGAAATATTGCCTTAAAAATTGTTTTGGAGTCGGTTTACTTACCGTACCACATACCTATTCCTTTTCGGAGTCTGAAACGTTCCGGAAAGTGTCCCTTATGTATTCCTTTGGGGTTACGGTTTCAATAATATTGGTTTCAACATTTATGGGATTACCTAAGATATAATGTTTAATTCTTTGACCATTTACCACCTTCGGATTTGTGCCCTCGAAGTTGTTGATTTTTATGGCACCAGAATAATAGACCTCTTCGATAACATAGGGGCCTTCACATTTAGAGAGATGTTTTCCTGCAAAAAATCTTAAACGAGAGTTGTATAGCAATACATAATCACCTACATTAAACTCACGCTTTTGTATCCTTTTGTCATGCCATCTTTTAACTTTTTCTTTAAACAACTTGGCATTTTCATAAGCTTGGGTTCTCCATTCATCAAGTGAGCTCATATCAAATAACCTCTTTTCACCGGCAAGTTTGAGAACATAGTTAAGCTCTTTAATAGCCCAATATGCCTTATGTTCTAGTTCGAGAGGTAAGTGACATGCTTTTCCATAAACCATTTTATACGGAGACATACCCATAGGATTTTTGTATGCAGTTCTATAAGCCCATAATGCATCATCAAGTTTCTTGGACCAATTCTTTCTAGACCTATTAACAGTCTTTTGCAAAATTAATTTGAGCTCTCTATTGCTCAACTCTACTTGACCACTAGACTGTGGGTGATACGGAGATGCAATTCTATGATTAACATCATATTTAGCAAGCATTTTACGGAAGGCACCATGAATAAAGTGTGAAGCACCATCAGTCATTAAATATCTAGGGACTCCAAACCTCAGAAAAATAACTTCCTTAAGCATTTTAATAGAAGTGTTGTGATCAGCACTACTAGTTGGAATAGCTTCTACCCACTTAGTAACGTAATCAATAGCAACTAGAATATGTGTGTATCCATTAGAGGCAGGAAAAGGTCCCATATAATCAAAGCCCCAAACATCAAATGGTTCAATAACAAGTGAATAATTCATAGGCATTTCTTGACGTCTACTAATATTACCAATTCTTTGACATTCATCACAAGACAAGACAAACTTACGGGCATCCTTGAAGAGAGTAGGCCAATAAAAACCAGATTGCAATACCTTATGTGCAGTTCTGTCTCCAGTGTGGTGTCCTCCATAAGATTCGGAATGACACTTGCGCAAGATCTGTTCCCGTTCATGCTCAGGTACACAACATCTAATAACACCATCTACTCCTTCTTTATAAAGATGTGGGTCATCCCAAAAGTAATGTCTCAAGTCATAGAAAAACTTTTTCTTTTGTTGGTATGTGAAGCTAGGTGGTATAAACTTAGCAACAATATAATTAGCATAATCAGCATACCATAGAGTACTACGAGAAGTACTTATAACATTTAATTGTTCATCAGGAAAGCTATCATTAATAGGTAGTGGGTCATCAAGAACATTCTCTAACCTAGACAAGTTGTCTGCAACGGGGTTCTCAGCTCCCTTTCTATCAACAATATTCAAATCAAATTCTTGTAGCAAGAGAACCCATCTAATAAGTCTAGGTTTAGCAGCTTTCTTTTCCATAAGATATTTAATAGCAGCATGATCAGTGTGAATAGTTACTTTAGAATCAACAATATAAGATCTGAACTTATCACAAGCAAATACAACTGCTAGAAGCTCTTTTTCAGTAGTAGCATAATTTCTTTGAGCAATGTCTAGAGTCTTACTAGCATAATGAATAACATTTAATTTCTTATCAACTCTGTGCCCTAGAACAGCACCTACAGCATAATCACTAGCATCACACATAATTTCAAAGGGTAAATTCCAATCGGGTGGCTGAACAACAGGTGCAGAGACTAATGCTTTCTTAAGTATTTCAAATGCTTCTATACAATCATCATCAAAGACAAATGGTATATCTTTTTGCAATAAATTAGTCAGAGGCCGAGAAATTTTTGAGAAGTCCTTAATGAACCTCCTGTAAAATCCGGCATGACCAAGGAAACTTCTTATACCTTTGATGTCCTTGGGACATGGCATCTTTTCAATAGCATCAACCTTGGCTTTATCAACTTCAATACCTCTTTCAGAAACTTTATGCCCCAATAAAATACCTTCATTAACCATAAAGTGGCACTTTTCCCAATTCAAGACAAGATTAGTTTCTTCACATCTCTGCAAAACTCGATCAAGATTGCTCAAGCAATCATCAAAAGAGGAACCATAGACAGAAAAAGTCATCCATGAAAACCTCACAAATCTTTTCACAAAAGTCAGAGAATATAGCCAGCATGCATCTTTGAAAGGTAGCAAGTGCATTACATAAACCAAAAGGCATACGTCTATAAGCAAAAGTACCAAAAGGGCATGTAAAAGTAGTCTTTGATTGATCTCTAGCCGACACAGGTATTTGAGAGAATCCAGAATAACCATCTAGAAAGCAATAATGTGTATGTTTGCATAATCTTTCTAGCATTTGATCAATAAAAGGTAAGGGGTAATGATCTTTCTTAGTAGCTTTATTTAATTTGCGGAAATCAATTACCATCCTATAACCTGTGATGATTCTTTGTGGAATCAATTCATCTTTATCATTAGGAACAACAGTAATACCTCCCTTCTTAGGGACACAATGGACAGGACTTACCCACTCACTATCAGCAACGGGATAAATTATACCTGCCTCCAGAAGCTTGAGTATTTCTTTTCTTACCACTTCTTTCATTTTAGGATTCAGACGTCGTTGAGGATCACGAACTGGTTTGGCATCTGCTTCCAAATTTATTTTATGTTGACATAGAGTGGGACTAATGCCCTTAAGATCATCAAGAGTATATCCAATAGCAGCACAATGCTTCTTCAGAGTTTTTAATAATCTTTCTTCTTCATGCTCTGAAAGGTTAGCACTAATAATAACAGGATATATCTTCTTTTCATCAAGATAAGCATATTTAAGATTATCAGGCAAAGGTTTAAGCTCAAACATGGGGATCGCCCTTGGGTGGACACTACAGGAATCAGCTATTTTGCCGTCTGCCACGGCGGACGGCAAAGGCATCAACGGCGGACGGCAAAGGCCTTTGCCGTCAGCCGCGGACGGCAAAAGGCTCCGGCAAAGTAGGCTACGGTAAACAGCTACTTTGCCGTCTGCTTCCTGGCGGCTGACGGCAAAGGCCCTTTGCCGTCTGCGGTGGACGGCAAAGAGAGCGGACGGCAATAATTGCGTTCTCAGTCCGTTAAGTGGCTAACGGCAGGCCTTTGCCGTCCGCCGCTGACGGCAAAATTTCTAGTGTCTTTGCCGTCCGCCGTATGATGTCATCTACACGTCACTACATGGCAGGTTCTTTGCCGTCTGCCACCGATGGCAAAGTGCAGGTTCTTTGCCGTCTGCCACTGATGGTAAAGTCTTTGCCGTCTGCCACTGTAGGCAAACTGACCAAATGGGTCAGCTCCCAGGAAGCACAGCTGGATGCCACGTGTCTTCTTTGCCGTCCGCGGCAGACGGCAAAGAGCACGTTGCCGTCGGTGGCAGACGGCAAAGAGCCTGCATATTGGCTCTTTTATCTGTTTTTTATTAAATCCAACAATTTTCATCACAAATATATATGACATATATAGATATATTTCAAAAGGCCATTACAGAGCAAACATATAAGATATCCAACACATAACTTCATCATCCAACCATATATATTACATGCATAGTTCCATCATACATAACAAGTTCAACATAGAGGCATCCAACCATATATATTACAATAGTTTCATCCAACAATACATGCATAGTTCAACGATACAAAAGAAACAGAGAGAGGGATAAGGAGCACTCCATCTATGCAAGCTTTCGTCAAGTGAATGAAATCTGCAAAATGAAAAATAAGAAAGTTAGAACAAGAAGAGTAGAACAAGAAGAAGAGTAGAACAAGAACAAGACTAGAACAAGAAGAGTAGAACAATAAGAAGATTAGAACAAGAAGAGTATGTCATTTATGAGCTAACTTACGTGAAATGGATCATATATGAGCTAACTAAGTTGAAATGGGTCGTTTATGAGCTAGCTAAGGTGAAATGGATCATTTATGAGCTAACTTAGTTGAAATGGGTCGTTTATGAGCTAACTAAGGTCAAATGGATCGTTTTTGAGGTAACTAAGGTGAAATGGATCGTTTTTTAGCTAACTTAGGTGAAATGGATCATTTATGAGCTAACTTAGTTGAAATGGATCGTTTTTGAGCTAACTTAGGTGAAATGGATCATTTATGAGCTAATTTAGTTGAAATGGATCTTTTTGAGCTAACTTAGGTGAAATGGATCATTTAAGAGCTAATTTAGGTGAAATGGATCGTTTTTTAGCTAACTTGGTGAAATGGATCGTTTATGAGCTAAATTAGTTGAAATGGATCGTTTATGAGATAACCTAGGTAAGATGGGTCATTTTGGAGTTAACCTAGGTGAAATGGGTCATTTTAAAGCTAACGTAGGTAAAATGGATCATTTAGGAGCTAATCTAGGTAAAATGGGTCATTTTTGAGCTAACTTGGATGAACTGGATCATTTATAAGCTAACCTAGGTAAAATGGGTCATTTTAGAGCTAACTTAGGTAAAATGGATCGTCTATGAGCTAACTAAGCTAATTATGCAATTTTTGACATAAGTAAGCTAAGTACAGATCATTTTAGAGCTAACTTAGGTAAAATGGATGGTTTTGGAGGTCAGTAAGCTTATTAAGTCATTTTGGAGGAGAAGAAGCTAAGTCTAGGTCATTATGGTGAGCATTGGAGGAAATAAAGCTAAGTCTATGTCTTTATGCATGTGTTAAGCAAAACACTAGATAAACTTACCAAGATCCAGGAGGTGTAGGAGCGGGGTGGCTCGTGTCGGTAGCTGGAGAAGGATCGTGCGATGCTTGTCTGGAGTTACGCTGCACCAAAGATCATTTCCAATGTCTTGTTAGCATGATGACACTCAAATGTTAAGACTAGCAAGTAATGTCCATTCAAATAAAACTCACCGTGGTCCCAGGAGCAATCACTGGCATCAGCGGAGTGGTCTGACCTGTCTTCTCGCACACAGACTGCACATTTGGTTTTGACGACTCAGTCATACTAGTTAGTAATGAGACAAACACTACATGAATGTTTTGGCTAATCTGCAGAAGAAACTTACCACAAGGAGCTCGTACATGGCCCTTGCCTGCATGTCATTCCGTGCCCTCTCCTCCTCCATCATCTTTGTCGTCCTCTCCTCCAACTCCCGCTGCCTCTCCGCCGCCTCCGCCAGAAGTTTCTCCGTTCTATCTCTCTCACTCTGTATAGCAGCCTGCAACACCACTCACATGACCATTTGTAATCATTGATGGAAGCGCACACAATGTAATGGAGAAAGATAACTGAGTACGTATCACTAACCTTGATGGCGAGTTGCACTGGCCATTCACGAGGCCTTATCTCAGGAGCGGAGCTCGACTGGCGCGCCTTGATCTCCGGGAGAGTGCTAGGACAACGGATAAGTCCATCTCCAATGGCTATGGAGCCATGGGACCTCCCGCCACCAGATATCATCACCAGCTCTGGATCAATGGGACCCTGGCTCGGGTTAAAGTCCTCCCCTTTCCTCGCCTTCCCCTCATCTCTATATCTCACGAGCTTGTTGTGGGAGGAGATGTTGGTGAAGTTGTTTGCATCATCGAGGTCAGACTGAGAGAAAGCCTTGACTTTCTTGAAAGAGGCAGTGTGGGCCATGGCATACAGGTCGTACACCTCTGGCACCTTATCCGCCTTATTGTAGCGTGCCTGAAAGAGAGAAACAATGAAAATTAGTAATTAAAGGGCTCAAGCTAGCATGATGAATGAATTGCATGAATCATGAAGCAAACCACATACCCAGTTGCGCCCGAACTGATATAAGTTGGAGCTGCCTTGATGGTGTGGCACACCTTCCATTGGGGCACGTTTGTCCTTGGCCTCGTTGTGGAGGGCTAGCCATTGTTTTGAGCACCACTCATCGACCAACACCTCCCAACAATCCATCCGATCCGCACACCATCTCGGAGGCGCCTAAGTTAGCAAATAGAAACTTGAGCGCTACGGCTAAGAATTACTAAATGAAGGAACTTAAGTAGAGAAGGCCTTAAGAATTACCTTCATGTACTGCTCCTTACTCAGGAACTTATCGCGGCACGCCGGCTTGGTCTTCTTGATACCACGCAAGGCGTAGTAGTCTCGAACAGCCTGCACCCGAGCCTCGTGCTGTAAGTTCTGGAGTAGGCGCTTGCAGACGTTCTCGATAACATGTGCCGCGTCCTCCTCGTATCCCTCCTCACACCTGTAGAATGTCTGCAATCAAATGAGACAATATTGATTAGTACAATTAATAACTAGCTAGTTGAAGATTTTTAAATGTGTAAAGGAGAAATTACCCAGAACTTTCTGATCACCATGTCTGCCCTCGTGTCGCACACGACACCGTCGATAATCTCATCCGGCGAGGCCGGGGCAGCCACGTAGTGCTCCCAGCTCAATCCAAGCTCTGGAAGCCGACCCTCACCAGGCAACGTGACAAACCCCGGGAAGTTTTGCCGGCAAAGAACTCCAAGGACGGAGTTGGGCCGGCGGACACTATGATGGTGGTCCCAACCCCTGCAGCATGACAAGGCCAACGCATTAGTTATTTGAAGAAATGTGAATGCAGAAGGTACAAAAATATTAAATGCACTTACGTACCTCTCCCCATCAGGGAAAATCAACCACCTCTGCTCGCGGGTCACCGGCACGGATGGGAGCCGTGTAGCACCATGCTGGTAGACGTTGCCCCCCTCCTCCCCCTCCTCATCAGTCGGCTCCCCGCCATCATCAGCATGGCCACTCGGCTCCCCGCCATGCTCAGGCTGACCCGACCAGGTACCCCATCCAGACGTGTGCTCCTCCGGGGTCTCGTGGGCCCAAGTCTCGTGGGCCGAAGGCCCGTCGACCCGAGGCTCGTGGGCCGAAGACTCGTGGACCGGAGGCTCGTGGACCGGAGTCCGTGCAGCCTCCTCCTCAGACGAGTCCACCCTAGCAGTCACGTGCTCGGGTGAAACAGCTGGGGGCGGTGGCGAGGAAGGCGCCGTAAGAGTCACCCTACCTCCTCTCCCGCGACCACGTGCTCCACCTCCTCTCTTCTTCTTACCTCGTCCCTTGCTGGGCACCGCGGTCGACGAAGAAGGGCCCGGCGGTGTCGCCATACTGTCCAGCAACGCTCGGCGGAGAGGTGCATGTGGAATGGAAGACCTCGCAGCACGCGCCGACGAAGAAGGGGCCTCTGCGCGCTCCCGACCAACGCCCACCATCTTTCAACACCTGCCATGACAAAGAATAAATGAAATTAGTACAACATAAAAAAAGTACCGACATGAATAATAATATGTATATCACTTAAGTGTATCATCATCAAGTACAACATAAAAAAATTGAATACCTGACACTACTAATAATCTCGATCAGTATCATCAATAAATGCATAATCATCATCATCACTATAATCAATGATGGGCTCATAGGGTTCATTGGCATCACCATGTGCAAGGCCACCTTGACGTAATCGGTCAAGCATTGACAGGTCATCCGCAGCAGTAACCTCTTCTTGTTCCGGCTCTTCTTGTTCCTCCTCTGGGGTGATGTCGGATTCATTATCGCTGTCTACTTCAATGTTTTGGGGTGAAGTATAGCGGTTCTTGAAACGCTTTTTGGAAAGACGTGTCTCTTGGAAGAATTCTCCTTCATATGTGTCTGGGTTAATGTGAGGTTCATAATCCTCTTCCTTTGGGGGAGAAAGTCTAGCATGTGGCGGCACTTCATAAACGGCATCCCAACCTTTCAGATTTGGATTAGTTTGGCAGGCCCACGGTAGATAGAATACTTGGGTCGCCTGTTGAGCCATAATATAGACATCAGGAACATCTAAATGAGTGCTTTGGTTGATTTCAACTAGCCCTATATGTTCATGAGTCCTTCTAGTCTCCTTCGGCTGAAACCAATAACATTTGAAGACTACGACATTCGGTGGGTTTTCACCATAGAACAGAAGTTCATAAATTGCTTCAACTCTCCCATAATACTCGGTACCTCCTTCGCCCATAGCAGATACACAACAATTTGTAGACTTTCGGTCGGCCATAGATAGCTCTTTGCCATAGGTACGAAAGCGATACCCGTTGATGTCGTACTTGTCAAATGAACGGACCTTATAGTCAAAACCATTAGCGACTTGTCTCAATTCGGCGTCCAGAGACTCTGAATTAGCCTACAAGTTTAATATGAAAGGATTGTTGCATTATGCACAAATTAGCGAATGAAATGAAATTGTCTAATAGAAATTACCGTTTGTTTGAACCAACAGATGAAACCGGGATAGCCACCTCCTTGCTTTGTGAGAAGCTCATACTCTTCGACGGAATCCTTTTGGATCTCCGCTCCATACGAGAATATGGTGACGTATCGACTGTATGAAATATCCAGGAATAAGAGTAGTTCAAAGGAAATAGAAGTTGCAAAACAATGTACCGAGAACTTACTCGATGTACGGCCGCACTTCTATCAGGTTGTTGAAGATATACAACGAAATGGTCCGCCATTCTTTGTTATCCAAAGATACTGGATGTGAAACACTAGCTGGTGCAAGATTCCCTTTGAATAGGCTGAGGTTGGATCCACCCTTTTTAGGCTCGTCAGCATTGTACCGAGGCTTCGGATTATGCAAATGACGATTTTTGGCTTCATAGTGCGCTGTTACGAAGTTTGCCGCCTCCTCTGTGATGAATGCCTCAGCCATCGATGCTTCAATTCTACGTTTATTTTACATTTTTCTCGAAGCGTCTTCTGCATCCTCTCAGTTGGGTAGCACCAACGATTTTGCACGGGCCCCCCCAATCTTGCCTCGGTCGGGAGATGCAAAATCAAATGCTGCATTGGATTAAAGAAGCCCGGTGGAAAGATCTTCTCTAACTTGCAGATCAACTCCGGCGCCAACTCTTCCATTTCTTCTAGAACGCCACGTGATAGTTCTTTCGCACAAAGAACACAGAAGAAATAGCTGAGTTCTGCCAGTACTAGCCATTCATCCTCAGGGATGAAGCCACGCAACATCACCGGCATTACCCGCTCAATCCATATGTGCCAATCATGACTCTTGAGACCAAATATCTTCAGTTTATCAAGATTCGCTCCCCTCTTTAGATTCGCTGCATACCCATCGGGGAACATCAACTGCTGTTGCACCCATAAGAGAATTTCCCTCATAGCTGGCCTTCCAAGATTGAACCATGCCTTTGGCTTCGTCCAGTTCTGCTTTCCTTTCGGTTCTTTCATGTTTTGTAACGGCCTATCACATAGCGCCTCCAGATCGACTCTAGCCTTAGTATTATCCTTTGACTTCCCATCTATACCGAACAATGTACCAAAAAGTGCCTCGGCGATATTCTTCTCAGTGTGCATCACGTCGATGTTGTGTGGGCAAAGGAGGTCTTTGAAGTAAGGCAGATCCCATAAGCATGTTTTGTGAGTCCACGCGTCCTTAGTATTATACCCCTTGAAGTACCCTGGACATTGTGGATCTGGCTCGAGAGCGTTTAACTGATTCAGGGTCTGTTGGCCTGTCAATGCAGGTGGTGCAGAGTTTTTGACAACTCTACCCCTGATGAAGTTCTTCTTGTCTTTCCTGAACTTATGGCGAGGATCCAGGAACTGTCTATGCATGTCGAAGCAAGAAAACTTGCGACCGGCCTGAAGCCAACGAAACTCAAGAGCTCCCTTGCATGTGGGGCACGGGAACCTTCCATGCACACACCAGCCAACGAATAGCGCATACGCCGGCAAGTCATGCGTCGAGTACATGTACCAGACACGCATTATGAAGTTCCGTTTGCTAAAGGCGTCGTATGTCTTGAACCCATTATCCCAGGCTTCTTGCAATTCGTCCTTAAGCGGCTGCATGTACACATTCATATTTTTGCCCGGATAGTTGGGCCCTGGAATTAGCAACGTCAGGAAAATGTTCTTTCTTTGCATAATCTGTCCGGGGGGAGATTGAGTGGAAAGACAAATACGGGCCAACAACTGCATTGGGCTGCCGTCATACCAAACACACTGAACCCATCCATGCTGATGCCGACTCGAGGATGCCTCGGATCTGCCGCTTTGTCAGCATGTAATTCATCAAACTTTTTCCACGCAACACCATCCGATGTGTGTACCATCATCAGATTCCCATCTGCATCTAGTTCGGTTCTTTTGCCTGTTTTGTGCCATGTCATCTGTCTGGCCGTCTCTTCGACCATGAAAAGACATTGAAGTCTTGGTACGATTGTCATATACCGAAGAACACTAACGGGGATTTTGGTCTGTGTCTTCTCACCCATACCGTTGTCTACCACAATATACCTAGAAGACTTGCAAATAGGACAATAGTTCAAGTCCGCATAGTCAAGCCTAAATAAGGCACATCCTTTCTCACAGGCATGTATCTTCTCATAGGGCATCTTCAGTGCACGGAAGATTTTGTCCGACTGGTACAGGTTTGCAGGCATTACATGGCCTTTGGGTAGAAAGCGTCCAAATATTGTCATAATTGCGTCATAGCATTCTCTGCCCAAGTTGAACTGAGCCTTTAGAGCCATTACTTGTGAGATGGCATCCAACTGACAAAGCTCAGTGTGCTCGTGGAGCGGACGTTTCGAAGACTCCAACATTTCATTGAAGGCCTTTGCAGATTCCTCCATCTCCTCGTCCGAATCTCGAGCATCATCATAGCCTTGCACCATGTTTTCCATCCCGGTACCATGCTCGTCGGTGCGACGACGATCCACCTCAGCTCGGTCACGTTGGGCAGACTCACCATGAAATGTCCACACCGTATAATCGGGCGTAAAACCACTCTTCTGCAGGTGTTTGCCCATTTCAGCCTCTATCTTCTTTTCCCAATTGCCGCACCGGAAACAGGGGCACCATGTTTTCTTTTGGCCATTTGCAAATGCGGCTTGCACAAACCCCTTAGCTTTTGTGAACCATTCAGCGCTCCATTTGTTCTGACCAGTGTGACCGGTATACATCCAAGCACGGTCACTCATCTTGACTTTCAGAGCTACTGGACACACAACAATTATATATGTAATTCACCATGTATATATTCATCAGTTGATCTACTTTGTCAATTTTATTACGTCCATGGAACCTACACTCTAATAGGTAATGATAGGTCCTAATCCCACCCGAGTATGTGTAGATTGGGTTCATTTTCCCATATGCTATGCTCCGGATCCGACGCAAAATTTCGGCAGCACCTCCCCGCTGTTCTCCTGATACACGTCTCTGCAATAAACAGAGAGGATGTGTACCCGGAGAACAACAGGGGAGGCACTGACGAAATTTATGCGTCGGATCCGGAGCAAAGCATATGGGAAAACGAACCCAATCTACACATACTCGGGCTGTCCGTGGATAGCGTTGGACAATTCGAAAGAATCAAGGTTATAAATATGCAAATGCATGCATATTTATAACTATGACGCTTTCGAACGGGAGACACATATTGGTTACGCATACTGATGATTCAAGACACATATATAGCTAGCTATCAAGTTTCATGTCATTTGTGCAAATAATTAATGGGGGAGAAGGACATGTCATTTGTGCCCACCCATGAATGAAGGGGCAGAGCTCGTCAAACGCACGGCGCGGTCGTCGAACAGCAAACCTCGCAGCGATGAAACAACTGCACATTTAAATCTACCCGATCAACACAATTATATATGATGTTTTTCATAACAAAATCGAAAAATATATGACCTAACTAATAATTCACAAATATATAACCCCGTCGGCCTCTGGAAGGCCAAAGAGCACCTTTTCGGGAGGTTTAGGGGGTCGGGGTGTCATGTCGGTGTCGGGGTGCTGTTTCAGGGTTAGGGTGTCGTGTCGGGGTCGGGGTGTCGGGGTGTGGTGTCGTGGTCTGTGTGTCGGGGTGTGGTGTCGGGGTCGGGTGTCGGGGTCAAGGTGTCGGGGTCAGGTGTCGGGGTGTGGTGTCGGGGTCGGGGTGTCGGGGTCAGTGGTCAGGGTGTTTCCTTCTATCCTTCTTCTTCTTTCCTTCTCTTCTTCTTCTTTTTTCTTCTTCTTTCCTTTCTTCTTCTTCTTCTATCCTTCTTCTTCTTTCCTTTCTTCTTCTTCTTCTTCTTTCCTTTCTTCTTCTTTCCTTTCTTCTTCTTCTTCTTCTTCTTTCATCTTTTTTCTACTTCTTTTCTTTTCTTCTATTCTTCTTCTTCTACTTCTTCTACTTCTTTTCTTCTTCTTCTTTTTCATCTTTTTTCTACTTCTTTTCTTTTCTTCTTTTTCATCTTTTTTCCACTTCTTCTTCTTTTCTTCTACATATTCTTTTTTCTAACACTAACACTAAATTTTCTTCTTTTCTAACACTAAATCTAACACTAACACTAACACTAACAATTAAACAAGAATTAAACAGCAAAAAAAAGAAAAACAGAAAAAAAAACTCACCGGAGTAGGGGGCGACGCTGGCGCCGGGGTGGTGGGTGGGTGGGGGGCGGCGGGGCTCCGGGGCAGTGGGATGGCCGGGCGGCGGGGCCGGGGGCGGTGCCGGGCGGGAGGGGCGGGGGCAGCGGCGGGACGGTGGGGGCGGTGGCGGGTGGGGGAGGGGGTGGGAGCGGCGGCGGCGCTGGACGGCGATGGGCGGTGGCGGGTGCGGCGAGGGCGGGGGCGGCGCTGGACGGCGATGGGCGGTGACGGGTGCAGCGAGGGCGGGGGCGGCGCCGGGCGGCGGGGGCGGGGGCGGGGGCGGAGGAGGTCGAGGGAGAGAGATGAGTAACGGGCGGGGGAGGGGGCTCGGCCGTTAGTTAGGTTAGTTAGGGTAGCCTTTGCCGTCCGCCCTCCTTTGCCGTCCGCTTTTCTTCATATTTGCCATCTGCGGCGGACGGCAAAGCGGGGGGACGTTAAGTATTTTTTAACTAGCTCCTCAGTGGGGCCCCCCTCCCTCTTTGCCGTCTGCTAGCGGACGGCAAAGATTCTTTGCCGTTAGCTAGCGGACGGCAAAGAGCTGGCTGATGGCAAAGGCTTTCTTTGCCATCAGCCAGTTCTTTGCCGTCTGCTTTCGGGTAGCTGATGGCAAAGAGCTTCTTTGCCGTCCGCTAGCTGACGGAAAAGAGCTGGCAGATGGCAAAGTAGCTGATTCCAGTAGTGGGAGGAGGATCCCCTAAAATTTCAACAAGCAAATTGTGTTGCAGAATAGGTTCCTGTTTAAAGAATACTTCATCTATTTCCCTTCTTTCATTCATGAACATATCATTTTCATGGTCTAGCAAATAGTGTTCTAAAGGATCACTAGGAGGTACGGCAATAGAAGCAAGACCAATAATTTCATCTTTACTAGGTAATTCTTCCTCACGATGTTGTTTACTAAATTTAGAGAAATTAAACTCATGAACCGTATCATCCAAGCCAATAGTAACAACATTCTTTTCGCAATCTATCCTAGCATTAACAGTGTTTAAGAAGGGTCACCAAATATAATGGGACAAAAGCTATCTTGTGGGGAACCAAGAACAAGAAAATCAGCAGGATATTTAGTTTTCCCACACAAGACTTCAACATCTCTAACAATTCCCATTGGTAAAATAGTATCTCTATTAGCTAGTTTAATAGTAACATCAATTTCTTCTAACTCAACAGGTGCAATGTCATGCATAATTTCTTTGTATAAGTCAATAGGTATTACACTAGCACTAGCACCCATATCACATAAGCCATGATAACAATGATCTCCTATTTTAACAGAAATAACAGGCACGCCTACCACAGGTCTATGTTTATCTTTAGCACAAGGTTTAGCAATTCTAGTAGTTTCACCTTCGAACTGAATAACATGTCCATCAATATTATCAGACAAGAGATCCTTAACAATAGCAATATTAGGTTCTACTTTAACTTGCTCAGGAGGTGTATAAGTTCTAATATTGCTTTTACGAACAACAGTTGAAGCTTTAGCATGATCCTTTATTCTAACAGGGAAAGGTGGTTTCTCAACATAAGAAGTAGGAATAATAGGATCATTAGAAGTGACAGTCTTTTCTTCAACTTTAATAGGTGCATCTACTTTTACTTCTATGGGAGGATGATATTTAAACCACTTCTCCTTAGGGAGATCAACATAAGTAGCAAAAGATTCACAGAAAGAAGCTACTATCTCAGAGTCAAGTCCATATTTAGTGCTAAACTTACGGAAAATATCGGTATCCATAAAAGGTTTAACACAATCAAACTTAGGTGTCATACCTGACTCCTTACCTTCGTCGAGGTCCCAATCTTCAGATTTGCGTTTAATTCTATCCAATAAATTCCATCTGAATTCAATAGTCTTCATCATAAAAGAGCCAGCACAAGAAGTATCGAGCATGGTGCGATTGTTTTCAGAAAGCCGAGCATAAACACTTTGCATAATTATTTCTCTCGGGAGCTCATGATTGGGGCCTGAATATAACATTGATTTAAGCCTCCCCCAAGCTTGAGCGATGCTTTCTCCTTCGCGAGGCCAGAAATTATATATATAATTGCGATCACAATGAACAAGATGCATAGGGTAATACTTTTGATGAAATTCTAACTTCAATCTTTTATAGTCCCATGATCTCATATCATCACATAGCCTATACCATATCAATGCATCTCCCTTCAAAGATAAAGGGAAGACCTTCTTCTTAGCAACATCATCGGGTATACCTGCAAGCTTAAATAATCCACAAACTTCATCCACATATATTAAGTGCTCATCAGGATGCTTGTTCCATCTCCTGTAAAAGGGTTAGCTAGCAGTTTTTCCATCATACCCGAAGGAAATTCAAAAGGAGTTTCATTTTCAATAGGTTCAGTAGGTTCAGGAGCAACTCTTTGCTCTACTGGACGGGGTGAAGATACCCCGAACAAGCCCCTTAGAGAATTACTTTCCATAGTAACAAGTGACAGTAAATTTCAGCACACTATATAAATTTTTCCTTACCAAATTCCACCTACCAAAGGCGCTACACTCCCCGGCAACGGCGCCAGAAAAGAGTCTTGATGACCCACAAGTATAGGGGATCTATCGTAGTCCTTTCGATAAGTAAGAGTGTCGAACCCAACGAGGAGCAGAAGGAAATGATAAGCGGTTTTCAGTAAGGTATTCTCTGCAGGTACTGAAATAAGTGGTAACAGGTAGTTTTGTGATAAGATAGATTGTAACGAGCAACAAGTAACAAAAGTAAATAAAGTGTAGCAAGGTGGCCCAATCCTTTTTGTAGCAAAGGACAAGCCGGAACAAACTCTTATAATAGGAAAAGTGCTCCCGAGGACACATGGGAATATCGTCAAGCTAGTTTTCATCATGTTCATATGATTCGCGTTCGATACTTTTATAATTTGATATGTGGGTGGACTGGTGCTTGGGTGCTGTTCTTACTTGAACAAGCATCCCACTTATGATTAACCTCTATTGCAAGCATCCGCAACTACAACAAAAGTATTAAGGTAAACCTAACCATAGCATGAAACATGTGGATCCAAATCAGCCCCTTACGAAGCAACGCATAAACTAGGGTTTAAGCTTCTTTCACTCTAGCAACCCATCATCTACTTATTACTTCCCAATGCCTTCCTCTAGGCCCAAATAATGGTGAAGTGTTATGTAGTCGACGTTCACATAACACCACTATAGGCTAGACAACATACATCTTATCAAAATATCAAACGAATACCAAATTCACATGACTACTAATAGCAAGACTTCTCCCTTGTCCTCAGGAACAAACGTAATTACTCACAAAGCATATTCATGTTCATAATCAGAGGGGTAATAATATGCATATAGGATCTAAACATATGATCTTCCACCAAATAAACCAACTAGCATCAACTACAAGGAGTAGTCAACACTACTAGCAACCTACTAGCACCAATCCCGGACTTTGAGACAAGAAGTGGATACAAGAGATGAACTAGGGTTTGGAGATGAGATGGTGCTGGTGAAGATGTTGATGGAGATTGCCCTCTCCCGATGAGAGGAGCGTTGGTGCTGACGATGGTGATGATTTCCCCCTCCGGGAGGGAAGTTTCCTCGGCAAAACAGCTCTGCCGGAGCTCTAGATTGGTTCCGCCAAGGTTCCGCCTCGTGGCGGCGGAGTCTCGTCCCAAAAAGTTCCTTCTTGTTTTTTTCTCATTGAAAGACTTCATATAGGAGAAGATGGACGTCAGAGAGCCACTAGGGGGCCCACGAGGTAGGGGGCGCGCCCTAGGGGGGAGGCGCCCCCCACCCTCGTGAGAAGGGTGTGGGCCCCCTGGCCTTGATCTTTGAAGAGGATTTTTATTTATTTATTTTAAGATGTTCCGTGAAGTTTCAAGACTTTTGGAATTGCGCAGAATAGGTCTCTAATATTTGCTCCTTTTCCAGCCCAGAATTCCAGCTGCCGGCATTCTCCCTCCTTATGTAAACCTTGTAAAATAAGAGAGAATAGCCATAAGTATTGTGAAATAAAGTGAAATAACAGTCCATAATGCAATAAATATCGATATAAAAGCATGATGCAAAATGGACGTATCAGTTATCGAGGTGGTTTATCAGTCTAGAGCCATCAAAATAAATAATTCCGAAGGTACTAACCCGAAGGTTATCAATGGGCAACGAATAAAACATTATATCTCAGGGACGCCCATTAATGTTGAAAGTAATATTATCCAAACTTTGACACCGGAAGAACACATAAAAGAATCCTTTCGGAACACTCCAGAATCGTGAAAATAAGGAGGTACATGATACGGTAGGTAAAACTCCGAAAAACCCGCAAAAATATTTTTTGTCAGTTTTGGAATATTTAGAGAAATAGGAAAATAAGAAACTACCGGGAAGCGTACCCCGGTGGGCACAACCCACCTGGGACACCTTCCGGACTCCGTTTTTCTTCCGTTTGCTTGTCCCCCAAGATAAAAAACTATATATACTTCCCGAAGCTGTTAACCACCGTATCACGGAGAAATCTTCTGTTTTCTTTTCCTTGCTGTTTTCTGTCAGATTCCATTTACCATGGCTGCTTCAAGCTCCTCCAAGGACAAATTCTTCAAGAACGTCATCAACCCATACCTTCGGGAGGTGGTACAGCACCCTTAGGTCATCCAGATGCATGAGGGGGTGCTTCACCTCCTCGACGTGCCATGTCCCCAGGGGACGGGAACCGTGGAGGCCAGACTTGAAGCTATGGAGCAAGACGTCTTCCGGTGCAAGGGGATGGTGGAGCGTGGGCTCAACGCCAATCACCCTGATCACGGACCTCTCCCGTGATCTCAAGGTGGATGGCAAACCCTTGAAGGACATCATCTTCACCCTCAACGAGCAAATAAACTTCCTCCAAAGCCAGATCTATGACCTCCAAAACCAAGTCTTTGAATATGAGGCGAGGTTTAAAGGTATGAGTTTGGCTGCTGGTTGCAGGACTCGTGAGACTCACTCCTCCTCTTATGATGGTGGACCACTGCCATGGAAATCCGGGGACAAGATCTCTTCTTCATCACCATCATCTTCTTCACCACCAAAAGAGAATTGAGTATCGGGTATGGGCACTCCCCTTGGCTTCCGCCAAGCTTGGGGGAGGTGCCACAGTATCGTATCATCCCACTATCTTTTTGCCTTTACTCATTATAGTTCAATATTTTGCTTTAGATGAATAAAAGTTTAGTTCGATCCTTTCTTTGAGAGTTTTCTTAGTGATCTATCCTTGTAATCATGTGCAAGATATATAATAAAGTTTAGTTTGAGTTTTCGATTTCTTTACTTTCATGTTGCAAGTAAAAGAAATAAGGAAGAAAAATAGAACTTTTGCAGGAGCACTTTTGCCCTCTGGCGGAACGATTCCGCCAGGGGAACTTCCCTCCCGGAGGGGGAAATCATCGTCATCATCATCACCAACAACTCTCCCATCTTGGGGAGGGCAATCTCCATCAACATCTTCAAAAGCACCATCTCATCTCAAACCCTAGTTCATCTCTTGTGTTCAATCTTGTTACCGGAACTATAGATTGGTGCTTGTGGGTGACTAGTAGTGTTGATTACATCTTGTAGTTAATTACTATATGGTTTACTTGGTGGAAGATTATATGTTCGGATCCAATATGCTATTTAATCTCTGATCTTGAGCATGATTATCATTTGTGAGTAGTTACTTTTGTTCTTGAGGTCATAGGAGAAATCATGTTGCAAGTAATCATGTGAACTTGATATGTGTTTGATATTTTGATAGTATGTATGTTGTGATTCCCTTAGTGGTGTCATGTGAACGTCGACTACATGACACTTCACCATATTTGGGCCTAAGGGAATGCATTGTGGAGTAGCAATTAGATGATGGGTTGCGAGAGTGATAGAATCTTAAACCCCAGTTTATGCGCTATTCCGTAAGGGATCGATTGGATCCAAAAGTTTAATGCTATGGTTAGAATTTATTCGTGATACTTTTCTCGTAGTTGCGGATGCTTGCGGGAGGGTTAATCATAAGTAGGAGGTTTGTTCAAGTAAGAACATCACCTAAGCACCGGTCCACCCACATATCAAATTATCAAAGTACCGAACACGAATTAAGCCAACATGATGAAAGTGACTAGATGAGAATCCCGTGTACCCTCAAGAACGCTTTGCTTATCATAAGAGACTGTTTTGGCCTGTCCTTTGCCTCAAAAGGATTGGGCTACCTTGCTGCACTTTTGTTACTACTATCGTTACTTGCTCATTATAGATTATCTTGCTATCAAACTACTCTGTTACTTACAATTTCAGCACTTGCAGACATCACCTTGCTGAAAACCACTTGTCATTTCCTTCTGCTCCTCGTTGGGTTCGACACTCTTACTTACCGAAAAGAGCTACAATTTATCCCCTATACTTGTGGGTCATAAACATGCAACAACTAACCATAATGGTTTGAAAATTCATATTTGAATGCCTGTGTGCGAGTAATTCCATGTGAAGTAAATTGGACAAAATTTTCGAACATATTGGTGTCATGGCCTGGGCACAAAGCATCGAGTGCCATGGCATTGAAATTCCAAATAATTAAAAATGATGAGAAGCACATGAAATCTTGCTTGACGTAATGGCATGGCATCAAGATGGTGTGGTAAAAAATTGGCCTGTTTGACGAAAGTTTGGACCCCCTCACAAACCAGAGCAACTAACTAGAAGGCTCGTGGTTCCGAGAGGGCACAATGCATATTTGATGACGAACCGGCGATAGCTTCCTCTTATGGTCTTCCAAATTTTTCTACAGTTAACGTGCACTAATACAACTGCTATGTCAAAATTTGGAAATTTCCAGGGGTCATTTGACCTTTTTAAGACATCTAAGTGATTTTCTAGCCATTTAATGACCGCAATTCAAATTTGAACTACATGTACATGCAACAGCTAACCATAACGGTTTGACAAATCAAATTTGTGTACTTGTGTGCGAGTTAATTCCATGTGCAGTAAATTGGAAAGAATTTTCAAACATATTGGTGTCACGGCTTGGACACAAGCATGGAGTGCCATGGCATTTAAATTCCAAAAAATTAAGAAATGATCAGAAATACATGAAACCTTGCTTGACGTAATTGCATGCCACCAGGATGCTGTGGTAATTTTTTTTTGGCATGTTTGACGAAACTTTGGACACACACCCCTCATAAACCGGAGCTACTCACTAGAAGGCTCGTGGTTCCGAGAGGACACAATGCATCTTTGATTACGAACCGGCGATAGCTTCCTCTTATGGACTTCAAAAAATTTCTATAGTTAACGTGCACTAATACAACTATCATGTCAAAATTTGGAAAGTTTCAGGGGTCATTTGACCTTTTTAAGACATTTAAGTGATTTTCTAGACATTTAATGACCGTAATTCAAATTTGAACTACATGTACATGCAGCAGCTAACCATAACGGTTTGAAAAATCATATTTGTGTACTTGTTGTGTGCGAGTTAATTCTATGTGCAGTAAATTGGAAAGAATTTTCAAACATATTGGTGTCATGGCTTGGACACAAGCATGGAGTGTCATGGCATTTAAATTCCAAAAAAATAAAAAATTATCAGAAATACATGAAACCTTGCTTGACCTAATGGCATGCCACCAGGATGGTGTGTTAAAAAATTGGTCTGTTTAACGAAACTTTGGACAAATACCCCTCACAAACCGGAGCTACTCACTAGAAGGCTCGTGCATCTGAGAGGACACAATGCATTTTTGATGACGAGCCAGAGATAGCTTCCTCTTATGGCCTTCAAAAATTGTCTACAGTAAACATGCACTAATACAACTTTCATGTCAAAATTTAGAAAAATCCAGGGGTCATTTGACCTTTTTAAGATATTTAAGTGATTTTCTAGCCATTTAATGATCTTAATTCAAATTTGACTTACATGTACATGCAATAGCCAACCATAACGGTTTTGAAAAATCATATTTGTGTACTTGTGTGCAAATTAATTCCATGTGCAGTAAATTGGAAGATTCTCAAACATATTGATGCCATGGCTTGGATACAAAGCATCGAGTGCATGCCATGGCATTTAAATTCCAAAAAATTAAAAAATGATCAGAAGCACATGAAACTTTGCTTGACGTAATGGCATGGCACCACGATGGTGTGGTAAAAAAATTGGCCTGTTTGACGAAAATTTGAACACACACCCCTCACAAACCGGAACAACTCACTAGAAGGGGCGTGGTTCTGAGAGGGCACAATGCATGTTTGATGACGAACCGGCGATGGCTTCCTCTTATGGCCTTCAAATTTTTTCTATAGTTAACATGCACTAATACAACTATAAGGTCAAATTTTGGAAAATTCCAGGGGTCATTTGACCTTTTTAAGACATTTAAGTGATTTCCTAGCCATTTAATGATCGTAATTCAAATTTGAACTACATGTACATGCAATGGCTAACCATAACGGTTTGAAAAATCATATTTGTGTACTTCTTGTGTGCAACTTAATTGGAATTTTCAAACATATTGATGTCACGGCTTGGATACATTCATGGAGTGCCATGGTAACACAAAATAAGCATTCGTCCCCTATATGAGGAAAGAAAATGTATATATCTGGCAAGACAACTAGGGCCCACAAAATTGGCACTCTATTTCGTGCCTCGAGGTTTCGAAGGTGAGTGGCACGGGTTATTAATCAGACGTGGTTCTGTATTGGAAACCGTTAGCTATTAAGTTCACACACGGCTTTATTTCGGGAATCATGTGCAATTCAAACTACAGTACTCGTAAATTCCAGCGACCGACGTGTGTAGTGTTCCCATCGATCTAGAATCCGGCCGCCAATAAATACTACATTGCTCATGTTGTCCCGCCTACATTCTCATCTACATCCTTCCCTCGCTTGCCCTCTCTCACACACACAAATCTCTGCCATGGCACCATCGATCTGCCCATGCACCGACGAGGAGGCGCCACCCCCCGGGGACGTTCAGTTGAAGTGCAGTGACGAGGAGGACCCCTATGGGCCAGCGGATGAGGTTGCGCCGGACCCCCCAACTTTGGAGTGGTTTTGAGGCCAGTACAATCTTTGTCTGTGGAAATCGTTGTCGCCGGCTAAGAAAGCCAGGCAAGTGGCATTCAAGAAGGAGATGGCAGAAGAGGAAGCCAGGTACCAGGCGGCCTGTGAAGGCCGTGAGGCCGCCTGGTATAAAAAAGAGGCGGTGGAGCTTTGGGGGCGGGCGCGTCATCGTGCGGAGGAGGTGTACGAAGACGGGTACTTCGCGAGGAAGGTCAAAGGAGCTAGGTGCCTCATCGCTGCGTGGAGGTGGGCCGATAAGCTCCAGCGTGCCACTAACGAGGAGCTCCGGTGGGTGCCCAACAAAATGGCAAGATTGTTCATGCTCGTCCACCAGCACGAGACAGATCGATACGTCAAGCATTGTGAGCCAGAGGCGGCAGAGTACTGCCTCCGCGCTGGGAAGACGCCATGCACCAGGGAGTTGCTGGCGAGGGGCTGCCGGAATACTGTCCCCAAGAGGGATTATTAGTTTTAGTATTGTTCGTTTTTTAATTTTATGCATTGTACATGGTAGTTAAGTATCATCACGTATAAGTGATGATATTACATATATTTTGTGATGAACTAATGAACAATAAATATATATTATGAATTCCATTTTTCTATCTATTTTCGTATACTAATTTGTATCTAGCTGTTACCACCCACATATACAGAATGGAAAGCATATATACACACATTGAAACAAAACACATAAGAACGGCAAATAGAGTACACACATTGAAACAGAGCAATAAACAAAGCAATATTATGATTGTTGTGAATACATAGCACTCCACATCGAAATGAGTCAACAAAATAAATGCGCCCATGACGATGGCGGTCTGGGAGGTAGCTGAAGACACCTCCCAGGTTGTAGGATGAGGAGTCTGAGCGCGGCTTTCCCATGAGTCAACAAAATAAACGCGCCCTTGCCTACGGTAGCTCTTGGCTCTACCTGAACTCGTGCAGGCATTCGTCCAAGCGGTCAACACGCTCGTGGTACATCTGGAGCTCGATCTCGAGCTCCAAGTTGGCTATTTCATCAGAGATCACCAACTCGAGGATACGATAGCCATGTTCATCTACTGCGCCCAGGTGGACACCTGGGCCAAGGAGGCGATCGAGCCTAGCGACCAGCGCGTTGGCATTGAGCGCGCCACGGACAAGGCGAACAACGCGACCCATGCGAATGGCGCGGCGGGCATCCGATGCAAGTACGGCACGGCCGGCCTCCGGTGAAAGTACCGCGCAGATGACTGCTACCTCTTGAGCAATGCGTTGGATTTCCCCGAAGAGGAGAGGATGATGCAGCAAAGTAGCGTAAGTATTTCCCTCAGTTTTTGAGAACCAAGGTATCAATCCAGTAGGAGGCTATGCGCGAGTCCCTTGTACCTACACAAAAACAATAGCTCAACGCAACCAACGCGCTTAGGGGTTGTCAATCCCTTCACGGTCACTTACGAAAGTGAGATCTGATAGAGATGATAAATAATATTTTTGGTATTTCTGGTATAGAGATGCAAAGTAAAACGTAAAAGCAAAGTAAAAGCAAAGCAATAATAAAGTGATGGAGATTGATATGATGAGAAAGAGACCCGGGGACCATAGGTTTCACTAGTGGCTTCTCTCAAGAGCATAAGTATTCTACGGTGGGTGGACAAATTACTGTTGAGCAATTGACAGAATTGAGCATAGTTATGAGAATATCTAGGTATGATCATGTATATAGGCATCACGTCCGAGACAAGTAGACCGACTCCTGCCTGCATCTACTACTATTACTCCACTCATCGACCGCTATCCAGCATGCATCTAGAGTATTAAGTTAAAAACAGAGTAACGCCTTAAGCAAGATGACATGATGTAGAGGGATAGTTTCATGCAATATGATAAAAAACCATCTTGTTATCCTCGATGGCAACAATACAATACGTGCCTTGCTGCCCCTTCTGTCACTGGGAAAGGACACCGCAAGATCGAACCCAAAGCTAAGCACTTCTCCCATGGCAAGAACAACCAATCTAGTAGGCCAAACCGAACTGATAATTCGAAGTGACTTGCAAAGATAACCAATCATACATAAAAGAATTCAGAGAAGATTCAAATATTATTCATAGATAGACTTGATCATAAACCCACAATTCATCGGTCTCAACAAACACACCGCAAAAAGAAGATTACATCAAATATAACTCCACGAGAGAGGGGGAGAAAATTGTATTGAGATCCAAAAAGAGAGAGAAGAAGCCATCTAGCTGCTAACTATGGACCCGTAGGTCTGAAGTAAACTACTCACACTTCATCGGAGGGGCTTGGATGATGATGTAGAAGCCCTCCATGATCGATGCCCCCTCCGGCGGAGCTCCGGAACATGCCCCAAGATGGGATCTCGTGGATACAGAAAGTTGCGGTGGTGGAATTAGGTTTTTGGCTCCGTATCTGATCGTTTGGGGGTACGTGGATATATATAGGAGGAAGAAGTATGTCGGTGGAGCAACAGGGGGCCCATGAGGGTGGAGGGCGCGCCTGGGGGCAGGCGCGTCCCCCTACCTCGTGGCCTTCTATTAATTGGCTTGGCGTAGGGTCCAAGTCTCCTGAGTTGTATTCGGTGAGAAAATCACGTTCCTGAAGGTTTCATTCTGTTTGGACTCCGTTTGATATTCCTTTTCTTCGAAACCCTAAAACAGGCAAAAACAGCAATTCTGGGCTGGGCCTCCGGTTAATAGGTTAGTCCCAAAAATAATATAAAAGTGGATAATAAAGCCCAATATAGTCCAAAACAGTAGGTAATATAGCATGGAGCAATCAGAAATTATAGATACGTTGGAGACGTATCAAGCATCCCCAAGCTTAATTCCTGCTCGTCCACGAGTAGGTAAATGATAAAAATAGAATTTTTGATGCGGAGTGTTACTTGGCATAATTTCAATGTAAATCTTCTTAATTGTGGTATGAATATTCATATTCAAAAGATTCAAGACAAAAGTTCATGTTGACATAAAAATAATAATACTTCAAGCATACTAACAAAGCAATTATGTCTTCTCAAAATAACATGGCCAAAGAAAGCTATCCCTACAAAATCATATAGTCTGGCTATGCTCTATATTCACCACACAAAGTATTTAAATCATGCACAACCCCGATGACAAACCAAGCAATTGTTTCATAGTTTTGACATTTTCAAAACTTTTTCGATCTTCACGCAATACATGAGCGTGAGCCATGGATATAGCACTATATGTGGAATAGAGTGGTGGTTGTGGAGAAGACAAAAAAAAGGAGAAGATAGTCTCACATCAACTAGGCGTATCAACGAGCTATGGAGATGCCCATCAATAGATGTCAATGTGAGTGAGTATGGATTGCCATGCAACGGATGCACTAGAGCTATAAGTGTATGAAAGCTCAACAAAAGAAACTAAGTGGGTGTGCATCCAACTCGCTTGCTCACAAAGACCTAGGGCATTTTGAGGAAGCCCATCATTGGAATATACAAGCCAAGTTCTATAATGAAAAATTCCCACTAGTATATGAAAGTGATAGAATGAGAGACTCTCTATCATGAAGATCATTGTGCTACTTTGAAGCACAAGTGTGGTAAAAGGATAGTAACATTGTCCCTTCTCTCTTTTTCTCTCATTTTTTTGGGCCTTCTCTTTTTTATGGCCTCTTTTTCTTTCTTTTTTTATTTTTTTCGTCCGGAGTCTCATCCCGACTTGTGGGGGAATCATAGTCTCCATCATCCTTTCCTCACTTGGGACAATGCTCTAAAAATGATGATCATCACACTTTTTATTTTTCTTACAACTCAACAATTACAACTCAATACTTAGAACAAAATATGACTCTATATGAATGCCTCTGGCGGTGTACCGGGATATGCAATGAATCAAGAATGACATGTATGAAAGAATTATGAACGGTGGCTTTGCCACAAATACAATGTCAACTACATGATCATGCTAGCAATATGACAATGATGGAGCGTGTCATAATGAATGGAACGGTGGAAAGTTGCATGGCAATATATCTGGAATGGCTATGGAAATGCCATGATAGGTAGGTATGGTGGCTGTTTTGAGGAAGGTATTTGGTGGGTGTATGATACCGGCGAAAAGTGCGCGGTATTAGAGAGGCTAGCGATGGTGGAAGGAAGGAAAGTGTGTATAATCCATGGACTCAACATTAGTCATAAAGAACTCATATACTTATTGCAAAAATCTAGAAGTTATCAAAGCAAAGTATTATGCGCATGCTCCTAGGGGGATAGATTGGTAGGAAAAGACCATCGCTCGTCCCCGACCGCCACTCATAAGGAAGACAATCAATAAATAAATCATGCTCCGACTTCATCACATAACGGTCCACCATACGCGCATGCTACGGGAATCACAAACTTTAACACAAGCATTTCTCAAATTCACAACTACTCAACTAGCATGACTCTAATATCACCATCCTCATATCTCAAAACAATTATCAAGAATCAATTTTTTTCTTAGTATTCAACGCACTCAAAAGAAAGTTTTACAAATATTGAATACCAAGCATATTATTATTAAGCAAATTACCATGATATTAAGACTCTCAAAAATAATCTAAGTGAAGCATGAGAGATCAATAGTTTCTATAAATCAAATCCACCACCGTGCTCTAAAAGATATAAGTGAAGCACTAGAGCAAAATTATATAACTCAAAAGATATAAGTGAAGCACATAGAGTATTCTATCAAATTCCAAATTATGTATGGCTCTCTCAAAAGGTGTGTACAGCAAGGATGATTGTGGTAAACTAATAAGCAAAGACTCAAATCATAAAAGACGCTCCAATAAAAACACATATCATGTGGTGAATAAAAATATAGCTCCAAGTAAAGTTACCGATAGAAGTAGACGAAAGAGGGGATGCCTTCCGGGGCATCCCCAAGCTTTGGCTTTTATGTGTCCTTAGATTATATTGGGGGTGCCATGGGCATCCCCAAGCTTAGGCTCTTGCCACTCCTTGTTCCATAATCCATCAAATCTTTACCCAAAACTTGAAAACTTCACAACACGAAACTCAAAGTAGAAAATCTCGTGAGCTCCGTTATCGAAAGAAAACAAAAGACCACTTCAAGGTACTGTAATGAACTCATTCTTTATTTATATGGGTGTTATACCTACTGTATTCCAACTTCTCTATGGATTATAAACTATTTTACTAGCCATAGATTCATCAAAATAAGCAAACAACACACGAAAAACAGAATCTGTCAAAAACAGAACAGTCTATAGTAATCGGTAGCTAGCGCAAGATCTGGAACCCAAAAAATTCTAAAATAAATTTCTGGACGTGAGGAATTTATATATTAATCATCTTCAAAAATAATTAACTAAATAGAACTCTCCAAATAAAAATTACAGCAGTTCTCGTGAGCGCTAAAGTTTCTGTTTTTTACAGCAAGTTCAACAAGACTTTCCCCAAGTCTTCCCAACGGTTCTACTTGGCACAAACACTAATTAAACAAAAAAAACACAACCAAAACAGAGGCTAGATAATTTATTTATTACTAAACAGGATAAAAAAGCAAGGAATAAAAATAAGATTGGGTTGCCTCCCAACAAGCGCTATCATTTAACGCCCTTAGCTAGGCATAACAAGCAAGAATAGATCTAGGTATTGCCATCTTTGGTAGGCAATCCATAAGTGGCTCTCATGATAGATTCATATGGTAATTTTATTTTCTTTCTAGGGAAGTGTTCCATGCCCTTTTTTAATGGAAATTGGAATCTAATATTCCCTTCCTTCATATCAATAATTGCACCAACCGTTCTAAGGAAAGGTCTACCGAGAATAATAGGGCAAGAAGGATTGCAAACTATATCAAGAACGTTAAAATCTACAGGCACATAATTCCTATTTGCAACAATAATAACATCATTAATTCTTCCCATAGGTTTCTTAATAGTGGAATCCTCAAGATGCAAGTTTAGAGAGCAATCATCAAAATCACGGAAATCTAGCAAATCACACAAAGTTTTGGGAATAGTAGAGACACTAGCACCCAAATCACACAAAGCATAAAACTCATGACCTTTAATTTTAATTTTAGTAGTTGGTTCCCACTCATCATAAAGTTTTCTAGGGACAGAAACTTCCAATTCAAGTTTTTCTTCAAAAGATTGCAACGATATGTTTAGTAAACGCTTTATTTTGACTATAAGCGTGAGGAGAATTTTAGCACGGATTGCAACAAGGAAATACAATCAATCAAAGAGCAATATTCATAGTTAAATTCCTTGAAATCCATAATAGTGGGTTTAGCAACATCTAGGGTTTTAATTTCTTTAATCCCACTTTTATCAAATTTAGCATCAAGATCAAAAGATTCAGAATTCTTAGAATGCCTTCTAGGTAAAGGTGGATCATATTCAGTATTATCAAGATTCATATTGCAAAACAAAGATTTAGTAGGGGACACATCAATAACTTTTAGATCTTCATCATTATTTTCATAGGAACTAGAAGAACACGCTTTTATAAAGGCATCTTTCTTAGCACGCATCCTAGCGGTTCTTTCTTTGCACTCGTCAATGGAAATTCTCATGGCTTTGATAGACTCATTGATATCATGCTTAGGTGAAATGGATCTAAGTTTCAAATAATCAACATCAAGAGCAATTCTATCAACGTTCCTAGCCAAATCATCAATCTTAAGCAATTTTTCTTCAATCATAGCATTAAAATTCTTTTGTGAAGAAATAAATTCTTTAATATTAGATTCAAAATAATAGGGCATCTTATTATAATTTCCATAAGAATTGTTGTAGGAATTACCATAATTATTAGAGGGATTACTAGGGTAAGGCCTAGGGTTGAAATTTCCTCTATACGCGTTGTTACCAAAATTGTTCCTACCAAAAAAATTCACATCCATAGATTCATTATTATTCTCAATCAAAGTAGACAAGGGCACATCATTAGGATCATAAGAAACACTCTTATTAGCAAATAATTTCATAAGTTCATCCATCTTTCCACTCAAAACATTAATTTCTTCTATCGCATGCACCTTTTTATTAGTAGATCTTTTAGTATGCCATTGAGAATAATTAACCATAATATTATCTAGGAGTTTAGTAGCTTCTCCTAAAGTGATTTCCATAAAAGTGCCTCCCGCGGCCGAATCTAAAAGATTTCTAGAAGCAAAATTCAATCCGGCATAAAAATTTTGTATAATCATCCATAAATTTAAACCATGAGTAGGGCAATTACGTATCATTAATTTCATTCTCTCCCAAGCTTGTGCAACATGTTCATGATCAAGTTGCTTAAAATTCATAATATCGTTTCTAAGAGAGATGATCTTAGCGGGAGGAAAATACTTAGAGATAAAAGCATCTTTGCACTTGTTCCATGAATCAATACTATTTTTAGGCAAAGATGAAAACCAAGCTTTAGCACGATCTCTAAGCGAAAAAGGAAATAGCTTCAATTTAACAATATCATTATCCACATATT
The DNA here is from genome assembly GCF_056163025.1 of Triticum urartu. Taxonomy (NCBI): domain Eukaryota; kingdom Viridiplantae; phylum Streptophyta; class Magnoliopsida; order Poales; family Poaceae; genus Triticum; species Triticum urartu. The sequence goes on from NC_141879.1 coordinate 513,803,154, forward strand.
TCTTCTTTTGCATGTCACACAAATCAATGAAGCTATTAAGATGGGTAGCGGCATCTTCACTAGGAAGGCCGAAGAACGGATCTTTCATGACAAGATTCAGCAGAGCAGCATTAATTTCACAAGATTCAACATCGGTAAGAGGAGCAATCGGAGTGCTAAGGAAATCATTATTGTTGGTATTGGTGAAGTCACACAATTTAGTATTATCTTGAGCCATCACGACAAACAAGCAATCCAACACACGAGCAAACAAAAAGCAAACGGGCAAAAGGAGGCAAATAGAGAGGGAGGATAGAGAGAGAGAGGGCGAATAAAATGGCAAGGGTGAATTGGGGGGAGAGGAAAACAAGAGGCAAATGGCAAATAATGTAATGCGGGAGATAGGGATTATGATGGGTACTTGGTATGTTGACTTTTGGCAGACTCCCCGGCAACGGCACCAGAAATTCTTCTTGCTACCTCTTGAGCACTGCGTCGGATTTCCCCGAAGAGGAGAGGATGATGCAGCAAAGTAGCGTAAGTATTTCCCTCAATTTTTGAGAACCAAGGTATCAATCCAGTAGGAGGCTACGCGCGAGTCCCTTGTACCTACACAAAAACAATAGCTCAGTGCAACCAATGCGCTTAGGGGTTGTCAATCCCTTCATGGTCACTTACGAAAGTGAGATCTGATAGAGATGATAAATAATATTTTTGGTATGTTTGGTATAGAGATGCAAAGTAAAAAGTAAAAGCAAAGCAATAATAAAGTGATGGAGATTGATATGATGAGAAAGAGACCCGGGGACCATAGCTTTCACTAGTGGCTTCTCTCAAGAGCATAAGTATTCTACGGTGGGTGGACAAATTACTATTGAGCAATTGACAGAATTGAGCATAGTTATGAGAATATCTAGGTATGATCATGTATATAGGCATCACGTCCGAGACAAGTAGACCGACTCCTGCCTGCATCTACTACTATTACTCCACTCATCGACCGCTATCCAGCATGCATCTAGAGTATTAAGTTAAAAACAGAGTAACGCCTTAAGCAAGATGACATGATGTAGAGGGATAGTTTCATGCAATATGATAAAAAACCATCTTGTTATCCTCGATGGCAACAATACAATACGTGCCTTGCTGCCCCTTCTGTCACTGGGAAAGGACACCGCAAGATCGAACCCAAAGCTAAGCACTTCTCCCATGGCAAGAACAACCAATCTAGTAGGCCAAACCAAACTGATAATTCGAAGAGACTTGCAAAGATAACCAATCATACATAAAAGAATTCAGAGAAGATTCAAATATTATTCATAGATAGACTTGATCATAAACCCACAATTCATGGGTCTCAACAAACACACCGCAAAAAGAAGATTACATCAATAGATCTCCACGAGAGAGGGGGAGAACATTGTATTGAGATCCAAAAAGAGAGAAGAAGCCATCTAGCTACTAACTATGGACCCGTAGGTCTGAAGTAAACTACTCACACTTCATCGGATGGGCTTGGATGGTGATGTAGAAGCCCTCCGTGATCGATGCCCCCTCCGGCGGAGCTCCGGAACAGGCCCCAAGATGGGATCTCATGGATACAGAAAGTTGCGGTGGTGGAATTAGGTTTTTGGCTCCGTATCTGATCGTTTGGGGGTACGTGGATATATATAGGACGCGCCTGGGTGGGGCAGGCGCGCCCTCCTACCTCGTGGCCTCCTGTTAATTGGCTTGACGTAGGTTCCAAGTCTCCTAAGTTGTATTCGGTGAGAAAATCATGTTCCCGAAGGTTTCATTCCGTTTGGACTCCGTTTGATATTCCTTTTCTTCGAAACCCTAAAACAGGCAAAAAACAGCAATTCTGGGCTAGGCCTCCGGTTAATAGGTTAGTCCCAAAAATAATATAAAAGTGGATAATAAAGCCCAATATAGTCCAAAACAGTAGGTAATATAGCATGGAGCAATCAAAAATTATAGATACGTTGGAGACGTATCAATGACCTATGCCCACTCCTAGCGAGGAATGGGGGTACTGACGGGACGTGTACCCTACTGCGATGCCCTGTCGATAGCAGGCAAGCGCCGATGGATCCACTCTTGCTGTGCAGCGCACCACACCTCTTGCTTTGCGGTGCTCCAATGGTCTCGCTGTGCGGGGAGCCGTAGCCTATCGGCGTGGACGCACCTAGCTTGCTCTGCGGCGCACCATCAATCATGTGCGGCAATCTGTAACCTCTCAGCGCTGGCATGCCTATCTTCATCCGCGGCACTGAAGCACGATGCGCCAAGGGTCTGCTCAACCCTCGCGATGACGCGCGTCACGGTGTCATCCATCTCGTTGTCAGGGAGCGCCTCGGCCTCGACGAGTCGTGGCACCTTCCCAACCTCTCAGCGCTGGCATGCCTATCTTCATCCGCGGCACTGAAGCACGATGCGTCAAGGGTCTGCTCAACCCTCGCGATGACGCGCGTCACGGTGTCATCCATCTCGTTGTCAGGGAGCGCCTCGGCCTCGACGAGTCGTGGCACCTTCCCGTTTCCCGTCGAGGAGGTTGATGGCAGAGTGGCACTTTGGTGGGCTGGCATACTTGGAAAAGGTGGACGTGCTACAGGCTGCGCTTGTTGCCTCGGTGCGTCGTGTGCTACCTAGGTTTATGCGTAGTATCGCTAGGTGGCGGCGAGAAACCGATGAGGAAATGGCAGGTTGCTAGTAGTGTTGATTACTCCTTGTAGTTGATGCTAGTTTGTTTATTTGGTGAATATCATATGTTCAGATCCTTAATGATAATTAATACTCCTCTGATTATGAACATGAATATGCTTTGTGAGTAGTTACGTTTGTTCCCGAGGACATGGGAGAAGTCTTGTTATAAGTAATCATGTGAATTTGGTATTCGTTCGATATTTTGATGAGATGTATGTTGTCTCTCCTCTAGTGGTGTTATGTGAACATCGACTACATGACACTTCACCATGATTTGCCCTAGGTGAAGGCATTGGGAAGTAATAAGTAGATGATGGGTTGCTAGAGTGACAGAAGCTTAAACCCTAGTTTATGCGTTGCTTCGTAAGGGGCTGATTTGGATCCATATGTTTCATGCTATGGTTCGATTTATCTTAATTCTTCTTTCGTAGTTGCGGCTGCTTGCGAGAGGGGTTAATCATAAGTGGGAGGCTTGTCCAAGGAAGGGCATCACCCAAGCACCGGTCCACCCACATATCAAATTATCAAAGTAAGGAACGCGAATCATATGAGCATGATGAAAACTAGCTTGACAACAATCCCCATGTGTCCTCGGGGGTGCTTTGCTTTATATAAGAGTTAGTCCAGGCTTGTCCTTTGCTACAAAAAGGATTGGGCCACCTTGCTGCACCTTATTTACTTTTGTTACTTGTTATCTGTTACGAATTATCTTATCACACAACTATCTGTTGCCGATATTTTAGTGCTTGCAGATAATACCTTGCTGAAAACCGCTTGTCATTTCCTTCTGCTCCTCGTTGGGTTCGACACTCTTACTTATCTAAAGGACTACAGTAGATCCCCTATACTTGTGGGTCATAAAGACTCTTTTCTTGCGCTTTTCTCGGGGAGTGAAGCGCCTTTGGTAAGTGGAATTTGGTAGGGAAACATTTATATAGTGTGCTGAAATTTAGTGTCACTTGTTACTATGGAAAAGTAATCTTTTGAGGGGCTTGTTCGGGGTATCTTCACCTCGACCGAAAGAGCAAAGAGTTTCTCCTCAACCCACTGCACCTATTGAAAATATTTATTATGAAATTCCTTCGGGTATGATAGAGAAACTGCTAGCTAATCCTTATGCAGGAGACGGAACATTACATCCTGATTTGCACCTAAACTATGTGGATGAAGTTTGTGGATTAGTTAAGCTTGCAGGTTTGCCCGGGGATGTTGTCAAGAAGAAGGTATTCCCTTTATCTTTGAACGGAAAGGCATTGACATGGTATAGGCTATGTGATGATATTGGATCATGGAACTACAACCGATTGAAATTGGAATTTCATTAGAAGTTTTATCCTATGGATCTGGTTCATCGTGATCGGAATTATATATATAATTTTTGGCCTCGTGAAGGAGAAAGTATTGCTCAATCTTGGGGGAGGCTTAAGTCAATGTTATATTCATGCCCCAATCATGAGCTCTCAAGAGAAATTATTATTCGGATTTTTTATGCTTGGCTTTCTCATAATGATCGATCCATGCTCGATACTTCTTGTACTGGTTCTTTTATGATGAAGGATATTGAATTCAAATGAGATTTATTGGAAAGAATTAAACGCAACTGTAGCGACCCAACCTCAGACGGTCAAGTCTCTCTGTTCAGTGTCATCCCTGGATCGGTAATGCTAACACACACAGTACTCGAAGGATTTATAACAGAGTAGCAACCACACGCTTATTAGATCGAATGTCTCAAGAGATAACTTATTACAATAAATATGTCTTAAGGCCATCTAAATAAGATAACAGCAGAAGACTTGGAAGATAAAGTGAGTCCATCAACTCCAACGGCATAGCTGAGTGCATGACAAATGACCTATCGCATCTTACTCCTAGTCTGAAAAGTCTGCAACATGATATGTTGCAGCCCGAAAGTGGGTCAGCACATGGAATATGCTGGCAATATAACACAGTAGAGCAATGAACAGGTAAATGCTATCACTACATGCATATTTGGCTGGTGGAGGCTCTATGGTTATAATGTTTTTGTGAAAAGCCATTTTTTCCTACAACAAAGGAATATACTTTATTTAACTATCATGGTGGTTGAAACATTCAGAATGGTACCCCCATCTCAATCCCAATTAAAAGTAATTATCAACCCAACAAATTAATTTAAAGTGATGAGATCCATATGATAATCCAAGAACCAGATACTCAAGTTGTCCATAACCGAGGACACGGCTAACCATGATTAGTTTGTACACTCTGCAGAGGTTTGCGCACTTTTCCCCACAAGACTCGATCTCCTCCGTTGGATTTCTGGCACTACATTGTGTTTGAGAAACGGATGACCGAGACACAGTCTTTCAGAAGCATTAACTCTAACCTGGGGTAGACAGTACCAACCTACATCCCCTACATCTTCTAGCCTACCACTGGAAGAGGTCATGCAACCTACTCAACTATGCCAGAGCCCATAATGGCTTGTGGCTGCACACGCAAGTTTCTAGCATGAATAATCTTATGATCCTTTTGAGCCTGGGTGGCGGACCATAGGAGGATCACACGGTATAACCCCGAGATCTCCTAGGACAACACTGGTATAACCCCAGGTGCCCAAAACCAGCAATCCACCCAGATGTGTATTAAAGTTGCCACCTTAGAATAGAACCATTAATTAAACACTCACATCTGTCATGGATACACTCAAACCCAATCCACATCTACTAGCATAGCATCACAATATAAGACTAAAGAAGAAGTAACTCCCAAGGGTTCGGTAATGAAACAGGTAGTAGGTTCTACCTCATCAACTACTTCCCAATACCCACATGTTAATCACATCCTAATCATGCAGTGTTTGAGGATTGTAACTAATGCATAAAAATTGGGTATGAAAGAGTATGATCAATGTGTTACTTGCCTTGCTGACGATCTGCAAAACCTAGTGACTCGTAGTAGCACGCTTCGTACTCCGGGTGTTCTATCGCAAACAAACAATAGCATACATAAGCAATCAAGCAAAGATGCACGGCGAAAACTCAAATAAGAAGATCTAACCAGAAAGTTCAACTGAAGAACTCCGATTTGCAAAAAAGAATCAAATCAAACAGAGCAACGAAACACAAACTACGAAAGAAACAAGATCCGATTACTAATCTGGACTAAAGCCAAATTTTACGGTACCAAAATCCTGTTCAAGTTGGTTAAATAGAAAGAGGGCTTCGAGACGAAGATCTAGGCGCTTGTTTCACCTGATTTGGATAAACGAGCGACAAGATATACTAGATCGAAGATTAGGGCAAAAATCACGATCGGAAATAATCGTGGAAAAACCCTGGAAAAAGAAAAAACTGACGAATAGGCTAACGAATGAATGTTCGTTGTCTGCGACTAACCGACGAACAACGTTCGTTAAAACGAACGTACGGATGGACGTCCACTAAATAAATAAACCGATGGAAAACCGAACAAACCGATCTATTTAAAAAAACTAGATCTAGGGTTTTCTAAAAAACAACGGTTTTCTCGAGAAAACCGGACGGCGGCGGCGACTAACTCAGCTTCGGCGGGATCGGCGGCGGTAGGCGGGGTCGGCGGCGGCGGGAAGCGGCGCGGCGGGCGGCGGCATCATGGCGGGAGGCGCTAGGGTTCAGGCGGGGCTGGCGGCTTCGCGGGCCTCGGGCCTCGCCTTAAAAAGCCGGTCGGGCGGTGTCCTAGTCGGGCACGGCCCGTTAGGTATAAACCTTAAGTTTGTTTTATCTGATTACTAATCTGGACTAAAGCCAAATTTTACAGTACCAAAATCCTGTTCAAGTTGGTTAAACAGAAAGAGGGCTTCGAGACGAAGATCTAGGCGCTTGTTTCACCTGATTTGGATAAATGAGCGAAAAGATATACTAGATCGAAGATTAGGGCAAAAATCACGATCAAAAATAATCGCGGAAAAACCCTGGTAAAAAAGAAAAACTGACGAATAGGCTAATGAACAAACGTTCGTTGTCTGCGACTAACCGACGAACAACGTTCGTTAAAACGAACATACGGACGGACGTCCGCTAAATAAATAAACCGACGGAAAACCGAACGAACCAATCTATTTTAAAAAAAACTAGATCTAGGGTTTTCTAAAAAAACAACGGTTTTCCCGAGAAAACCGGACGGCGGCGGCGGCTACCTCGGCGTCCGCGGGCGGCGGCTCCGGCGGCGGTGGGCGGGGTCGGCTGCGGCGGGAAGCGTCGCGGCGGGAGGCGGGCGGCGCTAGGGTTCGGGCGAGGCTGACTGCTTCGCACGCCTCGGGCCTCGCCTTAAAAATCCGGCCGGGCGGTGTCCTAGTCGGGCACGGCCCGTTAGGTCGGTGCTCTCTTTTAAAAAAAAACCTGACGCAAAAAAATAAATAAAAGAAATACTAAACGGACTCCAAAAATCATGAATTAAATTTTCGCGGTCCTCTAATAATATTTCGGACAAAGTGAACATTTTATTTGGGCCTCTAATGCAATTTTGGAAAACGCATATTTTTTCCTAATTCAACTAAAATTGAAATAAAATCCAAATAAAATTTATCATTTGATTTTAATATTTTTCCTCCAATATTTCACTTATTTTTTTGGAGAAGTCATATTATCTCCTCTCATATATTTTAATATGAAACATTTTTGGAGAGAAAAATTATTAAAACCAAAATGATCCTTGCCTCAATATTTTATAAAATTCAAATATGAAGAACGTGAAATCCCCAACTCTCTCCGTGGGTCCTTGAGTTGCTTGGGATTTTCGAGGATCGTGAAACGAAATGCAATAAAATATGATATGCATGAATGACCTATGTATAACATTCCAAATTGAAAATTTGGGATGTTACAAACCTAGCCGCCTTAAGATGAATCTCGTCCTCGAGATTCGGGTTGGCTAGAAAATAGGTGTGGGTGGTCCTTGCGTAGATCATCCTCTCTTTCCCAGGTGGCTTCCTCCTCGGTATGGTGGCTCCACTGAACTTTGCAAAACTGATAACCTTGCTACGAGTAACTCGGCTAGCAAACTCTAGAATTTTGACAGGTTTCTCCTCATATGTCAAATCACTATCCAACTGAATTGCTTCCAGGGGCACTGTATCTCTCAGAGGAATATCGGCCATCTCTGCATGGCACTTCTTCAACTGGGAAACGTGAAACACATCATGAACTCCTGACAGTCCTTCGGGTAACTCCAACTTGTAGGCAACCTCTCCCATGCGTTCCAAAACACGGTACGGTCCTACAAATCTCGGGGCTAACTTTCCCTTGACCCCAAAACGTTTAACTCCTCGCAGGGGTGACACTCAGAGATATGCTCTGTCTCCGATTTCATAGGCTACCTCCTTGTGTTTCGAGTCTGCGTAACTCTTTTGTCGGGACTGAGCTACCTTCAGTCTATCTCGAATCAGCTTAACCTTCTCTTCAGACTCCTTAATCAAATCCGGTCCAAACAACTGGCGGTCTCCAACTTCATCCCACATCAACGGTGTTCGACATCTTCTTCCATACAGGGCTTCGAACGGTGCCATCTTCAAACTGGCCTGGTAGCTATTGTTGTATGAGAACTCCGCGTAGGGCAGGTTGTCATCCCAACTAGATCCGTAATCTAGCGCACAAGCTCTCAACATGTCCTCCAGAATCTGATTGACTGTCTCGGTCTGTCCATCTGTCTATGGATGAAAAGCTGTACTGAACTCTAGCCTGGTACCCAAAGTCTAGTGCAGCTGGTGCTAAAACTTTGAAGTAAACTGTGTTCCTCAATCTGATATGATGGTCCTCGGAACTCCATGCAGACATACGATCCTGGTCATATATATCTTGGCCAACTTCGCACTTGTATAGGTGGTCTTCACTGGGATAAAGTGAGCGACTTTGGTCAAACGATCCACTACTACCCAGATAGAATCATATCCCGATCGGGTCCTGGGTAATCCGGTGATAATATCCATGCCAAGTTTGTCCCACTTCCATTCGTGTATCGGCATAGGCTGCAGTAGTCCTGCTGGCTTCTGATGTTCTACCTTCACTCTCTGACATACGGCTACATACTCGGCAATATCCTTCTTCATTCCAGTCCACCAGAAACGCTCCTTCAAATCCAAATACATCTTGGTGTTTCCGGGGTGTATCGAGTATGGCGAGTCATGGGCCTCCTGAAGTATCAACTTCCTGATCTCTGCATTATTGGGCACATAAACACGGTCCTCGAACCACAAGGTGTCGTGCTCATCCTCACGAAAACCTTTGGCTTTTCCTTCACTCATCTTCTCCTTTATTTCAGCAATCTCTTTGTCATCCTTCTGAGCTTCTCTAATCTTTTCCAACAATGTTGACTGAACCTCCAATGCCGCAACAAAACCTCTAGGAACTATCTCCAAACGTAGCTCTCTGAGATCTTCTGCTAACTCCCTTGGCAGTCCTCTTGTTACTACGGTATTGGCATAACCCTTCCGACTCAAGGCGTCTGCTACGACATTGGCCTTGCCTGGATGATAGTGCAACTTCATATCATAATCCTTTATGAGCTCCAACCATCTCCTTTGCCTGAGGTTCAGCTCCTTCTAGGTAAAAATGTACTTCAAACTCTTGTGATCTGTGTACACATCACAACGGTTTCCAATAAGAAAATGTCTCCAGGTCTTGAGCGCATGCACTACGGCTGCTAACTCCAAATCATGCATAGCATAATTTAACTCATGTGGCCGAAGTTGTCTTGAAGCATATGAAACAACTCTTCCGTCTTGCATAAGTACTCCTCCAAGTCCTAAGCGTGAGGCGTCGCAGTACACTTGGAAATCCTTGCGTATATCCGGCAGGATTAGCACTGGGGCTGTAGTCAAACGTTTCTTCAACTCCTAGAAACTTGCTTCACATTCCTCTGTCCAATGGAACTTGGTATCTTTCTTCAACAATGCCGTCATAGGCTTCGCAATCTTGAAGAAATTCTCAATAAATCTCCGGTAGTATCCCGCGAGTCCAAGAAAACTGCGGATCCCTCCAACTGAGGTGGGTACCAACCACTCGGTGACTGACTGAACCTTGGTAGGATCCACTGCTATACCTTTTCCTGATATAACATGTCCTAGAAATCCAACTTCCTTCAACCAGAACTCACATTTGCTGAACTTGGCATATAACTGATGTTCCCTGAGCTTCTCGAGAACCAAACGCAAATGCTCCTTGTGTTCCTCTTCATTCTTCGAGTATACTAAAATATCATCAATAAACACCACGACAAACTTACCCAGGAACTCCATGAACACCTTGTTCATCATACTCATGAAATAGGCAGGGGCGTTAGTCAGTCCAAATGACATAACCGTATACTCATATAACCCGTACCTTGTGGTGAATGTTGTTTTTGGTATATCCTTTTTCGAATCTTTAGCTAGTGATATCCTGATCACAAATCGATCTTCAAAAACACTTTAGCTCCTTGCAGCTGGTTAAACAAATCATTGATCATCGGTAGTGGGTACTTGTTCTTGATCGTCACTTCATTCAACGCACGATAATCAACAACCATTCTCAATGATCCATCCTTCTTCTCAACCAAGAGCACTGGTGCTCCCCATGGTGATGAACTTCGTCGGATGTAACCTTTCTCCAATAACTCCTTAATCTGCTTCTTGATCTCTTCCAGATCATTTGCGGGCATCCGGTACGGTCTCTTCGATATTGGTCCGGTGCCTGGCATTAGCTCTATCAAAAACTCAATATCTCGATCTGGCGGCATGCCTGGTAACTCCTCTGGAAATACATTAGGTTAATCCTTCACTACCGGCACTTCCTCCTGAACAACTCCTGAGAGAGAATTTACTTGAGTCCTCCTAGGCGCATGCCTAGATACATAGTTGATCCTTTTTCCCTCCGGGGTGGTGAGTAGAATTGATCTGCTAGCACAGCAATGTTCCCTCCATACTTCGATAACCAATCCATTCCTAGTATCACATCCAATCCTTGTGATTCCAAAATTACTAGGTCTGAGGGGAAAACATGGTTACCAATGGTTAAGGGTATCCGATTGCACCATCGGCTGGCCATATACTATGCACCGGTGAGCTCACTAGCAAGGGTGTCCTAAGGGCTAAGGTGGGTAACTTAAACTTGTCCACAAATCCCCTTGAAATGTATGAACGCGATGCACCAGTATCAAATAAAACAAGGGCGGTAAATGACTTAACCAAAAACTTACCGATAACTGCATCAGGCTGCTCTTCAACCTCCTCCACGTTCACGTGGTTCACTTGTCCCCTGTTGAAAGGGTTGGGCTTCTTCCCAGCGCTTCCATTGCCATTTCCATTCTTCAATTCTGGACAATCATTGGCGTAGTGCCCAGTCTTCCCGCACTTGAAACAGGTAATGTGACTTTGATCCTTCTTGGCGAGTGTGGCTGGGTTAGAGCGGTTCTGGTTACTGCCTGCTCCATTCCCGTTTCCATTCTTGGGGCCGCTATGGTTATGCGAACTACCTCCATTGTGAGTGTGGCCTCCATGGTTATGGGTCAATCCTCCCGAGTTCGGGGTGAAACGAGGCTTCTGCTGAGCTCCAGAATTGTACTTTCCTTGTCCATACTTCCTCTTGCGGCTCTCAATCTGCTGCTGCTTCCCTTCAATCATAAGAGCCTTGTCTACCAGCTCCTGGTAGTTGTTAAATATTTCCACCATCAAATGCATGCTCATCTCATCATTAATCCCTTCCATAAACTTCTCTTGCTTCGTGGCATCTGTGGCCACATCATCAGGGGCATAACGAGATAGCTTACTAAACTCATCTACGTACTGGGCCATAGTACGATTTCCCTGGCGCAAGTTCAAAACTCATGCTTCTTCATGATCATAGCTCCAGTTGAGACATGAGCTGTGCGGAAATCTTGTTGAAACTGCTCCCAAGTAACATTGGCTATGGGGAAAGTGGTTGTGTAATTCTCCCACCATGCAGCTGCGGGTTCATCCAATTGGTGTGCGGCAAAACGCACCTTATCAGCATCTGTGCAACCGGCGGTGGTTAACTCCCTTCCAATCCTACGTAGCCAATCATCCGCAACTATGGGCTCGGTGCTACTGGAAAACACCGGCGGCTGTAACCTCAGAAAGCGGGCTAAGTTGTCAACTAGAGGTGGTGGCGGTGGGTTGTTGTTGTTGTTTTTGTTGTTGTTGTTACCCTGATTTTGAACTAGCAACTGCATCAGTGTATTTTGTTGCTGGATCAACTGAGTGAGCTCCGGTGGGAAAGCAAAACCGGGGTCACTCTCGGAGGCATCTGATGGGTTTTAGAGGGGAGAAATTAGAATAGAATGAGGTCTAAGGCAAAAGCACTACCCATATGCACATGAGACAAACACAATAATATCGTACCTTTTCCCAATTTTAGTCTTTGGCGGATTTTAGCTATCTTAGCACAAGTCAAGCAATCTTAACACAATTCAAGCAAGCATTCAAAGAGTCTATGAGCAGCGGAAAGTAAAGCATGCAACTTGCAAGAATGTAAAGGGAAGGGTTTGGAGAATTCAAACGCAATTTGAGACACAGATGTTTTTGTCGTGGTTCCGATAGGTGCTGCTATCGTACATCCACGTTGATGGAGACTTCAACCCACGGAGGGTAACGGTTGCGCGAGTCCACGGAGGGCTCCACCCACGAAGGGTCCACAAAGAAGCAACCTTGTCTATCCCATCATGGCCATCGCCCACGAAGGACTTGCCTCACTAGCGGTAGATCTTCATGAAGTAGGCGATCTTCTTGCCCTTACAAACTCCTTGGTTCAACTCCACAATCTTTGTCGGAGGCTCCCAAGTGACACCTAGCCAATCTAGGAGACACCACTCTCCAAGAAGTAACAGATGGTGTGTTGATGATGAACTCCTTGCTCTTGTGCTTCAAATGATAGTCTCCCAACACTCAACTCTCTCTCATAGGATATGGATTTGGTGGAAAGAAGATTTGAGTGGAAAGCAACTTGGGGAAGGCTAGAGATCAAGATTCATATGGTAGGAATGGAATATCTTGGCCTCAACACATGAGTAGGTGGTTCTCTCTCAGAAAATGTGTATTGGAAGTGTAGGTGTGTTCTGATGGCTCTCTCCTCGAATGAAGAGTGGGTGGAGGGGTATATATAACCTCCACACAAAAACTAACCGTTACACACAATTTACCAATCTCGGTGAGACCGAAGTGAAAAACTCGGTCGGACCGATTTAGCAAACCTAGTGACCATTAGGATTTTCGGTGGGACTGAGATGCAACTCGGTAGGACCGATATGGTTAGGGTTAGGGCATAACGTAATCTCGGTGTGACCGATTACACAAACTCGGTGGGACCGATTTTGGTAATAAGCTAACCAGAGAGTTGGTCAGGTAAACTCGGTGGGACCGATCGCTCATTTCGGTGGGACCAAAATGTTACGAAAGAGAAACAGAGAGTTTACATTGCAATCTCGGTGGGACCGATCGCTCATCTCGGTAGGACCGAAATGTTACGAAGGGAAACAGAGAGATTACAACCCCATCTCGGTGTGACCGAAATCCCTATCGGTGAGACCGATTTGCCTAGGGTTTGTGGCAGTGGCTATGACATCTGAAACTCGGTGGCGCCGGATAGAAAGAATCGGTAGGGCCGAGTTTGACTTTTGGTTTAGGTCATATGTGGATGTGGGAAGGTAGTTGAGGGTTTTGGAACATATCACTAAGCACTATGAAGCAAGAACCTCATTAAACAACACCTCACCCCTCCTTGATAGTATTGGCTTTTCCTATAGACTCAATGTGATCTTTGATCACTAAAATATAAAATGTAGAGTCTTGAGCTTTGAGCTTGAGCCAATCTTTTTGTCCTTAATATTTTGAGGGGTCCACATTCCTCATCCATGCCATGTCATTCATTGAGCTTTTCCTGAAATATTAATCTTGGAATAGCATTAGCTCAATGAGCTATATGTTGTTAGGAATTACCAAAACCACCTAGGGATAGTTGCACTTTCAATCTCCCCCTTTTTGGTAATTGATGACAACATATAGATAAAAGCTTCGACAAATGATAATAAGAGTGAAAAACATTGTCACTTTGAGAAGTATGTGAAAGGCAAGAGCTCCTCCTAAATTTGTGCATAGTTTATGGTTTGCTTTGGACTGCAAATGCATAAAGAGTTAGGCTCATGGGTTACTCTTCCATGTCACATACATCTTGGTGGAGCGCTCAAAATGATAGTAATTAAATGCATGCACTCATCACCAAGCAAAGTGAATGATTATATAGGGATAAAAAGATAATGTCATCCAACAAGCAAAGCAAATAAAGTTCAACCACCAAAGCAAGAGAGAATAAAAAGCAACGCTCTCTCTCGAAGCCTATGATCTATACATTTTTCTCCCCCTTTGGCAACAAGTTACCAAAAAGTTCCTAGAAAATGCATAGCACTAAATCATCTCTCAGGCTTGATCTTCAGGTGGTGGTGTCCGGATAACTCCAAGAATGAAGGCTTCAGTCAAAGTAGATGGAGCTGATGGAGTAGGTGCTGGAGCTGGTGGCACTGAAGCTGTAGCTGGTGCAGATGACGTGGCTCTGGTTTCTGGAACAGGCACTGCAGCAGACCTCTGAGCTCTAGGCACTCTGGCAAATGCATCAGTGGTTGTCTTGCCCTTCCTCTCACGCATATCATCTTGAAGTTGCTCCACAACAAACTGAATCTCAGTTACCTTCACATCCAAGTCATAGAACTTTTGCTCCATGATTCTTTCCAAGCTCTCCTGGTTTTGAGTCAGGGTGGCCAATCCCTTCTCAATCCTCAGAGTGGATGCAATCAGGTAGCCAAGCTGATCTTGCTTGCTCTTCAGGAGATACTGAGATGCTTCTTCAGTAGTTGGCATCCTTGTAGCCTTTTCAGCTTTTGCTTTCTCCTTCTTGGCTTGTGTGTGCACAAAAGATGGTTCATCCTCATACATAGCCACAATGTTGTCCTTGAAGTCTGGATAGATAGGCATGTGCTCCTTGTCCAGCAGATATGTACCAGTTCCCATCTTGGAGTTGATCAGCTCCTGGATCTGTGGGGCATACCCACAACTCCTCTTCTGATCTGCAGTTGTCCTCTTGATAGTTTCAACTATTAGGCTCATGACTTTGAACTTCTGTGGGACCTCAAAGATGTGAAGCAAATTAATTGCATGGCCTCTGATCATCTTGTGATCACCTGACTTTGGCAAGAGAGTGTGCCTGAGGATCCAGTTGATGGTTGGCAAGCCTGACAGAAGGTAATGTACAGATCCAAACTTATGTGTCTCAAGAGCAGCATCTGGGATCTCCTTGTACATGTGTGCCATTGTGTTGTGATCCTTCTTCCTGTTGGCATAGACATCCAAGTCATCTTCACTCTCTTTTGGGGCATTGATCAACTTCGCCCATTCAGCAACCGTGGACTGGTACCTCGTACCTTCAGACATCCAGACAATCCTT
The DNA here is from genome assembly GCF_056163025.1 of Triticum urartu. Classification (NCBI taxonomy): domain Eukaryota; kingdom Viridiplantae; phylum Streptophyta; class Magnoliopsida; order Poales; family Poaceae; genus Triticum; species Triticum urartu. Next base: position 513,818,282 of record NC_141879.1, read on the forward strand.
CCATCTGGGTAGAAATGAGCTGTGGAGTAGAACTGCATGCTGAGCTCATCATACCATTTTGTGAGCTTCTGAGCCACAAACTCATCGATTCCACAAGCCTTGAAACTGTCATGTACACCTGGATAGTGATCCTCATTCTCCTTGATGTAGTCCCAGTCGACCCATCTCATGTCACACACTATGGGCTTCTTGTCAAGCAACACTGTCTCATAGAAGTCCTGCTATTCCTTTGTATGGAACCTGTAGTCCACAACAGTCCTCCTCCTGGTGGCATATGGATCTGACTCTCTCCATAGCCTCAGACCTGAGTCCTTCTTTATCTTCATGTTCTCAGCTACTGGATGAGCATCATTGTGATCTGGGATTTTTGGCTTCAGCTTCCTCAAGACATGTGACTCATCATCTTCTTCTTCCATTTCAGCTTTAGGCACTGGGGCCTTGTTCTTTTCCTCGGCAGGGATGTTCCTGGTGCTCCTCTTCGGTTTCGGCTTTGGAGCTGGAGCTGCAGCCTTTCGAGCAGTCTTAGGCTTAGATGGAACAGCCCCTGCCCTGATGGCATCACCCATAAGCTTCTGAGCTTTGGGTGCTGGTGCAGCATCTTCTTCCTCTTCTTCTTTAGAATCTCTCATGATTGAGGATCTCCCAAGCACTCTAGCAGTGGTATTTTTGACCCTCTCCTTCCTCTTCTTCCCTTCTGCAGCAGCCTCTTTGGGTTCAGATTCCAAAGGGACTTGAGTAGATGCTCTGGCCTTAGACATTGGAATTCTCTTTGCAGGAACCTTTTGCTTCATGCCTAGCTTGGTGGCAGCAGCAGTGCTATATTCCTTCTTAACCACTTTCTTCTTGGAAGTGGCCTCATCCTCAACTGCCACATAGTCTTCATCCTCGATTCAGAGGTCTTCTTCTTTCTGGCCCTGGTGGAAGCTTTGGGTAAGTTGCTTGGGGTGCTCCTGCTACCATCATCTGAACTGCTAGAGGGACTAGTGCCCTCACTCAAGTGAACCTGCTCCTCTGACCTGTTCTGGCTGTCACTCTGATCAGACATATTGCAAACACTAACAGCAGACCCTGTGAATAGATATAGATGAGATAGAGTGGATGAGCATCACAAAATGCAGAGGTTTTTTTGCAAAAGAATGAGTCAAAAACTTAGTTTTAGTTTTCCACAGAAAGCATTTCGGATCAACCGATTTGTAAACTCCGTGATACCGAAGCAGCTGTTGGAACCTAAACTAGTGAACTCGGTCAGACCGAGTCACAGTTTGGTGGCACCGAGACTGCTAGGGCTTCACAAAGTCCTGAACTCGGTCACACCGATTTGCAATTCTCGGTCAGACCGAAAATTACATGTGCAATGGCCTGAGCCGAATCGGTGGTACCAAGTTCCACAACTCGGTGGGTCCGAGATGGTTTCGGCGGAAACCTAACCCTAAATTTTCAATTCATGACTAAACTATGGAGTGTTTTGACTAGTTAAGAATGATCTCAATCGTGGCAAGATACATGGCGAACACAATGTGCTAGGAATCAGATAGGGATGGCACAGTGATCGAGTTCATACCCTAGTTCAGCAGAGAACTCGCTACGGCGGCAACGGCGGGGATGATTCCCGTTGACAGCGGCGGAGACCAGCGGCAGGAGGCGGCTGGCGACGAGGAAGACGGTCCGGAGACCCTGGAGGCAGAGCGGGCTAAGCGCGGGTCGAGGAGTTTCGGAAAGTTTTCCAAAATTTGACCTATGGGTTTATATAGCCCGACCCTGTCGGTGTGACCGAGTGGAACAACTCGGTGGCACCGAGATTCATAACTGCAAGCAGTTACTGAAACTCGGTGTGACCGAAAGGTTCGAATCGGTTGCACCGAGGTTGAGAACCTAGATCGACTTAGTGATCTCGGTATGACCGAAATGGGTGAATCGGTCAGACCGAAACACACAAAGAAGTTTTGGAAGTTTAAGTCTATGACGAATCAGGGACTCCGAGTGCTCCTCACACAGAGTGGTTTGAATCTGACTTGATCAAATTTTGTGATGCAGCATGAATATAGTTTGAGACGAGAAAAGCATAGATAGCTAGAGAAGGTTCTTAGGCATTCTTGTCCATCCACTTGGCCAAAAGAAAAGGAAACCAATCAATCAAAACAACAAGTGGATGTCCTCGAATGAGTAAACTATGCAACCAACATGCTCACACAATAAAATGGCAAATGAAATATGTGGCAAAGCATGCACAAACAATTCTAGCATCTATCAAGCAATTGGCGATGACTAGGTCATCTATATATGAGTATATTGACTTAGGAGTCAAATGAGAACATTTGATCATAGGTCATACTCATCATTTAAGCACAAGTGGGGTTACCACTTTTACATAAAGCGTTGTTGTGTTCACACCATTAGAGTTGCTTTAACTCAATTGTTAGAGTAAAGCTCCCCCTAGATGTGAGATCCCCCCTAAGAGGGATGAACTAATCTTGGGTTTTGTCGATGATGACTTCATGTAGGTGTTGAAGATGTGGATGCTCTATGTTGATGTAGATCATTTGGAGCTATCCTTTGGAGTGAGTTGCACTTTCAATACCTACACGGGTTAGTCCCACAAGGAACAAACAAGGGTATCCATAGACATAGAGTGATGCACACACAAGATGATGTCTATGAAAGCTTTAGGTTACCTTGTCCCTTGTCTTACCAACAAGAGGGTTTGTGACTCCTTGAACTAGGCAAGATGTGGAAGTTGATTGCACTTGTTCTTGCCAAAATGATAAGAGTGAAGTATATTGGTAGAGTCACCCTCAAGAACTCTTCTAGTTCTTCTTCTTCGGGATCCACACCATCTTGATGGGAATCCTCGGAGTTGTAGTTGTAACTTGATGTAGTCTTGGGAACCCACTTGATCAAGGCCTTAGGAGCTTCTTCAAATGCATCAATTTCCTCTTGAAGCTTGTCCTTGCCTTTTTGCTTGTGGTCTTGTGGTGGAAGATCATCTTGAGCTTGTGTCCCTTTGGATGAAGTAGGATCATACTTCTCTTGTTGAGGAACAAACTTCGTCTTGGGGTATTGATCTTCTTCCCACTCAACTCCATTGGCATTGAACTTTTGTTTAAAACCAATGCCTTGATTCTTCTGGTGCCTTCCTTGCTTGCGTACAATTTCCTTGAATTGCTTACTCCCGGCAAGGCTCTTGTAAACACCTTTCTCTATAATTACCTTCAATAAGCTATTTTATTGCTCAAGTGTAACTTGTCTAAGAGAATCATTAGTGGAATCAAGAGAACTACTAGAAGCAACAACATCGGATTTAGCATGATTATCGTTACTACTAGAAGAAGAATCCTTCTTGTTCTTGTTACTAGACTTGACTTGAGGCATGTAAGTGGATAAGAGTAAACGCTTGGCAATGTAAGAAGAACTTTTCTTGCGAAGATCATCATTGATTGCCTTTAAGAACTCATGCTCTTGCTCAAGGTTGAGCCTTTCAAAAACGTAATTTCTCATGAGTCCTTAAAAGTTTTCGATGATCTCCTAAGATAGTTTCATGAGCTAACTTAAGAGTGTTTAGTTCTTTAGTTAGAGACTCAATCTTCTCCTTATCATTGTCATTCGTTTCATCATAGTATTCATCACTATAGTTTTCAACAAGTAACTCATCATCACCTAATAAGTCATCTTCATCACTATTGAAATCAACATACTCGGGGTGTGATACCTTTGGACCTTTGGCCATGAAGAATCCTCCAATTCCTTCATTTGGTGAATCAAATATGTCATAGGAGTTGGTTGACACAAGTGCTAGTCCGGCAACGCCTTCATCTTGAGTATATTCGGAGTCGGAGTGATAGCTTCTCTCGGAGTCATTATCGGAGTCGGAGCTGGATACCCATTCACCAACATGAGCTTGATGTCTTCGTTTTGTGTAGCTCCTTGATGACTTGTCCTTCCTTTCCGAATCCTTGCTTCTCCAAGGGTGTCTTTGTTCATACTGATCATCCCTACTCCTTCTCTCCCTTGATGGTGATTCTTCTCTTCTACTTCTTCTTTTGGGAGAATCTTCTCTTCTCTTGTGGGGAGTCATACACTCATTGGAGTAGTGTCCGGGTCTTCCACAGTTGTAGCAGTTTCGCTCTCGACTAGAAGATCTTTTGTCATTGTAGGACCTTGATCTGGAACTTCTTTCCTTCCTTCTACTCTTGTAGAACTTGTTGAAGTTCTTCACCATTAGGCTCAATTCTTCATTGAAGGTTTGTTTCTCACTTGATGACGTGGGAGCTTCACATGAGGCTTTGTAAGCACCACTTGACTTGTTATGGAGCTCCTCCTTATCCTTGAGTGACATCTCATGAGCAACAATTCTTCCAATGACTTCCGTTGGCTTGAGATCTTTGTAATTTGGCATCATTTGGATCAATGTGCATACGGTATTGTATTTTCCATCCAAGGCTCTTAGGATCTTCTTGATGATGAATTTGTCGGTCATCTCTTCACTTCCTAAGCCGGCAATCTCATTTGTGATAAGAGCAAGCCTAGAGTACATTTCAGCGACACCTTCACCATCCTTCATTTTTGAACTTGTCAAGTTGACTTTGAAGCACATCCAACTTGGATTCCTTGACGGAGTCGGTACCTTCATGCATATCAATCAAAGTATCCCAAATTTCCTTTGCATTCTCAAGACAACTGATTTTGTTGAATTCTTCGGGGCACAATCCGTTGAAGAGGATATCACAAGCTTGAGCATTGTATTGTAGCATCTTCAACTCATCTGCGGTAGCTTCACGATTCGGTTCTCTCCCATCAAAGAATTCACCTTTCAAGCCAACACACACAATATCCCAAACGGCGGGGTTATGTCCAAGAATATGCATTTTCATCTTATGCTTCCAACTAGCAAAATTTGTACCATCAAAGTAAGGACCTCTACGGTGATAATTTCCCTCGCTAGACGCCATACTCTCCTAGGTTGTGAAACCAAGGCTATGACCACCAAAAGCTATGGAAATCAAAGCAAATGGAGACCAAAGCTCTGATACCACTTGTAGGATCAAAAGTATGTCTAGAGGGGGGTGACTAGACTACTTGACCAAATAAAAATCTATCCTTTTCCCAATTTTAGTCTTTGGCAGATTTTAGCTATCTTAGCACAAGTCAAGCAATCTTAACACAATTCAAGCAAGCATGCAAAGAATCTATGAGCAGCGGAAAGTAAAGCATGCAACTTGCAAGAATGTAAAGGGAAGGGTTTGGAGAATTCAAACTCAATTTGAGACACGGATGTTTTTGTCTTGGTTCCGATAGGTGGTGCTATCGTACATCCACGTTGATGGAGACTTCAACCCACGGAGGGTAACGGTTGCGCGAGTCCATGGAGGGCTCCACCCATGAAGGGTCCACGAAGAAGCAACCTTATCTATCCCATCATGGCCATCGCCCACGAAGGACTTGCCTCACTAGCGGTAGATCTTCATGAAGTAGACGATCTCCTTGCCCTTACAAACTCCTTGGTTCAACTCCACAATCTTTGTCGGAGGCTCCCAAGTGACACCTAGCCAATCTAGGAGACACCACTCTCCAAGAAGTAATAGATGGTGTGTTGATGATGAACTCCTTGCTCTTGTGCTTCAAATGATAGTCTCCCCAACACTCAACTCTCTCTCACAGGATATGGATTTGGTGGAAAGAAGATTTGAGTGGAAAGCAACTTGGGGAAGGCTAGAGATCAAGATTCATATGGTAGGAATGGAATATCTTGGCCTCAACACATGAGTAGGTGGTTCTCTCTCAGAAAATATGTATTGGAAGTGTAGGTATGTTCTGATGGCTCTCTCCTCGAATGAAGAGTGGGTGGAGGGGTATATATAGCCTCCACACAAAAACTAACTGTTACACACAATTTACCAATCTCGGTGAGACCGAAGTGAAAAACTCGGTCGGACCGATTTAGCAAACCTAGTGACCATTAGGATTTTCGGTGGGACTGAGATGCAACTCGGTAGGACCGATATGGTTAGGGTTAGGGCATAATGTAATCTCGGTGTGACCGATTACACAAACTCGGTGGGACCAATTTTGGTAATAAGCTAACCAGAGAGTTGGTCAGGTAAACTCCGTGGGACCGATCGCTCATTTCGGTGGGACCGAAATGTTACGAAAGAGAAACAGAGAGTTTACATTGCAATCTCGATGGGACCGATCGCTCATCTCGGTAGGACCGAAACATTACGAAGGGAAATAGAGAGATTACAACCCTATCTCGGTGTGACCGAAATCCCTATCGGTGAGACCGATTTGCCTAGGGTTTGTGGCAGTGGCTATGACATTTGAAACTCGGTGGCGTCGGATAGAAAGAATCGGTAGGGCCGAGTTTGACTTTTGGTTTAGGTCATATGTGGATGTGGGAAGGTAGTTGAGGGTTTTGGAACATATCACTGAGCACTATGAAGCAAGAACCTCATTAAACAACACCTCATCCCTCCTTGATAGTATTGGCTTTTCCTATAGACTCAGTGTGATCTTGGATCACTAAAATATAAAATGTAGAGTCTTGAGCTTTGAGCTTGAGCCAATCTTTTTGTCCTTAATATTTTGAGGGGTCCACATTCCTCATCCATGCCATGCCATTCATTGAGCTTTTCCTGAGATATTAATCTTGGAATAGCATTAGCTCAATGAGCTATATGTTGTTAGGAATTACCAAAACCACCTAGGGATAGTTGCACTTTCAGTATCACTCAATCAATCAAGCAAGGGCATACAATCGATCTAACTATCGTTACAGTGCTTGGACTATTCTATATACATGGGGAAACACTACTGATCATACGGTGGTCTACTAGAAATTTTGATCGGTGGAAGAATCCATGATATTTGCTCTAGCTTCATCTTCATAATCATCATCATATCGTTGGGGTCAGAGTCGGTGTCGTCGATGATGATGTAGTCTTCAGAATGAATTTCCTTGGGTTTGTCGTCTTCTCCTCCTGGCGCGGGGTCTCCCATGAAAACTCCTAGCTTCCTTGTCATGTCGTCATTCTTCTCCACAAGTATCATCATTTCCTCCTCATATCCATCGTGTGTAGACTTAAGCTCCTCTTCTAGCTCTATGATCCTAGTCATCGCCTTCTTCAAATCTATCATGCTTGCACACATCTGGTTCTCCTGGCGACGAATATGATGGTTTAACTCCTGGATGAATGCTGCAATGGACCTGTCCTTCCTGGTGCTGATCATCTCCCATTGCTCATCTCGGCGCCCACATATCTGGTAGATAGTGTCTGAGGGAGTCCTGGATTAGGGGGTCTCCGGACAGCCGGACTATATCCTTTGGTCGGACAGTTAGACTATGAAGATACAAGATTGAAGACTTCGTCTCGTGTCCGGATGGGACTCTACTTGGCGTGGAAGGCAAGCTAGGCAATACGGATATGTAGATCTCCTCCTTTGTAACCGACCTTGTGTAACCCTAGCCCTTTCCGGTGTTTATATAAACCAGAGGGTTTTAGCCATAGGACAACATCCAATCATACCATAGGCTAGCTTCTAGGGTTTAGCTTCTCCGATCTCGTGGTAGATCAACTCTTGTAATACTCATATCATCAAGAATAAATCAAGCAGGACGTAGGGTTTTACCTCCATCAAGAGGGCCCGAACCTGGGTAAAACAACGTGTTCCTTGCCTCCTGTTACCATCCTCCTTAGACGCACTGTTCGGGACCCCCTACCCGAGATCCGCCGGTTTTGACACCGACATTGGTGCTTTCATTGAGAGTTCCTCTGTGTCATTGCCGTTAGGCTTGATGGCTCCTACGATCATCGATAGCGATGCAGTCCAGGGTGAGACTTTTCTCCCCGGACAGATCTTTGTGTTCGGCGGCTTCGCACTGCGGGCCAACCCGCTTGGCCATCTGGAGCAGATCGAAAGTTACGCCCCTGGCCACCAGGTCAGGTTTGGAAGCTTAAACTACACGGCCGATATCCGCGGAGACTTGATCTTCGACGGATTCGAGCCTCTGCCTTGTGCGTCACGCGGTCATGATGAGTACGATTTAGCTCTACCATCAGACAGTGTTCAGGAGATCGCACCGGCAACCGCTCCGACCCCCAATTCAGAGCCAGTTGCGCCGTCCATGGATGGGTGGATGGACCCCGCCACGGAGGCCTTACCCTCAGCGGCGATCGAGCCGAACATCGACCTTACCCTGCACGAGAGCCGTGTTGTTAGACTGCCGGATCCTTCTCCGGCCACGGACTCCGAACCGCCTGCGCCCGTTCCTAGCGAATCCGATTGGGCACCGATCATGGAGTTTACCTCCGCGGATGTTTTTCAGCACTCGCCCTTTGACGACATACTGAACTCATTAAGGTCTCTCTCCTTGTCAGGAGGATCCTAGCCGAACTATGTCCGGCAGGATTGGGATGCGGATGACGAAGAAATTCGCTACCCACCCACCACCCACTTAGTACCCACTGTCGACGACTTAACCGACATGCTCGACTTCGACTCCGAAGACATTGACGGTATGGACGACGATGCGGGAGACGAAGAGGAACCACTGCCCACAGGGCACTAGAGAGCCACCTCATCATACGATATATACATGGTGGACACACCCAAAGAAGGCAATGGCGACGAGACAGCGGAGGATGACCCCTCCAAGAAGCAACCCAAGCGCCGACGTCAGCGGCGCCACTCTAAGTCCCACCAAAGCAAAAGTGGTGATACCGGCACAGGAGATAATAACACTCCGGATAGTGCCGAAGATGGCAACAATCCCCTCCAACACAATCTAGGACAGGAGGATGGAGAGGCCAGCCCTCTAGAGAGAGCGGCAGATGGAGAGGTGGAGGATGATAATTACATGGCCCCCTCCGAAGACGAGGCAAGCCTCGACGATGACGAATTCGTCATGCCAGAGGATCCCGTCGAACAAGAGCGCTTCAAGCGCCGGCTTATAGCCACGGCAAATAGCCTTAAGAAAAAGTAGCGGCAGCTTCAAGCTGATCAAGATCTGCTAGCTGACAGATGGACTGAAGTCCTCACGGCCGAGGAATATAAACTCGAACACCCCTCCAAGAGTTACCCAAAATGCAGGTTGTTACCCCGACTGGAGGAAGAAGCGTATGACGCGGCTGATCAGCCACCTCGTGGCCGCGATAGAGAGGCATTCCAGCCAAAAGCTCAGCCTGTACCCCGACGCCATTCAAATAAAAAGGCATGGGGAAATACGCCAGACCTGCGAGGCGTATTGGAGGACAAAGAAAAACATGCAAGATCGATCTACGGATCACGAGGGCGCACCACTATGCGAGACGATAAACGTCACGCCGGATACAGTAAAAGTAAATCCGGCTGGGCCGAACACAGCGGGCAAGACTCATTGGAGCTGCGTTGCGATATAGCCCAGTACAGAGGTGCCGCATGCCCCTTATGCTTCACAGATGAAGTAATGGATCATCAAATCCCAGAGGGTTTCAAACCCATAAACATAGAATCATACGACGGCACGACAGATCCTGCGGTATGGATCGAGGATTTCCTCCTGCACATCCACATGGCCCGCGGTGATGACCTACACGCAATCAAATACCTCCCACTCAAACTTAAAGGACCAGCTCGGCATTGCCTCAACAGCTTGCCAGCAGAGTCCATTGGCTGTTGGGAAGATCTAGAAGCCGCATTCCTTGACAACTTTCAGGGCACTTATGTACGACCACCAGACACCGATGACCTGAGCCATATAATTCAGCAGCCAGAGGAATCGGCCAGGCAATTCTGGACACGGTTCCTAACAAAGAAAAATAAAATCATCGACTGTCCGGATGCAGAGGCCCTAGCAGCTTTTAAACACAACATCCGCAAGGAGTGGCTAGCCCGACACCTTGGTCAGGAAAAGCCGAAATCTATGGCAGCCTTCACGACACTCAAGACCCGCTTTTGTGCGGGAGAAGACAGCTGGCTGGCGCGCAGTAATAACATATCAAAGAACCGTGGTACTTTAGATACCAAGGACGGCAATGGCAGGTCACGTCGCAACAAACATAAGTGCCGCATTAATAGTGACAATACCGAGGATACGACAGTCAATGCCAGATTCAAAGGCTCTAAACCCGATTAGCGGAAAAAGCCATTCAAAAGAAGCACTCCGGGCCCGTCCAGTTTGGACCGCATACTCGATCACTCATGTCAAATACACGACTCCCCCGACAAGCCAGCCAACCACACCAATAGGGATTGTTGGGTATTCAAGCAGACCGGCAAGTTAAATGCCGAAAACAAAGATAAGGGGCCACATAGCGATGACGAGGAAGAGCCTCGGCAGCCCAACATCGGAGGACAGAAGAGGTTCCCCCCACAAGTGCGGATGGTGAACATGATATACGCAACCCACATCCCCAAGAGGGAGCGGAAGCGTGCGCTTAGGGACGTATATGCGTTGGAGCCAGTCGCCCCAAAGTTCAACCCATGGTCCTCCTGTCCGATCACCTTCGATCGCAGGGACCACCCCACTAGTATCCGTCATGGTAGATTCGCCGCACTGGTCCTAGACCCAATCATTGATGGACTTCACCTCACTCGAGTCCTTATGGATGGCGGCAGCAGCCTGGACCTGCTTTACTAGGACACAGTGCGCAAAATGGGTATAGACCCCTCAAGGATCAAACCCACAAAAACGACCTTTAAAGGCGTCATACCAGGTGTAGAGGCCCATTGCACAGGCTCAGTCACACTGGAAGTGGTCTTCGGATCCCCGTATAACTTCCGAAGTGAAGATTTAATCTTCGATATAGTCCCGTTCCGCAGTGGTTATCATGCACTGCTCGAGCGAACCGCATTTGCGAGATTCAATGCAGTACCGCATTATGCATACCTCAAGCTCAAGATGCCAGGACCTCAGGGGGTCATTACAGTTAACGGAAACACAGAGCGCTCTCTCCGAACGGAGGAGCACACTGCGGCCCTCGTAGCGGAAGCGCAAAGCAGCCTCTTAAGGCAATCCACTAGTTCGGCGTTTAAGGACCCAAACACCTTCAAGCGCGCCCGAAGTAATCAGCAGCAGGACCGCCTGGCACGTTCCGAGCTCGCATAGCAATGCGGCCCCCACCCGGCCCAAGCCAAACGGCAAAATTCGTACCACGCGTACATAATTACGCATTAAAAAACCATGGGCACAGGCGGGGAGGGGGGCATGACTACGGCACGCCCCAAGACGCGGCTTAAACCGCACTAGGGGCTTCCCGTTTTGTTATTTCTTTTTTCTTTTTAGGACTTTAATCTCTGGAAACCCGGTCCGGCAGCATGATTGCCAAACATATGATGCAGCAACCAAGAAGGCAGAAAGCTACGTCACACCACGGAACTCCCAGGTGGATTACGACAACGAGTGTAATACTCGCCTTAATACTATTCTTCAGCTCGCCCTTGGAGGGGACATAGTCCTACTTTTTGCTTATTGCACTGCATGTATCATTCTGCTTTAACGCACCTTTTTGAATAAACAATGCATAGCTTCAGTCTATTTTTGCATTTTTCTTTTATATATGTGTTCATTAATGACACCTTGCAACCGTACACTTTGGTACGGCCAGTACACCAGGGGCTTAAGTACCCCACAATATGGTGTGAGAAGTCCGAACACTTTCACAAGTGCGGCACCCCGAACTTATAGCATTATATGCATCAGCTCCGAATCATGTCTTTGGTCAATAGTTGGGTTTGCCCGGCTCCCATGTTTTGGTACCTTACATTCCGCTACATCGGCTAAGGTAGCACTGGGAGAACTACTGCAATTGTGCCCCGGTTCAGCTGGGCTAAGCACCTCAGTAGAGAAAGCTAAACTGACTGTCATGATAAGGCGAGAGACTGGTCGCTGTTCGAGAGTTTTTCGAGTCCCTAAAGACTTATGCCACTTAGAGCGAGGAGTCGGCCCTGTCCGACTTAAGGCGTGTATCGCGCCCCGAATTCGGCCTTCCGAATACTAGGGACTTCGCCGAAATTTAAAATTATAGAATTCTATGGCTAAGTGAGAGTGATAACGCATTATAGTCTGATTGCCTTGTTCGTTGTGCTGAGCATCTCCCTCGAAGGACCCAACAATGGGAACAAGAGTGCTCAGGTTTATCCCGAACACCCCAGCACTCGTGGCATGGGGGCAGAAGCCGACGACTAGCCATCTCTCAGATTTGATAAATAGCCGAACAGAAGGTAATATTTTAAATTCAAACAAGCGTTGCATAGCGCATATGAACAAGTTTTCATGACTACAGGATTACACGAGCAGGTTTACTCAAATAATGTATCTTTGGTACACTCGTCCGCTATGAGACGGGCACCCTTCAGGACACCCTCATAGTACATCTCGGGGTGGCGATGCTCCTTGCCCTCCAGCGGCCCTTCCTTGATCAGCTTCACGGCGTCTAGCTTGGCCCATTGCACCTTCACATGGGCGAAAGCGCGGCGTGCACCTTCGATGCAGACAGACCGCTTGACGACTTCCAGCCGTGGGCAGGCATCCACAAGCCGCCTCACCAGGCCGAAGTAGCTGTTCGGAAGGGCGTCACCAGGCCACAGCCGGACTATAAAGCCCTTCATGGCATGTTCGGCCGCCTTGTGTAGCTCGACCAGCTGCTTTAGCTGGTCGCTCATAGGCACCGGGTGTTCGGTCCCAGTATATTGGGCCCAGAACAACTTCTCCGTTGAGCTTCCCTCCTCGGCCTGGTAAAACGTTGCGGCATCCGACACGCTGCGGGGCAAATCTGCGAATGCTCCTGGAGAGCTCCAGATTCGGGTAAGTAACAAGTAATTTACTTTCACATGCTTGCTTTGCATATAGAATGCCTTACCCGCCGCTATCTTCTTCATCGCATCAATCTCCTGGAGGGCCTTTTGGGCTTCGCCCTTGGCATTCTTTGCGCTCTCGAGGGCCGGGGCAAGCTCGGACTCTCACGTCTTCAAGTCAAGCTCCAACGCCTCGTTCTTTGTCACGAGAGCGTGGAGCTCTTGCTGCACCTCGCCCAGCCGAGCCGCTTGCCTTTTCCGCTCGGTGCGCTCCTTGGCCGCTTTGTTTTTGGCCTCGGATAGCGCTTGCTTTAGGGTCGCCACCTCGGCCGTGGCCCCTGGCAAATTTTCGATAATCCTGTCATTTTGCAATCGCTTTCCTTTTATATAGATCCATAGACTAGGTACTACTTACCTTTGTTCTCCTTGAGCTGCCTCTTGGCAAGGCCGAGCTCTTCCTTGGACCCTTTAAGGTCCTGCTTCAGTGCGGCGACCATCTGCAGTCAGTGCGGCAGAGGCCAGCAACGAAGCCTACATACGCATATAGACATACTTATATTAGACTCCTGCGATATTGTTTGATCCTCCGTTCGGCTTTTCTTTGTGAACACCGAACAGAGCATCAGGGACTACTGTCTATGGGGTAATATTTCTCCTATATTTCAAAAACTTACCTCAAAGCCTGTTAGAAGGCTGGCATAGGCTTCAGTCAGTCCGCTCTTGGCGGACTGAACCTTCTGGACCACTGCACTCATAATAGGGCGGTGCTCTTCGTCAATGGAAGCGCTGCGAAGTGCTCCCAGCGGATTGTCCTGTGCCTCTGGTTGGACAGAGGTCACCGGCACAGGCGTCTTGCCCCTCTTGGAAGGAGGCCGCCTGCCCGAGTCCGGAACCACTGGAGGTTCCAGCGTGGTGTTCGGCTGAGGGCCAAACTCGGAGCCCTCAGGAGCCTTGCTCCCTCTGCTCCTGGAGTCCAGAAGGTTACCTTGAGGCGCCTCCGGGACTGTCTCCCCTCGACCTAGTGCCTCTTGAGACAATACCTCGGTGTTGTCCGTAGGGTAGGGGGAGGTGGCGGTCGGAAGTGGATCGCTATCCATATCCGACGAGCCCAGGGAGTCGTCCGACGATACATCGATACGGGCTCGTGGCGGTCTGCATAATCATAATTCGGTGTTAGAAGAAACAATGCGACAAATGAAAGCTATGAGTTCCTCTGGCATCCGAATACTTACGACTTTGCCAAGGGCTTGGCCCTAAGCAGCCACTCGTCTTCGCCTTCGGCGGCGGTGGTAGAGTAGTCCGGAAGGAGAGTCCTTCCCTTCTTGGACCCTTCGCCCCCCCGGTTGGGGCGGCCTTCCTTTTCTTGTCTCCCCCGACTGCAGGGGGAGCGTCTTAATCTTCCTCCTCGTCTTCGTGGGAGGAGTGCGCCGATGAGTCCTCGGACGATGAGTCCGATATCACCTAGCGTCGGGAACTCTTTCGGGTTCCCTTGGCCTTCTTGGTCTTCTCCGGTGCCTTATAAGGGTCCGGAGTCAGCATCTTCGTAAGGAGAGCGTCCGCAGTATCTTCGGGCAGAGGGGCTGGACAGTTAATCCGCCCCGACGTCTCCACCCAGTCCTGTCAAAGGCATGGAGATCAGACCTGGCACATGATTAAGCTAGGGGAAATAAAATATCCTACCGGATGTATAGAACTCACCGAATGCGCTCGGCGCTTCGCGCTTAGCCCGCGGTCCTCGGTGAGGGAGGGACCTCGGCGCCCTTGAACAGCACCTTCCAGACATCCTTGTGCGTCGTGTCGAAGAGCTCACTTAGAGTCTGGTGCTGGGCCGGGTCGAACTCCCACAAGTTAAAATCCCGTTGTTGACACGGGAGGATCCGGCGGATGAGCATGACCTGGACTATGTTGACAAGCTTGAGCTTCTTGCTTGCCATACTCCGGATACATTTCTGGAGTCCATCCAGCTCCACCGATGAACCCCACGACAAGCCCTTCTCTTTCCAGGAAGTGAGCCGTGTAGGGAATCCAGATCGAAACTCGGGGGTCGCCGCCCATTTGGCGTCGCGCGGCTCGGTGATGTAGAACCAGGCCGATTGCCACCCCTTTATGGTCTCCACGAAGGAGCCCTCAAGCCATGTGACATTGGGCATCTTGCCCACCATGGCTCCACCGCATTCTGCTTGTTGGCCTCCCACCACCTTCGTCTTGATGTTAAAGGTCTTCAGCCACAGGTCGAAGTGGGGCCGGACGCGGAGGAAAGCCTCACAGACGACGATGAACGCCGAAATGTTGAGGATGAAGTTCGGGGCCAGATCATGAAAGCCCAGCCCATAGTAGAACATGAGACCACGGACTAATGGATGAAGGGGAAACCCCAGTCCACGGAGGAAGTGGTGGAGGAAAACTACCCTCTCATGAGGTTCCGGGGTAGGAACAATCTGCCCCGCAGCGGGCAGCCGATGCGCGATATTCGTTGCTAAGTATCCGGCGCCGCGCAGCCTTTTGATGTGTCCCTCCGTAACGGAGGAAGCCATCCATTTGCCTCCCGCTCCGGGCATGATTGGAGAAGGTTGAGGGGAAGGATGTAGGCTTGGGCATTGGATCTCGAGTGCGCAAGAGAGGATGATCAAGGAGGAAGAAGGCGTGGGTAGGAAAAAGTTAAACCTTGTCCCTTTATAAGGGCGGCCGAAACTATGCGCCCCCACTAGCCTGGTAAAACTCGCTTATCCCCCAAGCACCGTAATCGATGGCACGGTTGGGTTACCCATGCCCGTATTGATGAGAATCCCGTAATAAGGGGGACACGATCTCTGCTTTGACAAGACGTGTCAAAAAACTGCCTCGCGTTATGTGCAGGGCTAGTTAAAGGAAACGGTTTGAATAATCACCGGGCCATGGCTTAATGTCATGTTGCCAAAACAAGTCAGCAGATTAGATTTGTGGAAATATTATTCTCTCTACGGTGGTATGTGGAACTTATTTTGTAGGGTCGGACACTATCCTTGTATTCAAATTCTTCCGTGGTGTATTCGGAGGAGGAACCCGCCTTGCAATGCCGAAGACAATACTGCGCGCCGGACTCATCGTCATTGAAGCCTGGTTCAGGGGCTACTAAGGGAGTCCTAGATTAGGGGGTCTCCGGACAGCCGGACTGTTAGACTATGAAGATACAAGATTGAAGACTTCGTCTCGTGTCCGGATGGGACTCTACTTGGCGTGGAAGGCAATCTAGGCAATACGGATATGTATATCTCCTCCTTTGTAACCGACCTTGTGTAACCCTAGCCCTTTCCGGTGTCTATATAAACCGGAGGGTTTTAGTCCGTAGGACAACATACAATCATACCACAGGCTAGCTTCTAGGGTTTAGCCTATCCAATCTCGTGGTAGATCAACTCTTGTAATACTCATATCATCAAGAATAAATCAAGCAGGACATAGGGCTTTACCTCCATCAAGAGGGCCCGAACCTGGGTAAAACATTGTGTTCCCTGCCTCCTGTTACCATCCGCCTTAGACGCACAGTTCGGGACCCCCTACCCGAGATCCGCCGGTTTTGACACCGACAGTGTCCTTAAGCTCCTTGTGGTAAACTTCACCGATGCATCCTATGGCGATGTGGGCTGCCATGCTCTTACCTAGACTCCAGGTTGGTGCGTCAAAGGAAAACTCTATGGGTTTAGTGACTGGTGTGAACATCCTTCCTGGAATTTGAACTCGAATCAACCAACGCTCCTCTTCTGGTAAAGTGGCGGTGTAGGTCCCGGTGAATCTTGGTATTCCGAT
The DNA here is from genome assembly GCF_056163025.1 of Triticum urartu. NCBI lineage: Eukaryota > Viridiplantae > Streptophyta > Magnoliopsida > Poales > Poaceae > Triticum > Triticum urartu. Next base: position 513,834,836 of record NC_141879.1, read on the forward strand.
GTTCAGGTACCTAGTGGCTTCCTTCAAATGTCGTCCAAACTGGGTGTCTTCATCCGGTTGTGTAAACTTGTTCCTCGAGTCCGCCATCCTAAAGAGTAGAAAATGGAGATGAGTCGGAAATGAGTAGAGAAGAGTGTCCTATGGTTCATCTTAGTGGTCGTGTCCTACATTCAGCGTGTGCTCTGATACCATCTGGTAGCGACCCGACCTCAGACGGTCAAGTCTCTGTGTTCAGTGTCATCCCTCGATCGGTAATGCTGACACACACAGTACTCGAAGGATTTATAACAGAGTAGCAATCACACACTTATTACATCGAATGTCTCAAGAGAGAACTTATTACAATAAATATGGCTTAAGGCCATCTAAATAAGATAACAACGGAAGACTTGGAAGATAAAGTGAGTCCATCAACTCCAACGGCATAGCTGAGTGCATGACAAACGACCTATCGCATCTTACCCCTCGTCTGAAAAGTCTGCAACATGATATGTTGCAGCCTGAAAACGGGTCAGCACATGGAATATGCCGGGAATATAACACAGTAGAGCAATGAACAGGTAAATGCTATCACTACATGCATATTTGGCTAGTGGAGGCTCTATGGTTATAATGTTTTTGTGAAAAGCCAATTTTTTCCTACAACAAAGGAATATACTTTATTTAACTATCATGGTGGTTGAAACATTGAGAATGGTACCCCCATCTCAATCCCAATTAAAAGTAATTATCAACCCAACAAATTAATTTAGAGTGATGAGATCCATATGATAATCCAAGAACCAGATACTCAAGTTGTCCATAACCGGGGACACGGCTAACCATGATTAGTTTGTACACTCTACAGAGGTTTGTGCACTTTTCCCCACAAGACTCGATCTCCTCCGTTGGATTTCTCGCACTACATTGTGTTTGAGATACGGATGACCGAGGCACAGTCTTTTAGAAGCATTAACTCTAACCCCGGGTAGACAGTACCAACCTACATCCCCTACATCTGCTAGCCTACCACTGGAAGAGGTCATGCAACCTACTCAACTATGCCAGAGCCCAAAATGGCTTGTGGCTGCATACAGAAGTTTCTAGCATGAATAATCGTATGATCCCTTTGAGCCTGGGTGGCGGACCATAGGAGGATCACACGGTATAACCCCGGGATCTCCTAGGACAACACTGGTATAACCCCAGGTGCCCAAAACCAACAATCCACCCAGATGTGTATTAAAGTTGCCACCTTAGAATAGAACCATTAATTAAACACTCACATCTGTCATGGATACACTCAAACCCAATCCAGTTCTACTAGCATAACATAACAATATAAGCATAATGTAGAACTAACTACCAAGGGTTTGATAATGAAACAGGCAATAGGTTCTACCTCATCAACTACTTCCCAATACCCACATGTTAATCACATCCTAATCATGCAGTGTTTGAGGATTGCAACTAATGCATAAAAACTGGGTATGAAATAGTATGATCAATGTGTTACTTGCCTTGCTGACGATCTGCAAAACCTAGTGACTCGTAGTAGCACGCTTCGTACTCCGGGTGTTCTATTGCAAATAAACAATAGCATACATAAGCAATCAAGCAAAGATGCACAGCGAAAACTCAAATAAGAAGATCTAACCAGAAAGTTCAACTGAAGAACTCCGGTTTGCAAAAAAGAATCAAATCAAACGGAGCAACGAAACACAAACTACGAAAGAAACAAGATCCGATTACTAATCTGGACTAAAGCCAAATTTTACGGTACCAAAATCCTGTTCAAGTTGGTTAAACAGAAAGAGGGCTTCGAGACGTAGATCTAGGCGCTTGTTTCACCTGATTTGGATAAACGAACGAAAAGATATACTAGATCGAATATTAGGGCAAAAATCACGATCGGAAATAATCGCGGGAAAACCCTGGAAAAAGAAAAAACTGACGAACGGGCTAACGAACGAATGTTCGTTGTCTCCGACTAACCGACGAACAACGTTCGTTAAAACGAACGCACGGACGGACGTCCACTAAATAAATAAACCGACGGAAAACCGAACAAACCGATCTATTTAAAAAAACTAGATCTAGGGTTTTCTAAAAAAACAATGGTTTTCCCGAGAAAACCGGACGGCGGTGGCGGCTACCTCGGCTTCGACGGGATCGGCGGCGGTGGGCGGGGTCGGCGACGGCGGGAAGCGGCGCGGCGGGAGGCGGCGTCGCGGTGGGAGGCGCTAGGGTTCAGGCAGGGCTGGCGGCTTCGCGGGCCTCGCCTTAAAAAGTCGGCCGGGCGGTGTCCTAGTCGGGCACGGCCCGTTAGGTCGGTGCTCTTTTTTTTAACCTGACGCGAAAAAACAAATAAAAGAAATACTAAACTGACTCCAAAAATCCTGAAATAAATTTTCACGGTCCTCTAATAATATTCCGGACAAAGTGAACATTTATTTGGGCCTCTAATGCAATTTTGAAAAATGCATATTTTTTTCCCGATTCAAATAAAATTGTAATAAAATTCAAATAAAATTTATCATTTGATTTTAATATTTTTCCTCCAATATTTCACTTATTTTTTTTGGAGAAGTCATATTATCTCCTCTCATATATTTTAATATGGAACATTTTCGGAGAGAAAAAATATTAAAACCAAAATGATCCTTGCCTCAATATTTGATAAAATTAAAATATGAAGAACGTGAAATCCCCAACTCTCTCCGTGGGTCCTTGAGTTGCTTGGGATTTTCGAGGATCGCGAAACGAAATGCAATAAAATATGATATGCATGAATGACCTATGTATACCATTCCAAATTGAAAATTTGGGATGTTACAGCAACTCTGAAGATTGGGAACTCGGCGAAGGTAATGAGTCAAGTATAAACCTTAAGTTTGATTGTGTTAAATCTTTTATGGATACCGATGTTTTTCGTGATTTTAGCACTAAAATGGACTTGAATATGAGATAGTAGCTTCTTTCTGTGAATCTTTTGCTACTTATGTTGATCTCGCTAAGGAGAAGTGGTTTAAATATCATCCTCCCATTGAAGTGAAAGTAGTAGAACCAATTAAAGTTGAAGAAGAAACTATTACTTATAATGTTGATCCTATTGTTCCTACTGCTTGTATTGAGAAACCACCTTTTCCCGTTAGAATAAAAGATCATGCTAAAGCTTCAACTGTGGTTCGTAAGAGTTATACTAGAACACCTACACCCCTGAACAAATTAAAGTTGAACATAGTATTGCTATGGTTAAAGATCTCTTGGTCGATAATATTGATGGGCATGTTATTTATTTCTGTGATGAAGCTGCTAGAATTGCTAAACCTGATATTAAAGATAAACATAGACCCGTTGTTGGCATGCATGTTGTTTTCGTTAAAACAGGAGATCATTGTTATCATGGCTTATGTGATGTGGGTGCTAGTGTGAGTGCAATTCCTTATACCTTATACCAAGAAACTATGAATGATATTGCACCTGCTGAGATAGAAGATATTGATGTTACTATTAAGCTTGCCAATAGAGATACTATATCACCAATTGGGATTGTTAGAGATGTTGAAGTCTTGTGTGGGAAAATTAAATACCCTACTGATTTTCTTGTTCTTGCTTCCCCATAAGATGATTTTTGTCCCATTATATTTGGTAGACCTTTCTTGAATACTGTTAATGCTAAGATAGACTACGAGAAAGATATTTTTATTGTTGGTTTAGGGGATATGTCTCATATTTTAATTTCTCTAAATTTCATAGACAACCCCATGATAAAGAATTGCCTAGTAAGGATGAAATTATTGGTCTTGCTTCTATTGTTGTGCCTCCTACTGATCCTCTAGAACAATATTTGCTAGACCATGAAAATGATATGTTTATGAATGGAAGAAGGAAAATAGATGAAATATTCTTTAATCAAGGGCCTATTTTGAAACACAATTTGCGTGTTCAAATCCTTTGGGATCCTCGTCCACCCAAGGGTGATCCCGTGTTTGAGCTTAAACAATTACCTGATACTTTGAAATATGCTTATCTTGATGAAAAGAAGATATCCTGTTATTATTAGTGCTAACCTTTCAGAGCATGAAGAAAATAAATTGTTGAAAACTCTGAAGAAGCATCATGCCGCTATTGGATATACTCTTGATGATCTTAAGGGCATTAGTCCCACTCTATGTCGGCACAAAATTAATTTGTAGCATGATGCTAAACCAGTTGTTGATCACCAACGAATGTTAAAACCTAAGATGAAAGAAGTGGTAAGAAATGAAATACACTTTTTCTTTTGGCAAGCACTATATGTTGGAGAGATCCGGATATATATATATATATATATATCCACTCAGATGTAGGTTATCATAAAGTATTATTGTTGACATTACCCTTGAGGTAAAAGGTTGGGAGGCGAAACTATAAGCCCTTATCTTTCTATGTGTCCGATTGAAGCTTTGAACCCATAAGTATTGCGTGAGTATTAGCAATTGTGAAAGACTAAATGATAATTGAGTATGTGGACTTGCTGAAAAGTTCTTATATTGACTCTTTCCGATGTTATGATAAATTGCAATTGCTTCAGTGACTGAGATCATAGTTTGTTAGTTTTTAATGAAGTTTCTGATTCATACTTTACCTTGTGAAAGAATTGTTACTTTAGCATAAGAAATTATATGACAGTATATGTTGTTGTTCTAAAGATGATCACGATGCCCTCATGTCCGTATTTTAGTTTACCGACACCTCTATCTCTAAACATGTGGGCATATTTTTCAATTTCGGCTTTCGCTTGAGGACAAGCGAGGTCTAAGCTTGGGAGATTTGATACATCCATTTTGCATCATGCTTTTATATTGATATTTATTGCATTATGGGCTGTTATTACACATTATATCACAATACTTATGCCTTTTCTTTCTTATTTTATCAGGTTTACATGAAGAGGGAGAATGCCGACAGTTGGAATTCTAGACTAGAAAAGGAGCAAATATTAGAGACCTATTCTGCACAACTCCAAAAGTCCTGAATGTTCACGGAGAATTGTTTTGGAATATATAAAAAATATTGGGCAAAGAAATCACCAGAGGGGGGCCACCTACCATCCACAAGGGTGGAGGGCGCGCCCTACCCCCTAGGCGCCCCCACTGTCTTGTGGGCCACCTGGCAGGCCCCTGATGCCCATCTTCTGCTATATGGTGTGTTTTGACTAGGAAAAAAAATCAGAAGGAAGCTTTCGAGATGAAGCGTCGCCGTCTCGAGGCGGAACTTGGGCAGAACCAATCTAGGGCTCTGGCGGAGCTGTTCCGCCGGGGAAACTCCCCTCCGGGAGGGGGGAATCGAAGCCATCGTCATCACCAAAGATCCTCTCATCAAGAGGGGGTCAATCTCCATCAACATCTTCACTAGCACCATCTCCTCTCAAACCCTAGTTCATCTCTTGTATCCGATCTTTGTCTCAAAACCTCAGATTGGTACCTGTGGGTTGCTAGTAGTGTTGATTACTCCTTGTAGTTGATGCGAGTTGGTTTATTTGGTGAAGATCATATGTTTAGATCATTAATGATAATTAATACCCCTCTGATTATGAACATGAATATGCTTTGTGAGAAGTTACGTTTGTTCCTGAGGACATGGGCGAAGTCTTGCTATAAGTAATCATGTGAATTTGGTATTCATTCGATTTTTTGATGAGATGTATGTTGTCTCTCCTCTAGTGGTGTTATGTGAATGTCGACTATATGACACTTCACCATGATTTGGACTTAGGGGAAGGCATTGGGAAGTAATAAGTAGATGATGGGTTGCTAGAGTGACAGAAGCTTAAACCCTAGTTTATGCGTTGCTTCGTAAGGGGCTGATTTGGATCCTTATGTTTCATACTATGGTTAGATTTATCTTAATTCTTCTTTCGTAGTTGCAGATGCTTGCGAGAGGGGTTAATCATAAGTGGGAGGCTTGTCCAAGGAAGGGCAGCACCCAAGCACCAGTCCACCCACATATCAAATTATCAAAGTAATGAACGTGAATCATATGAGCATGATGAAAACTAGCTTGACAACAATTCCCATGTGTCCTCTGGAGCGCTTTGCTTTATATAAGAGTTAGTCCAGGCTTGTACTTTGCTACAAAAAGGACGGGGCCACCTTGCTGCACCTTGTTTACTTTTGTTACTTGTTACTTGTTATGAATGATCTTATCACACAACTATCTGTTACCGATAATTTCAGTGCTTGCAGTGAATACCTTGCTGAAAACCGCTTGTCATTTCCTTCTGCTCCTCGTTGGGTTCGACACTCTTACTTATCGAAAGGACTACGATAGATCCCCTATACTTGTGGGTCATCATTGAACTATTTCTGTTGCGTTGCCTAATCGAAAACAGTTCATCTGGGTGAACCGTATGCCGTATATCGCACACACTTTGATCTGGTCGACCGTTTCTTTTGTGTTGCCTAATCACAAACAGTTCATCCGAGTGAACTGTATGCCGTCTATTGCACACACCTTCATCTGGCTGCCCGTTTCTGTTGTTTCGCCTCATCACAAACAATTTATCCTAGTGAACGGTATGCCGTATATTGCACACACCTTCATCCGGCTGCCCATTTCTGTTGTTCTGCCTCATCGCAAACAGTTCATTAAACTGAATCATATGCCCCGTATCGCACACGCAACTAAAATCTGAACCGTGTTTGATGTATCCGTCATCGCAAATGTTTTGCATCTTTTTTGACGGGTTTTTTACATCATCATTTGTGATTAATGCATCACACATAGTTTCGTGGAAGGGTCTCTGGTTACAGTGTCGCGTTAGCAGCATCCTGCAGTAGTGTGAGATGGTGCTGGTGAATATGTTGATGAATATTAGTCCTCCCACAAAGAGAGGGTTGTTAGTGATGTTTATGGCTTTCGATTTCCCCCTCCCGGAGGGAAGTATCCCCGACGGAATCGCTCTGCCGGAGAGCAAAAGTGCTCCTACCCAGGTTCCGCCTCGAGACGGCGGTGCTTCGTCCCGAAAGTCCTCTGTTGATTTTCTCTAGGGCAAATGGCATCATATAGAAGAAGATGGGCCTCGGAGGCTAGCCAGGGGCCCCACAAGTCATGTGGGCGCGCCTAGGGTGGTTGGGCGCACCCATGTGCCTCGTGGGCACCTGGTGGGCCCCCTCTGGTATTTCTTTTCTCCAGTATTTTTTATATATTCCAAAATAATTCTCCATAAAATTTCAGCTCATTTGGAGTTCTGCAGAATAGGTATCTCTGATGTAGCTTTTTTAGGTCCAAAATTCCAACTACCCGCAATCTCCCTCTTCATTTAAACCTTGCAAATTAAGAGAGAAAGGGCATTAGAATTGCACCACAAAGTATTATATTGATAAAAACATTATAAATAACAGTAGGAAAACATGATGCAAAATGGACGTATCAGACACCTTGCGCGGCTTGGGGGTGGTCGCAGGACCTGCCCATGTGGCCACCCCCTGGCCCCTCTTCGGTACTTTTTGGCTCTAGCATTTTTTTATTTTCCATAATAAATCTCCAAAAAAACTCCCATCCAATTCTGAGAACTTTTATTTCTGCACAAAAACAACACCATGGTGGTTCTGCTGAAAACATCGTCAACTGGGTAAGTTTCACTCAAATCATGCAGATTAGAGGGCAAAACAAGAGCAAAAGTGTTTGGGAAGTAGATACGTTGGAGGCGTGTCAGATGACTACCCTCGAAACCCTTACATGTATAATATTCAAGGATCTTTTCCTAGATCTCCTTTAGGGATGTGTAACACCCATGATGCGGCTATATCTCTCACGTGTCGGAGCATGACTTAGAGGCATAACCGCATAGTAGGCATGTCGCAAGAGGGGTAATCTTTACACATCCCATGTACTGAATAAGAAAGGGATAAAGAGTTGGCTTACAATCGCCACTTCACACAATACATAAATATAGCATTACATCATCCAGATACAATCAAGGTCCGACTACGGAAGCAAATAAAGAAAGACAACCCCTAATGCAAAAGATCCTCGATCGCCCCAACTGGGCTCCAGTACTGATCGTCCGGAAAGGAAACATAGTAACGTCCTGAATCCTCGTCGAACTCCCACTTGAGTTCGGTAGCGTCCCTTGCACTGGCATCATCGGCACCTGCATCTGGTTTTGGAAGTAATCTGTGAGTCACGAGGACTCAGCAATCTCACACCCTCGCGATCAAGACTATTTAAGCTTATGGGTCGGAAAAGGTAGTGATGTGGAGCTGCAGCAAGCACTAGCATATATGGTGGCTAACTTATGCAAAAGAGAGCGAGAAGAGAAGCAAAGCCCGGTCGTGAAGCTAAAAAGATCAAGAAGTGATCCTGAAACTACTTACGTTCAAGCATAACACGAGACCATGTTCTCTTCCCAGACTCCACCGAAAAGAGACCATCACGGCTACCCACGCGGTTGATTCATTTTAATTAAGTTAAGTTTCAAGTTCTCTACAACCGGACATTAACAAATTCCCATCTGCCCATAACCGCGGGCACGGCTTTCGAAAGTTCAAAACCCTGCATGGGTGTCCCAACTTAGCCCATCACAAGCTCTCACGTTCAACGAAGGATATTCCTTCTCCCAGGACGACCCGATCAGACTCGGAATCCCGGTTACAAGACATTTCGACAATGGTAAAACAAGACCAGCAAGACCACCCGCTGTGCCGACAAACCCCGATAGGAGCTGCACATATCTCGTTCTCAGGGCACACCGGCTAAGCTAAGCGTACAGGAGTCAACGTAACCCAAGTTGCCAAGGGACGGCCCTGCACGGTGCTCTAGTTTGGACCAACACTCAGAGGAGCACTGGCCCCTGGGTTTAAAATAAAGATGACCCTTGAGTCCGCGAAACCCAAGGGAAAAAGGCTTAGGTGGCAAATGGTAAAACCAAGGTCGGGCCTTGCTGGAGGAGTTTTATTCAAGGCGAACTGTCAAGGGGTTCCCATTATAACCCAACCGCGTAAGGAATGCAAAATCAAGGAACATAACACCGGTATGATAGAAACTAGGGCGGCAAGAGAGGAACAAAACACCAGGCATAAGGCCGAGCCTTCCATCCTTTACCAAGTATATAGGTGCATTAAAGTAAACAATATATAATAATGATATCCCAACAATAATCATGTTCCAACAAGGAACGAACTCCATCTTCACCTGCAACTAGCAACGCTATAAGAGGGGCTGAGCAAAGCGGTAACATAGCCATACAACGGTTTGCTAGGACAATGTGGGTTAGATTTTGACATGGTAATATGGGAGGCATGATATAGCAAGTGGTAGGTATCGCGGCATAGCAATAGAGCGAGCAACTAGCAAGCAAAGATAGAAGTGATTTCGAGGGTATGGTCATCTTGCCTGCAAAGTTCTCCGAGTTGAGGTAAGCTTGATCCTCGAAAGCATACTCAACGGGTTTCTCGATCACACAATCGTCTCCCAGATCTACCCAAGGCAAGAACACAAGCAAAGAAAACCACAATCAACCACGGTGCAATGCGCAAGCAACATGATGCAAAACATGGCATGATATGCGGGATGTGATATGCAATGCATATGCGTGCTCCGGAAGGAAAAGATTGAACCAGGCATCAACTTGGCAAACCAAGGGTGCCGCTGGAAAGATGAGTTGATTTTGGTTGAAATCAATATAAAGATCACCGGAATCGGATGCACGGTTTGCAAATGGCAAGCAAAACAAGAATGGCACAAAGCACATGGCAGTGATCTACTCAAGATGCTTGACAAAAGATGAACACTGATCTACGGCTAAAACACACAATAGCAGGTTCAAACAAGCATGACAAAAGTGCAAAAGATAACAGCTTCACAGACTTAGTGAAAATACTAACATGTCAGGAATTAACATCAGGAAGCAATGTTTAGAGCAAGATAACAACATGCTACAGGAACAGGAAATAGCAAATCAAGGCATGGCATGAATCTACTCAAAGCATATAACAAAACTCCCTTACTGACCATAAGCTAAAAAGGATCAGAAGATATGATGGCACCCATGTAAACACAACAAGTTTCGTTAACAGATTCAGACTTAGCAGAAAACTGGACATGGCAACAACAGAATTATGAAGGCATGTTTGCGAGCTCGATGCACTCAACACAAGGCATTGCATGACAAACTAAGCATACTAACAACAAGAAGACATGATCAAGAAGCTAAACATGGCAAGAACAATCTCATAGCATGCATGGATCAACTACAATAACCTCGGCAAAATTGATTAACACGTAAACAATCCGCCAGGGATATTTTATGGCAAAAGTAGAGCAAGATTGAGTCATGCTAGGGTACTCCATAATTGCAAACAAAGACATGGATGGATAGAACATAACAATATCTCAAAATCATCCTTACTGAACATGCTCAAAAGAGGTATGGATCACTCTGTAGCAACATGAATACAAGGCATAAAAATAACATCAGGGAAATGACTTAGAAGAATTTGAAGTCCCTGAAATCAGCAACATCACGAGAGCTACTTTGCATGCTTGTGCTAGTCACCACATTGATCACAAAAATACATGGCATACTCTCCTGTAAAGATGGCATGGCATAGCCCAAAACACATGTAGGGCTCAAGTTCATAGGAGGCACACAATAATCATGGCAAAAATGACAAATGCCCATAATCTGTTAAGAAACAGAAACTAACATTCTATAGCACTCTTGCAACAGTATTTTAGGCATCAAGATGGACTCAAACAAGCATGGTGCAATGGAATGAAATGAAGAGGACATCCTAACGAACAATTTGATATATCATGCGCATGAAACGAAGCTACGGATGAGGAGTTATGATGCAATGAATAGGGCCTCAGAATGTATGGATCTGGAGACTTAGAGAAAAAATAGACCTCCGAGAAAACTGGACGGGGTTGACCCGGGACGAAGTGGTGCGGTTCAAGCGGAGGCATTTGGTTCGGGGGGCGGTTGGATCTCATCCAACCCGACCCAGATCTGGCCGGACTCAAACTCCGGTGAGGCGGGCCTTCTCCGGCGAGGTGAACTCCGGCAACGCGAGGACGAGGCGACGGGGCCGAAGGAAGCGAGGCCGCGGCTGGACGGCGGAGGAGCGGGCGAAGGCGGCGGAGCGACGACGAGGCGTGGGCAGGCGACGGCGAGCTAAAGGCGCGGGGTCGCCGGCGGAGGAGACAGGCGGCGGCGGGCGCGGTCGCCGGCTAGCGGAGCCGCGGATCGGGCGGCGCGCTGAGCTGCGGGCGGCGAGCGCTCGGGCGCGGGAGGCCGGGAGCCGAGCGGCGGCGGGATGGGCCCCATGGGCCGGCGGCGGCGTGCGGTGGCCAGGGCCATGTGGCGCCATGTGACTAGTGCGGGCGCGGCGGCGGGTTTTGTACGGTGAACTAGGACGTGTCCGGCGGCGAGAGGGAGGTTTTCTAGGGTTTCATGTGCGGAAAATTCGGGGGAGAGGACATATATATAGGTAGAGGGAGCTAGGATAGTCCAAATGAGGTGCGGTTTTCGGCCACGCGATCGTGATCGAACGACCGAGAGGATGGAGGGGGTTTGGATGGGTTTTGGGCCACTTTGGAGGGGTGTTGGGCTGCAACACACACGAGGCCTTTACGGTTCCTCGGTTAACCGTTGGAGTATCAAACGGACTCCAAATGGCACGAAACTTGACAGGCGGTCTACCGGTAGTGAACCAAGGCCGCTTGGCAAATCTCGGTCCAATCCGAGGACGTTTAACACCCGCACACAAAAAGAGGCAAAAGGGGGCGCCGGAGGACATAGGAGTGTCGGATTGAGAAACGGACAACGGGGAAAATGCTCGGATGCATGAGACGAACACGTATGCAAATGAGATGCACATGATGACATGATATGTGATGCATGACATGCAAACAAATGACAAGGCAACAACAACGAAAAACTGGAAGACACCTGGCGCAACGGTCTCGGGGCGTTACAATGCTCCCCCGCAACGGTGCCAGAAAATAGTCTTGATAGCCCACAAGTATAGGGGATCGCAACAGTTTTCGAGGGTAGAGTATTCAACCCAAATTTATTGATTCGACACAAGGGGAGCCAAAGAATATTCTCAAGTATTAGTAGTTGAGTTGTCAATTCAACCACACCTAAAAGACTTAATATCTGCAGCAAAGTATTTAGTAACAAATTAGTATGGAAGTAACGGTAACAGTGGCAAAAGTAACAGTAGTAGTTTTTGTAGAAGTCGTAACAGTGGCAATGAAAAAGTAACTAAGCAAAGATCAATATGTGAAAATCTCGTAGGCAATGGCAATGGCAATGTCCCTGAAATTAGCAATATCACGATAGCTACTTTGCATGCATGTGCTAGTCACCACAAAGATCACAAAAAATACATGGCATACACCCCTGTAAAGATGGCATGGCATAGCCCAAAACACATGTAGAGCTCATGCCCATATGCAGCACACAATAAATGTGGCAAAAATGACAAATGCTCATAATCTGTTAAGTAACAGGAACTAATATTTTATAGCACTCTTGCATCAACGATTTGGGCATCAAGATGGACTCAAACAAGCATGGCACAATGGAACAAAATGAAGAGCACATCATGATGAACATTTTCATATATTGCACGCGCAAAACGGAGCTACGGATGAGAAGTTATGGCATGTCGAACAGTGCTAGAAAATAATGCAGAAAATGACTTAGAAATATCTCGGGGTCAACCTCAGATTTCAGATCTAGGGTTTGGGGCGGCGCGCGAACTGAGGTTCGTCGGGGTTCCCACCGGAGGAAGAGACGCGGCGGCCGGAGCTGGGATGGTGGCGGATCCGGAGCTGGGAGGCGCGGCTCGCGGGCGGCGGAGATCGGGGCGGCACGGCGCCAGGCGAGGCGACCTGCGACGGCGGCACGCCGGCGAGGTGACGGTGGAGGCGCGCCGGCGGCGGAGACGCGAGCCGGGCGGCGTGGTTCGGCGGTTGGAGGCGCGAGCGCTCGGGTGCGCGGGCGGGCCGGGGGGCCTCCCGCGGGCTCGGGCGGGTCGGCGGCGGCTGGCAGCGGAGGATGCCCCACATGGCAGGCACCGGTTGGTCCGGGCGGCGGCGCGGACGCGTCCGGCCGGCGGCGGACGTGTCCGGCGACGCAGATGGATTGATTTTAGGGTTTCGGGGCCCGGATTTTGGACGGGGAGGAGAAATATATAGGTAGAGGGAGCTAGGAGAGTCCAAATGAGGTGCGGTTTTCGTCCACGCGATCGTGATCGAACGACCGAGAGGATGGAGGGGTTTTGGATGGGTTATTGGGACACTTTGGAGGGGTGTTGGGCTGGAACACACACGAGGCCTTTACGGTTCCCCGGTTAACCGTTGGAGTATCAAACGAACCCCAAATGGCACAAAACTTGACAGGCGGTCTACCGGTGGTGTACCAAGGCCGCTTGGAAAATCTCGGTCCATTCCGAGAATGTTTAACACCCGCTCACGAAAAAAGGCAAAAGGGGGCGCCGGATGACATAGGAGTGTCGGATTGCAAAACGGACAACGGAAAAAAATGCTCGGATGCATGAGACGAGCACGTATGCAAATGCGATGCACATGATGACATGATATGATATGCATGACATGGGCAAAACGCAAAACGAAGACAAAACCCAAACACGAAAGAATCACATAACTTAGAGCCGAAAATGGCAAGAGTTGAAATACAAATATGGTAAATTACATCCGGGGCGTTACAGGATGGCACTTCGCGAGCCGAAAGGGAAGTACCAACCCTTGTTGAGATCAAGGAAAAGATCAACAAGCTCGAGAAGGCCTCTAAAACATGTGCAGATATAATTGGTCAAGGCATTGATGCATAGTGGAGGATGAGCAAAGACCTTAAGGCCAAGCTCGATGGTCTCTATAATAAGATAGACACCCTCTTTGATTTTACCACTAAGCTCTCTTTCTAGAGACCCGCCACCTCACGAAGTTGGCCTCTGAGCAGCAGAAAGAAATTTCAGTAATGGTCTCTCGCTTCAAGTGCATCAGTCTTGTAGGCAATCTGAATAAGGGCGAGGAACCCAAGGAAGCTAAGGAGGAGAAGACACCTATCGAGGCCAATCAGAACTAGGTATTAGGATCCCATCGGCTTAGTAAGCTCGTAGGAGATCCAACAGTATCTTGTATCTTACTTTCTAGTATTTACTTTCTTGCAAACCAAGATGAGCTCGCCTTAGGTTGAATAATGAAGTTGAACTAGCAAGTCCTTTTGAACAAGGAATGAACCTTTATTTCGATGAGTTATGAATATCCTTAATGTGTAGTTTTATTGCGCCCTTGAGAAAAGTATATTAGATGCATGATCAATTATGTGTGTTACCACATTTTCACCCTTGAGAATGATTATAAGTCTTCCACATCCTTGCTATCAATTGGTTAGTGAAAGTAAAAAACTTGCATGTGGTAGTTTAGTTTAGTTTCAACTGTTCTCATGTGGAGTGCATTCTAGCGATCAAGACCAGTCCATGGCATCTTGAGGACGTTCTGGCTCGAGCACTAGATCCTTGAGGTGTCTTCAACATCTATAGCGTGTACAAGATTGCCCTGCAGGAAAAGACCAACACCACCGTGTGTGCCATGAGCAGGGCACCGGTCGACACTCGTGCCATCTAGAAGGTGGTGTGGGGGTGCCCTGCTCCCCCTAGGTAACGTATTTGCGTGGCGTGTTGCGATAAATTATTTTTCCACTTTGGAAAATATCAAGAGGAAAATAGCTGAATTTGACACTTGTGTTATGTGTGGAATGGAGCGTGTGGATACATTCCATGCCCTATGTAGATGCCCAAGGGTGTAACGCCCTCGATGCGGCTATATCTCCCACGTGACGAAGCACGACTTAGAGGCATAACCGCATTGAAAGAAATGTCGCAAGTGAGGTAATCTTCACACAACCCATGTAATACATAAGGGAAAGAGATACATAGTTGGCTTACAATCGCCACTTCACACAATTACATGAATAAATCATTACATCAACCAGATACAATCAAGGTCTGACTACGGAACCAAAATAAAAGAAGACTACCCCAAATGCTACACAGATCCCCGATCGTCCCGACTGGGCTCCATTACTGATCAACTAGAACGAAACAACACAAAGGACAAGATCTTCATCGAGCTCCTCCTTGAGCTTGGTTGCGTCATCTGCACGGACTCATCGGCACCTGCAAGCTGGTTTTGGAAGTATCTGTGAGTCACGGGGACTCAGCAATCTCACACCCTCGCGATCAAGACTATTTAAGCTTATGGGTAAGGTAAAGGTATGAGGTGGAGCTGCAGCAAGCGACTAGCATATATGGTGGCTAACATACGCAAATGAGAGCGAGAAGAGAAGGCAAAAGCACGGTCGAAAATCTATGATCAAGAAGTGATCCTAGAGCAACCTACGTCAAGCATAACTCCAACACCGTGTTCACTTCTCGGACGCCGCCGAGAAGAGACCATCACGGTAACACACGCGGTTGATGTATTTTAATTAAGGTCAAGTTCAGGTTTTCTACAACCGGACATTAACAAATTCCCATCTACCCATAACCGCGGGCACGGCTTTTGAAAGTTCAAATCCCTGCAGGGGTGTCCCAACTTAGCCCATCACAAGCTCTCACGGTCAACGAAGGATATTCCTTCTAGCGGGAAGACCCGATCAGAATCGGAATCCCGGTTACAAAACATCCTCGACAATGGTAAAACAAACCCAGCAAAGCCACTCGATGTGCCGACATCCTGATGGGAGCTGCACATATCTCGTTCTCAGGGCAACACCGGATAGGTCAAGCTACGAGTAAAACCAGCCCTCAAGTTTCCCCGAGGTGGCCCCGCAGGCTGCCCATTTCGGACCAACACTTAGACAAGCACTGGCCCGGGGGGTTAAAATAAAGATGACCCTTGGGCTGGCCTAACCCAAGGGAAAAAGAGGCTAGGTGGCGAATGGTAAAACCAAGGTTGGGCCTTGCTGGAGGAGTTTTATTCAAAGCGAACTGTCAAGGGGTTCCCATTATAACCCAACCGCGTAAGGAATGCAAAATTCGGGAACATAACACCGATATGACGGAAACTAGGGCGGCAAGAGTGGAACAAAACACCAGGCATAAGGCCGAGCCTTCCACCCTTTACCAAGTATATAGGTGCATTAATTAAATAAGAGATATTGTGATATCCCAACAAAACATCCATGTTCCAAACATGGAATAAGCTTCAATCTTCACCTGCAACTAACAACGCTATAAGAGGGGCTGAGCAAAGCGGTAACATAGCCAAACAACGGTTTGCTAGGACAAGGTGGGTTAGAGGCTTGGTTCAACAATATGGAAGGCATGATAAGCAAGTGGAAGGTATCGTAGCATAGGCATAGCAAAAGAGGGAGCATCTAGCAAGCAAAGATAGAGGTGATTTCAAGGGTATGGTCATCTTGCCTGAAATCCCGCAAGGAAGAAGAACGAGTCCATGAAGAAGACAAACGGGCGTAGTTGAACGGGTCCTCACAAATGCGACGTTACCGGAACCAACCCGAAGGAGCAAACACCGGAAAGAAGCACACAACATAGTAAACAAACCACACATGAACATGGTATGATATGCGAGATGCGGTATGCGATGCATATGCAAGATTTGACAAGGAATGAATGAACCTGGCCTCAACTTGGAAATCCAAGTGTGCCACTAGAAAGGTGAGATGATTTCGCTTGAAAACGATATAAAGAACACCGGAATCGGAGACACGGTTTGGAAATGTCAAGCAAAACAAATATGGCGCCGGTCTGCGATAAACAGCAAGTAGCCATCTAAATGCATCAAGATAATAATGCTACAGCACTCAAACATGGCAACAAAATACCTGGCAGGGATCCACTCATGATGCTTGACAAAAGATGAACACTGAGCTACGACTAATTCATCCATTAACAGGTTCAAACAAGCATGGCAAAAGTGCAATTGGTAAACAGATTTCAGACTTAGTGAAATTAACACAAGTCTGGAATTTCAGATCAGGTAGCACACTTTGGAGCATGAAAACTATATGCTACAGGAACTTAACATGGCAAAGCAAGGCATGGCATGGAGCTACTCAAAGAGCTTAACAAAAGTCCCTTAGTGACCTTGAGCCAAAAGGGATCAGAAAATACAATTGCAAGCATGTGAACATGGCAAAAACATAAACAGATCACAGACTTGGAGAAAAACTGGAGCATGCAAATCAGATATCAAGTAGGCATGTTTACGAGCTCGATGCACTCACTACAGAACATGGCATGACAAACTAAGCATACACCCATCAAGAATACATCTTATGCAAGCTAGACATGGCAAGAACAATAACATAGCATGCACGGATCAACTAAAACGTCCTCGGCAAAATCGCTAACAAGTAGATAATCTGCCCAGATTCACGAAATAGCAAAAGTAGAGCTCGATTGACTCAAGCTAGGGTGCTCCATAATTGCAAACAAAGGCATGGATGGATAGAGCACTACAAGATTAACAAATCATCCTTACTGATCATCCTCAAAAGAGGCACGGATCACTAGGAACCAACATGAACATATGGCATATAGATAAAAACAGGTCAAGGACTTAGTGGAATTGCTAAGTCCCTGAAATCAGCATTAACGAATGCACTACTTTGCAAGCTTGTGCTAGTCACCACACATATCACAAAAATACATGGTAAGCACCTCTGGAAAGATGGCAAAGCATATAACAAAACACATGTAGAGATCAGGAGCATATCATGCACACAATAATCATGGCAAAAATGACAAATAGCTAATTGGAGCAGCAGATCTGACAATTATCTCAAATAGCACTCTTCCAACAGCATTTCGGGCATCAAGATGAACTCAAAAGAAAATGATGCAATGGGATGAAATGATGAGCTCTCTGAGAAGAACATTTTGATATGCTACACGCCCAAAACGGAGCTACGGATGATGAATTATGACACGATGAACATGGGCATGTGAATCTGGGAATTTCGGGGACTTAGTGAAATTATACCTCTGTGAAAGTCAACGCGGGCCGGAGAGAAGCGGGACGGCACGGATCCGGATCGGGAGGGGCCGTTTGGTTTGCTGGACCGGTGGATCTCGTCCAACCGGCCGGATCCGGCGACGGACGGCGACCGGCGATGGAGGAGGCGGCGCGGGAGCTCGCCGGCGATGGCGATGGCGATGGCGAGGTCGGTGGCGGTGGCCGGGGCCAAGGCGGCGAGGCAGGGGCGCTCCGGCGAGGCACGAGGCGGCGACCTCGGCGCGGGAGGCGCTCGTGGACCGAGCGGCGGCGAACGGCGAGCTGGGTGGCCGGGGAAGCTCAGGCGACGGAGCGGCGGGATTCCGACCGCCGGAGGTGGGCGCGGGCGGCGCGGACGGCGAACGCCGGCGAGGAGGCGGGGCGCGGGTCGGCGGCGCGCCGGATCCGGGCCCCGCGGGCTGGATCTGGGCCGCGGCGGGCCGGTGCGGCGAGGGTGCCGGCTGGGACAGGTGGCGGCCGCGGGTTGGAGGAGAGCGGCGACGGGGTTGAGGTGGCGGCGCGCGATTGGTCCGGGTGATGTGGCGGCGGGGTGGACGCGTCCGGCGGCGGAGCGGACATGTCCGGTGGCGTGAGGAGGGAGACTAGGGTTTGATCTGCGCGGAATTTTCGAAGGAGAGCACATATATATAGGTAGAGGGAGTTAGGAGACTCCAAATGAGGTGCGGTTTTTGGCCACGCGATCGTGATTGAACGACCGAGATGATGGAGGAGGTTTAGGTGGGTTTGGGGCCAAATTGGAAGGGTGTTGAGCTGCAACACTCACGAGGCCTTTTCGGTCTCTCGGTTAACCATTGGAGTATCAAACGAAGTCCAAATGGTACGAAACTTGACAGGCGGTCTACCGATAGCAAACCAAGGCCGCATGACAAGTATCGGTCCAATCCGAAAACGTTTAACACCCGCACACGAAAAGAGGTAGAAATGGACACCGGGTGACATAGGAGCGCCGGATTGCAAAACGGACAACGGGAAAAATGCTCGGATGCATGAGACGAACATGTATGCAAATGAAATGCACATGATGACATGATATGCAATGCATGACACGCAAGCAAAGACAAGGCAACAACAGCGAATAACTGGACGACACCTGGCACATCGGTCCCGGGGCGTTATAAAGGGTGCGTGCCCTATGGATGATGATGGCAAAAACATGGAGCATGGCATGTGTAGACGACATCACCAACACAAGAACAGAGTGGATGTTTCATCTTCTGGATGGCTGCGCCAACGGGGAACGAATCCAAATAATCATGACGTTTTGGAGAAACTGGCAAGTCTGGAATCAAATATACCATGAGAAGTCAACCCTTCCTGTATAATCATAACTTGAACCCTGGTGGATTAAAGATATCATCGTCCTTCTAACATTCAATCATAATTTGGTTCGAGACGTTGTCCATGTGGGTGTTCCCATTCTCTATGATTTGCTGATTTGACAAAGAAGGTGCCCGATTTGTTGTAGTGCCACGTGACAAAATCTTAACAATCTTGTACATTCAGTTGTATTTGCAATATACATTGTGCATCAACCAGACTAAAGACGTCTACCAACTCTTCTACATCTGTCAACATAATTTGACCCCTTGGAGCGATCACCTTATGGTTAACACTTGAGGGGATCCAAGGGTCCTGCCATATGTTGATCTTCTCACCGGTTCAAATTCTTCAAATAAAACCTATTTAAAAGTTTGGATTCCAGCAACAATATTTGGCCACGTATATGATGAACCGTTCTTTGGTCTGGCTTTCAAAATGTCATCATCAGGATAGTATTTTGCACCAAGAACATGTGCATATAATGATTCACTAACATAGCAAGATTAAAGCTGTAAAGATCTCTAGTTCCCATACCTCCCATCTTTTTCGGTACTAAAACCATGACACTTAACCTCTGTCCCTAAATACAAGACGTTTTTGCGGTTGAACTGCAAAACCTCTTCTACTATGGGACATAGAGAGTATTTTGGAACGAAGAGAGTAGCCGGACAGAGGATGCAGGTGGAGCGGCGTTTCATGTGACGCATCGACGACGTGGAGTCTTGACAGCATGGCGCGGCAGGGTCTTGGCGACGGGTGTGTGATGACCGACACGCTTAGGAAGGTGGCGTTGTCTGGCGTCGATGGCAGGCCTGATAAAGTTGATGCGTCAGTACCTGCTCTAAAGAAGGTTTGATGGAAGATGGTGGCGATGGCCTCTGCAGTGTGCGCATGCAGTGCCCGCTGATAGTGAGCCGGACCGGTGTGTGGTCCAGACCCGACAATTCGGCGTTAGATGTTGGGTCAGCGGTGTTAGATGTTGCACTTTGGTGTGAGATCTGGGATACGTGGTCCCGACAATCTGAATCACTTCACCAAGTTGATATGAGTAGCGATTGATGTTGCGAAGATGATGACTTCAGACTTACTGATATATTACATTATAAAGTCTTGATGAATAATTAACAAAATAACTGCATGCATCATTGCCAGAATCATCCACTAAAAATATATGCTATGTGATTACGTTGTGTGGGCGACACACCAAGGGAAGCAACCAGCCTCATCGGTGCTCTCCAAGTTTTTCCATTTTTCCATCCATCCAGATCAAAAGGTTTTCTTTTCCTTTTTCTGCTCCTGGTTCAACCCCTTACGAAACCCTACCGCGCGCACCCTCCTCTCGGTCTCCAGTCTCCCACCCTCTCTGGCGTTCGGCGGCGGCGGTTGAACGGCGGCTGGCACCGGCGTATCTGCAGGTGGGGCTCCATTCCTCTCTTTCTCCCTGCGCTTGGCGCCCTCTATCCTCTCTGCATCTGGCAGCGGCGGCGCCTAATCGTCTTTTACCCAAAACTGAATTTGGCTGCCGTGATGTGCGTTGCCTGTGTAGTTTTCTGAAGAATTGCGTCTGTCCGCCCTTGTTGCAGAGCAATCCGAGAATGGCCTGGGGTCAGGGTGCTAGAAGGCCCATACTAGGGCTTCTGTCTCGTGCTCAACGACAAGCTGCTCGAGGGTATACTTCTGCAACGTTCGAAACTCACCTGTCGAGCAATCATTTTGCCCAAAATGGCATGATTTGTAGGAGATTTAGCTCTGAGGTGCCTGCTTCGGAGCAAATGAATCTTATTAAACGACTACGCGAAAGAACATGTGCTCCGATCAAAGATGTCAAGGCTTCGCTAGTCAGTTGCAACTGGGATATTGGTTAGCTCTTCTTTCTCCTTGCTTTAGGCGCAGCTTTGTTGACAAATGTGTTTATTCCCTCCATTCTTATCCCAGTTTGTTGGTTTCTTTCAGAGGATGCACAGAAGGATCTAAGGAAAAGAGGGGTGATATCTGCTGCCAAAAAGTCGTCAAGGACTGCTGCTGAAGGTTTGCTAGCTATCGCACAAGATGAGAAAAGGGCTGTTGTGGTTGAGCTAAACTGCGAGACAGACTTTGTGGCAAGAAATGATGTGTTCCAGTATCTGGTCGGTATCACCCTCAGCAACATGATCTGTGTTTTATCTTATAATTATACTGAAACCCTGTAAGAGTGAGAGACAAGGTCCTTTTAGGTCCATATCCTTAACATAAGTATATGGAAATTATAAAATGATTTTATTGCTAGTTGGCATAAGTAGAAATCATTTCTCCATGACTTGAAGTATCATTTTAATTTTGGGAAAAGATGGCAATGCGTCCGATTTTAAGATCTCATACGATTTTTAAATGGGCAGTCCTTTTTTTTGGACGGTAGAAAATCAAGCGCACATGGTATGGGAGTTGAGGCAGCCGATTGTTTTTTCGGATGGTAGAAAATCAGGCCCACGTGTCTGGTTTGTGAGGGGAGTTGGATGACGGACCCACCAATTCCCCTTCATAATAGTAGTAAATGTTGTGTCGGACCTTATGTTATATCAAACATAAATAAGAATGTTCTAACCGTGTATAATCAGCTTTCTAGTTTTTTTCTGATGCTCCAACTTCAAACTCTGTTGTAATTGTATTCTTGAAGTACTTTGTTCATGTCATTTTATATCCTAGGATATTAATTACTTCTGGTATCATATTGGACACAACACTAGAGTGTACTTAATTAAATGTGCCGATTGATTCTGTGCTCTTACACTGATACAATGTTGATAACCCTTTTCCGAAAATTCATTTGCCATACAGGCTTCATCCTTGGCAAAGATGGCTTTGTCAGCACAGGATCCCGGCAAATTGGTTTTTCCTTTTGCTCCTGCATATTTGGAGGTGTGTAATTACCTGTTGGTTAGTTTATTGAACATCTATTGTTTCTATCATCTTCCCCTGCTGAGCAGTTCCAGTACATGACGTATGGCATTGTTGCTTATATCTACCAGTGATGGCTCTAGACTCGTGACTACCAAATCCAAATTATTGGATTTTAATTAGATGGAGTTCTATATCGATTTATATTCCATTTGAACTGGCTTTATGATCAAATTTGTGTATAGTGTTATGGCGGGGCCTAATACCATCTAAGCCTTGTGGGCATCAGCTTTTCATTATGTACGGAGTCGGTTTGGTGAATTGCTTGAAGTACTAAAATACCATTGATCAAGAACATGGAGATGTCATAGTGTTATGCTGTGACCTAGTATCACTGAAATTTTGTAGATATTGACAAGAGTTGATATGATAAAATTGACATGGCATCTACTAATGCAACATGAGTGAAAAAATACATCATAGTATAAATGAAGGGGTTTGCAACACCAACAGAAATTCCTGTAATGAAGGTGATGCAGCCTTAGCAGTGCAAGTAAGATTATTTATGTCCTGCACTGTTGACTTTGTGAATCTATGCTGAGACTAGTTTGTCGTATATTTGATTTGTGATTGGTGAGGAATGGGATGGGTGAATGGAGGTGATGCTTTTGAGGGTCATCATATTCAATTATACAGGCAATGCTTGGTGACAAGCATAAAGCATCTGAAACGAAATGAAATTACTTCAGGTGGTTTTGGTTGGATTTCCTGTTTTGCTTATGTTACATTACTTTTGGAACAATCAGGTGCCTGTTTCTCAGCTGTAGTGCCTTGCAGTGCCTGCATCTATTTTTCATAGATGGATAGTAAATTTTAGGCTAATAATGTCTGATGATCTATATAAATTGAAGTGTCTGCAATACAGCTGAGATTATTATATGTTTATCTTCCTTTTTTTTCTTCTGTTTTTTTCATGTGAGAAACTACTACATTGCTCCTCATCTTTGCAGAACATGAGTATTAACCTAGATCATCCTAAACTCAGTGGTGAAACAACTGTTCAAAATGCTGTTACAGAAGTTGCTGCCATGGTTGGGGAGAATGTAAAACTCAGAAGAGGTTTCATGTTGTCCACGACTGCACATGGTGTCGTTTCATCTTATCTGCATACCTGTCCTCAGCCAGGTGCGCAGACATTGTTATTTCAGTTTGTCAAGTTTTATCCAGACCATGTGTCTGTCATTCTTCAGATTTTTTATTTCGTTAGCTAAGTATGATTATTAAACACTACAAACAATAATGTTCAGCTGGAGCATGTTTATCTCCTATTTATTCTTATCACCGTTTCATTCTTTGTAGACAACTGGATATCATACAGTACTGTGTATTTATTGTATTTCTAGCAGGAGACAAGCCTTAGTTTACTTTTGCAGAACTGTTGGCAGAAACATAGCCGTGCAGCCATACTACTGACAAATTGCAATTTCAACAACTACTCTTGAATTTTGTACTAGCAGTACAACATTAAGAAAATGACACTTGATCTAAAACGGGGAAGCCTTGTTTCTGTACTCCTTATATAAATTAACACGTTAGATTAATCCTACTAATAATCTCTTTCCTAAGATGGCCAAACTCGGTATTATGCATTTGTTCCTGTCAGCACTCTTCTTTTTTTTCCCCATTTTCTCCTTGCTTTGGATAAACGGCACATTTGCTCGTTCACTTAATTGATGCATTTTCTTGCTTCAGGTTTGGGCCGCATTGCTGGATTGATTACATTAGAAGCAGAAGATAGCAGTGCTTCCCTTGATGCTCTCAAGAGAGTTGGGTCGTCTATCGCAATGCATATTGTTGCAGCAAAACCATTATTCTTATCAAAAGATTTGGTTTCTGCTGCAGCTCTGGAAAATGAACGTGACGTGCTCCGAACTCAGGTAACCTTATTCTGACGTTACCTAGAATGATTTACAGTCATATAGTCGTGTGGCTGAGAGCATTACTAGTAGAACCCTCAAACCCTCAAATCCTTAAAGCAGTTTTAAGGGTTGAGAAGTGCCACTTTTTGACACTTTTAAGGGTTGAAAAACAGGGGCAAATACTAGAACCCTCAAACCCAACCCTTAAACTGCTTTAAGGATTGGATTTGAGGGTTCTAGTCTTTGCCTCGACCCCAACCTTTAAATCTATCATTTGACATCTCACAATTTATGACAACAAGAACACAATCAACTTCCAAACAAACTACCAAATGACAATCATTGATGCATGGTTTAATAGTTTACATCACAAAATCATCATCTTCCTCCTCTCATCGGCACCATCACCAAAAAGTTGCACCTCGGCGCCATCTCCTAGACCACAAGCGGGCTCCATCAAGCATCTCCATCGGCACCGGTGGAGTCGTACACACCGCCATCACCACAACTACTCATCGGAGTGTCACCTCGAAAAGTAGAGGACGCAACACGGAACATCCTCTTCCTCTCCACGATGTCCTCCTTGTAGTCCTTCCACCATTGCAATTGGTCTTCATCCATGTCCTTCTTGGACATCATGTGCTCTTTCTCTTCCACCATGAGTTCTTTCCATACCTTTGCCTCTTTGAGCTTGATCATCCTCTCCTCCAACTCGGCCTTGCGCTTTGCTTCTTCACGCTTTGCTTCAACTTGTGCAAGCTTGACCTCTTTCTTCTTCTCGGTGATAAGAAGCTTCGTCTCCAATGTCTTCGTTGTCAATTCCTCTCTTGCCTTCATCATGTGGTCCATCTTCTCCCTTAGGCTTGACGCCTCTTCTTCCATCTTCACCCTTAGCTTGCCCTTCTTGGTTCCCTCGGGCTTGCCCAAGTTCCTCTCCTCCTCATCTTCACTATCATCCATCCTTAGCATTGCCGACTTCTTGGGTGCGGTCTCTTGATCCCTCAACTTCCACTTGTCAAAGGTTTGAAGAATTGACCAAACATGCTTAAATGGGAATGGCTTGCCCTTGGAAGCGGCCATCTCCTTGTACCTCATGCCGGCAATTGTCTCCCATCAACCACACATAAATCACATAAGAACCCACCAATAGCATAGTGCACACACATAATCAAAATAGTGAAGAAATATGTACTCACATAGTCACTCTCCACGGTTCCACTAGGTGGTGCATCTATCACTTGGTCCATGGCCGCACTCCAACGAGAACAAGCGGGCTTGATCAACTCCCACCGGCCTTGAAGCGACCGGAAAGAGCGATGGATGAACCCACTATTCTTCGGCTTGATCTTACAATAGACGTCCTCGATCCTTTGCCAATACCGTTTACCGGTTTGATCGGTGCTGGTGGTTGCATCCATTCCCACAGCTGCCCAAGCACGAACCAAGAGGACATCTTCCGCCTCGGTGTAGTTTGTCGACCGCGCGTGTGGGCGGGAAGCGGCGGTGAATGCCTCCTCCCCTATCTCGGCCACCTCCTCCTCGTCATCCCCTACATCCTCCTCATCTTCCTCCTTCTCCTCCAAGTCGTCACCAACCCTAAAGGGGTCTAGAGGCGGAGCTCCGAGGTCCACCTCCGCGTTTTGGAGGAGGTCCATGAACGAGGATGGGTTTGCCATTTCCTCGAACACCTCGTGCGCGGCGGGAGGAGGTTCGGCGACGGCGGCCGCCGCGGGCTTCTTCCGCGGCTTGGTCACGGCCGGGGACGAGCCGGCGACCTTGGAGGCCGCCCCTCACGGCCCATGAGAGGCCGCCTTCGGCCGGCTCTTCTTGGTGGCCGGGGCGGGCGGCAGGGAGGCGGCGAGGGCGGGCGCCGGTGCGGTGACGGTGGTCGGGGCGGCAGGAGGTGGTGCGAGGCCCGCCCGCCGCCGCTTGGCCCCGACGTGGGTCGCCGCCACCACGTCGGCCACAGTCGGTTGGGCGGGGGCGCGGCGGCGGCGGGGCCCTCCATGGCCGGCGCGGCAGGAGGCGGTTGGCTCCCGCGCGAGCGAGGAGGAGGAGTGCGGGTTGGGGGGCGATTTTCCCCTCAACCCCTACTTCTACAGATTGCAAAGTGGTTTGAGGGTTGGACCTCTAAATTTTTTTACAGGTTTGAGGGTTTAGAGGTTCTAGTCTACGGCGTTTTTTCGGCGAAAACTGTAAAAAAACAGTTATTTTTAGGGGTTTGAGGGCTCTACTAGTAATGCTCTGAGTAGTTGACATCCATCCACTATTATACAAGAAATGGACATGCACTTGTGTGATAAATGTGTCTATCACAGGCCATCAGCTGGTTCTTAAGTTTTCTACCATTTTGACAGAACAAACAAAACAATTTTACAAAGTAGGGAATGATTAAGGATAAGCAGATGCATGCATCGCCGTAAGATTTTGGATTAAAAGATTAAAAGAAAGAAGCATGTGTGTTGCGGAGATGAGAAAGATGACGTAGCGGGAAGCAGCCTGATTGTATCATAATATGGTGATTTTTGGATTAGTAATATCGTGACAGCTGTTTGGTTTATAAGTTTTAGAAGTGGGTAGCACTTACACTGCTTATTTCCATGAGTTGAATTAGTATGTTTTATGACATGGATCCACATAATATGAGGGCGAGCTGTGCATGCCAAGTTACTTCAGAAATGACATGACATACTGCTTTGTAACACGTTAGGCTGAGAGTTCAGGTAAACCCCAAATGGCCATAGAGAAAATGGTGGAAGGCCGATTGAGGAAGTATTTTGAAGATGTCGTGCTTTTGGAGCAAAAATACGTTGTTAATGATAGCACAAACATTAAGGTAAGTTGGCCAACCTTTTCCCTTGATGATTTACGGCTGTGAATTGTGTGATCTCTAATAGCTTTGCTTGTTGGTATCATTATTTTCAGACTCTGCTGAATGATTTGTCAAAGGAGGTTGGTTCGAAAGTAACAATTGGCAATTTTATCAGAATGGAAGTTGGAGAAGGAATTGAGAGGTACAATTTGTGTCAACCGCCATCTCTAACAACGTTTTTGATTAATCTCTTTTGTTATGCATACTGACCTCAGTGTCATTAACATATACGTACATAATACGTTAACTGATGGTCTATCATCCATTCAAAACAAAACTAGATTCAATTTTCTTCAGGCGTCGTTTTTTTATGGAAATGGGAAATACAAGTTGTTTCTTACTAGTTCTTCATCTCATTTTGTTTGTTTATTTAACCAGTTACTAACCTCAGCTTTTGTGCTCAGCAGACCTGAGGAAACAGCTAAACCAGAAGCTATGGCTTGTGCCGCGTAGATTGCGAACTGAGATGAATCAAATGCTTTGGTTCTTTTCTCCTGATAATTAACATGGGGATGTTTTTTCTGCAAATGTAAAATGCCCATCAATCAGTTAGCTAGATGTTGGCAAACGAGTTACAAAAACATTGTAGTAAATTGAGTCAAACTGAATAATGTACAACTGAAACGAAAGGCCACGCGTGCTGAGACCCGCAAGGCTGCCAATGTTGGGGTTTGCTTGATTTTTATCTTATTGAACTGCGGTGTAATCAAAATAAAGGTTGCAATAGTTCAAAGATTTTTTTTGCATGCTGTGTCGGGCGTATTTTACCTTTTGATCTTGTGTTTGGATTGGATATGCGTATTTGACACCATCATTTGCCATGTATGATTGGACCATCGCCTCTTTTGCTGCGTGTCATGTTCCTCTCTGGTTTCCTGTGTTAACAGCCTAGGCCCAGCTCTCGGTCCATCAGCATATGTTCGGACATTTCCGATGCGCATCGAACACTCTAGTACAAGCGAAGAGCCCATTACACCGCAAAAGACCGGCCTGAAGGGAATGTGGCAGTCTCTCTTATAAGGAGCTCTTAGCCTCCTCCCATATCCAATGTGGGACTAAAGTCACTAGCATTGCCCAAGGTCACGTTCCTGACACCTCGCCCCCCTAGGGAAGCCCTTCTTAGGGTGGCATGGGGCCCAGCTTTGATACCATTTGTTAACAGTCTAGGCCCAGCTCCCGGTCCATCAGCATATGTTTGAACATTTCCGGTGCGCATCGGACACTCCAGTACAAGCGAAGAGCTCACTACATCTCAAAAGACCGGCCTTAAGGGAATGTGGCACTCTCTCTTATAAAGAGCTCTTAGCCTTCTCCCATGTCCGAGATAGGACTAAAGTCACTAGCACTGCACAAGGTCAGGTTCCTGACATCCTGTCCGTAGAAAAACGGCGTCAATCAAAGTGTTGCACCCGTGTTGGTCTATGAACGTTGGCAGTGTGGCCACACCACAAGGTAGGTAGCAGAACATAGTAACCCAGAATAGCTGATAGTTGGAGGTGCTACATCTACATAACTGATAAGGAAACCGCTGCTGTTGTGGCTTGGAAAATTGAGTGGTTGTGGTCGCTGTTTAATGAAGGAAAACGTAGGGCAGCCAGAGGGAGTATCTTGTTCAGAAAGTCCGAAACGGGGAAGCGTGAAAATGGCCACACCATCATCCTGGAGGAGGCGATCTAATCGACCGACGGAGGAGACGCAAGGCCCTGCATTGCTGAGTTTTTTTAATCTAGCTGAAACATCGGTATAGAGGCCTAAGCAAGGGAAAGAGAAATTACAATCAAAATAGCACTCCAAGAAACACGGACAACATCATAGCTCATTACAGCTGAGAAATGGAGTATGTCTCAAAATTCTTGTCGAAACCACAGCCAAACCTATCGTCATTGGCATGCATAGCTCATGATGATGACGATCGAGAAAAACCTCCAAAAACATGTAGTGTAGAGGAACAAACCGCATTGGATAGATTCTCCTGAATTTAAGCTCTAAGTGAAGCCCTTGGGATCAAAACGTTAGAGAAATTCCCTTGATAAACACTATTGAATAAAAGAAGTGTGATAAATTCCTTCAATAAAAGTTGAGGTACAAAACAATAGGAAAATTGCTTCTATAAGTCGATGACTCCGTTTGTCTAATTAGCTTTGTCTATTTTTGTCATCTGACTAATCAATTTTTTTTCATCCACACTTTTTACACAATAAATCTAAAAACAATTCAACACAATACAACAAGAAATCAGACTAAAATCGCAAAGTTTCTAAAAAACTAATGGTTTGGCCAAATAGGATGATGTCAACTGCTTTGTGGTTCTGTAACAGAACTCGTGCTAAGCGATTTCTTTCAACCCGGTGGTACTCTCAAAAAACGTTGCCCGAAGGAAGGTGCTGCACCCATATGTTGAAGTAGTCGATAAACGGTATGAATGGTTGTTAGGTCTATATTTGTATTTTGTCGATCATATTACTAATTTATCTCACCGTCTTCACCATCCAATGGTTACATACACGTATAGGAGTGTTCCATGGACCATGGATGCCATGAACGCCCCTACAATTTTTTTTTGAGCATTTATACCTCTACTCAACTATCCAACTAAAGAAAAATGCACAATTGAAAACCCATGTATTTATCAGATTTGGACACATCGCCAGGTTTGCCATATGGTTAAACCATCTACGTACATTAGCCATGTGACATTCATAATTACTGGCAATCGTATAATGTGTTGCTACACATGATTTTATACAAATACTATTACTAGCAAGATGCTCGTGCGTTGCACGAAACATCAAGATACATTTGTATGAGTAGTTTATCTTGTGGGAGAAAAGAATGAACGAGGAAAGACCTTATTTGCAAATCTGGAGAAGGGTATGGATATCTTTTTGCAAAATTGCCATAGTTTCCTTCATATTCGTCAGATATAAATTAGACATCCTATATTGCAGGATGGCAGACACATCATCATCATCAACTCTGTTTTTTTTATAAAAGCAGAGATACATTGTCATAAAACTTATGTAGACATATACAACCAAAGAGGAAAGTATATATCATGCGAAACACAGTATGTATGCACATATAAGGAGAGAAGGCGACTAGAGTTCAACGTGCACAACAATGCAGGGTGCAAAATAAAATGGATATATATTTGATAAAAGAAAGAGAATAATTGCACAATTGCGAGGATAGTCATTGCGTGACCAATTATGTTAAGGCCTCCTTTGGTTCATAGGATAGATATGTTGTAGGAATAGGAAAATCATAGGAAGTGAGATGACATGCATCTCAATTCCTATAAAGAAAGAGATGTCATTTGATGCATAGGATAGAAATTTTTCCATTAAGTTTTAGCTAATGTTTTTTTTCCTTCAAGATGTGAAGGATTGATTCCTATCCTATATAGGAATAGGAATTCATTCCTACAAATCAAAGGGCCTCAAAGAGGCCCGGACTCCCTCCCCTCCCCTCGCGTCGCCCCTGCTCAGGCGACTCGGGGGTCCAAACCCTAGCGCCACCGCCTCCTTTTCCCCTCCCTTCCCCCCTCGCCGCCGCCTGAGGCCGCCGCCGGGCAAGCCCGGGGCGCCGCCGAGGAAGGTGGCGGCGGGGCCCTGGCTGCCCTGCCTCTTCTGCAGGGGGCCGAGGTCCCCGGGGCGGCGGCCCTGTCGGAGAGACGTCACCGGCCCTGCGACAGGCGATGGCGGGGGCGTGGGCCGGCGAACCTGGGCATGTGGACGATGGGTGAACCGGAGGACAGGTGGCGTGGTGCAGCGGCAGATCGGCAGCGCCAGATCTGGCCGCCCCTGCCTCCCCTGTTTGGCGAGCTCCTCCCCGGCCAGATCCGGCCTGCTCCTCTGCGGGCCACCAGGTCTCGCGCCGTTGGGGTATGGGTGTCGGGGATTCGAAGACCGGGAGAAATCCCAGGCCGGCCTCGCCGGTCTTGGCGGCGGCGACGCTCGAGGGCGCCACTCCCCTCCTTGGAGGCGCCGTTCAGGTCAGATCCGCCGCCCCCTTGCCCTCTAGTCTCCCGGGTGAAAACCACAACTCTGTTGGGCGGCGGCGGCGCCCTTGGCGTCGCATTTCTTCCTGAAGGCGTCGTCTTTGGGAGCTAGGTGGGCATTGGGCTTACTCGGCGATGTGGTGGGTGTGCAGCGGCGGAGGTAGCTGGCCGCTACTGCTCTTCTCCGCCCGTTCCGGCATCTCTTTCTCATTCATGTCCAGTCCATGGATTTGGTGGTGCTCTGCTCCAGGTCAGCGCTCCGTGGCTTGTCGGGTGCGCTCGGTTCCTTTTCCAGATGCAGCCTGCCGGTGTCCTTCCTCCCAGGTTCTAGGGTGAACCGCAACACTGTTAACGGTTCGGCGCCTTCGATCCAGGCGAGGAGGCAGGGGCTTTCTTTGACAGTGGAGCTGGGAGGTCATGGCATGTCGGGGCCGCTGGCGATTTGGCGACGGCGTGTCCTTCCTCACCGTCGGAATTGCTACTCCTGTGCTGACATTCTCCTACTTCCTTGGTGACCCGTACGCGATTGAGGACCTACACATCTCCAAGCTGCGTGTCTCCATGTTCGATCTTATTTAGCTTGGTGTGTGTGAGGCTTGTGAGCTGCTGTCCAGCGTCTTTGTACCTTGTCGCTTTTCTGTTTTCTTGTGTTGGTTTCGCGCTTGTATTACTATTCCTGGCCGGTTGATGGCTTTGTTAATTTAAAGCCGGGCTCCTCTAGAGCCTTCGTTCTAAAAAAAAGGGCCTCAAAGAAAATTTTTCTATGCAAATTTTATCCTATAGAAATCCTATGATATTCCTACAAACTAAAGGAGGCCTAAGAGTGTAAAATTTGGATGGTTTGGATTGATCGGATCAACAAACACAAAACACATCGGCATAGATATCAACTGATGCACAAGTGAATGTGAAACGTGTTCCATGACCCAGTCTGAAAAAGGACACATCCTCTATCGCGTGGCAAGCGTGATAAGCAATTCCAAACTATCAACAAAAAAAAGGACACATCCTCCCAGCAGCCCGCGCGCCTCTCGGCGGCGCTTGCTCCCCGTCGGCGCACTCGCTTCACACCGCGCGCATGCTCGCTCGCATTCCCCCCTCGTCGCCCTACCAGCCGGCCGCCGGTGCGCCCGCGCCCCCACCGTTGCTGTGGCCTGCTGGCCGCACGCGCACTCGCCCGCGTCCTGGTCCCCGCCTCGACGTCGCCGGAGTCGCGCTGCGCCGTTCGCCTCCTTGCCCAAGCCCCTCTCTCCTGCCCTAAATCGGTTCGGCGGGTTACCGAACACGCATGTCGTCCACCTCCTGCCTAGCCCCTCCCCCTCCGCGGCTCACCTGCGGTAGGGTTAGGCTCCCACCTCCCTCCGCCGCCGCAGAGAGGCCATCACTCAGATTTAAGCCTCGCGTGGCTGCTCCCACCAAGGTAAGGCCAAAAAGATCCCCTGCTCCCTGGTTGAACCGTTTGACCTTGTTTCTGCGTAGCCGGTCGTGTCGTTGTCTGCCGCAACTTCAGCAGGCAAGCCTTGTACAGTGCTCGGCTT
The DNA here is from genome assembly GCF_056163025.1 of Triticum urartu. NCBI lineage: Eukaryota > Viridiplantae > Streptophyta > Magnoliopsida > Poales > Poaceae > Triticum > Triticum urartu. The sequence continues at coordinate 513,867,401 of NC_141879.1, forward strand.
TGTGGAATTTTGGCGAGAAATGGCTACAGATTTTGCGAGTCGTGTGGATCAGTGTAGTAATCTTGGTTCCAGATATCTGTAGACGAAAGCAACGATGGATTCATTAACTTTGATATGTGTGGTTTATTTTGCTAGTGTGATGTATTAAGTCTGGTTTCCGAGCTGCAACATTGCTAACCACCTGTCCAATCTGAATGACATGCCAATGGCATGCTGCTTGCGTTAATTTGATTTTTTTTGTTTCTTGTGCTTGTTGTGTGCATTTAGGGGTGGGGGCCGGTTCACATCTCGTGCTTCAAGCAGGAGCACGATGTGTCAACAACATCTGATGATGGCACCGGCTTCAAGTACAATGAGCAGGCAGAGATCTCAGGGGACCCTGACCTGAAGGAGGAAGACGGTGGAATCCCCAACAGGGATGATGAGAATTATGTAAAGGGAGACTGGTTTGTTAGAGCGCAGAAGGTTTGTCTTGTTTCTTTTTCGCATTCCAACTACATTGTGTTTTGACCAATAGGAATTTCAGTAGGTTGATACTGCAAAATGAAGCACAGTATGCGTGATACAATAGAAGTAGAACTACCAGTTTCTATGCTCAGTTGCTCACTTGAAACGCTATTTGAGAGCTTAAGAGATAAAATGGCAAAACAGTAGTCAATAGTCATGCATGGAATCGTGGCATAGAACATTCTTCACAGTCGATGAAGGAGACATTGTGAACTACTACATCGATTTGAGTTCATACTTGATCTATTAAATGCTGGGCGGTAGTTCAAAAAAGCGCTAGGCGTTAATTGTGTGTTTTGCCACCGTCTTGCGCTTTTCTGATCAAAGCGCATGCTTATGCGCAATTATGTGCAGATTAAGCGCAGTTATGCGCTAGGCGTTTTGCTATCACCTAGAGCCTAGGCGCACTTAAGCGCTTGCTTAGGCGCGCCTTTTTTAACTACGGCTGGGCCTGGTTTTCAAGTTACCGAATCACATCGCTTCTATTAGTATTAACTGGCGGCGACCTGATAAAAAAATAGTTGTTGCACCTGAATTGATTTTCTTACCGATAGAGGCATGTGCTTTTCTCTGTTAGTGTGGTGCCAGTCAATGTGTGGACCGAAGGAAAATAGCTATCGTTGTGCTACTGTATTGCGTTGCATGTCTATCCGAGTTTATAAGGAACCTTTTGGATGAACAATTGATCATCTCAATGTTTAATACTCCCTCTGTTCCATAATTCTTGTCGTGGTTTTAGTTTTGAACTAAAACCACAACAAGAATTATGGAACTGAGGGAGTAACATATAGGAAGAAGTGCTTGTCGTTTATAAGTTTATGAATACCTGCCATTTTAGGGCTTTGCACTACACATTCTCATCAAGCCCAGGTATTTGTATGATATCTTGCACGGTCTTTCACCAGTAAAGCTAAATTCTAATATTCTCCTTTTGTGTTACTCTTGTTGCAAACATTGTGGGATCTGTAGTTACTTGGCAGAATATTTACCATCTTATTGTTAATATACTTTGAAAATTAGTTTCTCACTCATTCGATATTTGATCGGTTCAGGTGTTCATATTTTGTTTAGTGCCAATTGGCTAGATGTTGATGCCAGTCCTTTTCATTGTTAAGACTTTTATTTTGTCCTGTGAATCAATGGAAATTCTGAATTTATCTTCCAGATAAAGGGAAATCTACAGGAAACGGTATCCAGATTTTGGAATGAGCGCTGGGCAGTACCTTGGACTGGACAAACAATTACCCAGGTTAGTTCTCAAGTTATTCTATTATGTTCCTATATTTGTTTTGGTTTTGTCGGACATCCGTTTTGCTAATTCATAAGATATCTTCTGGGTATCCTAAGGGACATGGGTAGGGGTCAGATGTTGTTTTTATTGTAATTCATCCATGTTCCGTTAGATTTCTGTATACGGACACGGACATATCAATAGTGAATCTGATCTAAAAGATGCCGAACCTATGTGGTTACATCTTTTGGATATGACATGAAAAAAAAAGTTATGATGCATGTGCTAGCATATTATGTATGTAATGGAAAGAAATGGATGCCCCTGGTAATACGTTGGTTATTGGTTGTCTTGCTAAATTTTTCAGTTAAACAGGGAACATTGATTGAATATAATGATCTTTTAGGCCTTGTACAATGCTAGGTGCTTAGAGAGATGCTTAGAAAAATAAAGTGGTTTTTCTGAAGCACCAGTGCCTATTTCTAGAGGAGAGACGCCTAATTAAGCGTCTGCCCTGTACAAATAAGCACCGGTGCTTAAGGAAAGCCTGGTTTATTTCTCCAAGCATCTCCTAAGAACCTTGCATTGTACAAGGCCTTAGCAGTTTACATGAATTTGGTATTAAGGGAAGCTAGTTATACTTTGTGAATGCAGGTCATGTTTTTGTGGATCGCGACATTTTGGCTTGTGGGTTCCTGGATAGTGCCATTCTTGGCTCATGCTGCTGGCTTTAGCAAGGAAACATTGACGCACAGAGGCCAAGCATTATATAGCCTCGTGACGGACATAACTGAAGGCCTTGCTGGGATTGCTATCCTTCACCAGTGCCTTGGTAGATTCCGTCCGCTTCCTCCAGGCTGGTTTGAGTTCAAATTGAAGGGCAAATGGCATTGGGATGTAGCGTTGGGGTGCCTGTTATTCCCACTGGTGAATTTGCTCTCTCACATCAACATCAGCCTAGTTCATATGTCATCAGGGCCAGTCGCTGGGGTATCCAGTGTAGAACAATCCATCATGGCCCGTGATCCGGTGGCAATGGTCTTGTATGCTGTGGTAGTAACTGTATGTGCACCTATATGGGAAGAGATTGTGTTCCGTGGTTTCCTTCTCCCATCTCTAACGCGATACATGCCTCTTCCATGGTCAATCCTGCTAAGTGCTGCAGCATTTGCGCTAGCGCACTTCAACGTGCAAAGGGTGTTGCCGTTGATATTTCTCGGGGTTGTGATGGGAGGTGTCTTTGCCAGATCACGCAACCTATTGGCATCGATGGTGCTTCATAGCCTTTGGAACGGTTTTGTATTCCTGGACTTGATGAAGTGAGAGTTTTGTATTCCTGGACTTGATGAAGTGAGAGCTATGACGCTATTGTTGTCCAGCTTTTGATATATCTTGTCGAGTTTCCTCCTACCTTTGTGTTTTCATTTTGCATGGAGAGTAAAGAAGCTAAGAAGGCTGGAGGTCAGGTTGTTTTATATGGAGAATAGACAACAGAAGACAGCATTTTGAAGATTTTTTGTGTGGGGGGTCAGAAGATAGCCATAGGACTTGTGCCCAAAAGCATGTTTTACTAGTGTAAATTATATACGCGTGAGAATAATTGCCTCATTGTGTATATAATTCCCCATTCATATGTAATTGTGCATTTTATTCTTGATTATGTGCCCAGAAATATAAATTACTTGGTATATCTTGTCCAGTGACTTGCCTAGCTCTCATCATGTCTCATGTCAGAAATTGCACCACGTTTTGAACTAAACAACCCTGACAAATTCTAAAGTCAGATAAATTATATTTGTTCTATCACAATACGGGGAAAAATACCCTACTCCTAGTTTACAAAGTAAGCTATACATACGATTTTAAAATCTCCAATCTCCAATCAAAATATCTAGAACGATATTGACAGTCAAAGCTCTACTCCGGGAGTAAAAGTTTTGTCTGAACTCTAAAAAAGAAAGTTTTGACTGAAGGTGCGTCTAAAGCCATACTTATTCAGTTTTGCTAGAACTCATCTAGATGAGATATAATTTGGTCTCATTCATCTTTTATAGCCATTGGGTATGCGAAAAATGCTCTTTAGAGCTTGGGCTCCATGGAGCCCGAGTTTGACTTGATCAAAATTTAAAATTTCACATTTCAAAAAAAATTGAAAAAAAATACACACATACTTAGAGACATAAAGCACATGTGTGTAAATTTTCAGAACAAAACACCTTAAAATGAGTGCTACACAAAAAGAACAAATCTGAGGCTTTTTAGTAGATGCACTATTCATCCTAAAAGTCCATGAGTTTGTCTTTTTTGCACAGATCGCATTTTAGGGTATTTCATCCTTAAATTTTACATACATACACATAACATCCTTGTTTACTTGTATGATTTTTTTCAGATTTTTTTGAAACTGAAAAATGTGAATTTTGATTTTTTCAAAAAATCCGGCCTCCATGGAGGCCGAGCTCCAAAACGCCCTACTCTTGGATATGATGCTATAAGATGCGTGTGTGCTGACATGGATGTCATATGTTTTTGTTTTTCAAGTAAATGAGATCAAATTATATCTCATCTAAATGAGTTCTAAATACTCCCATACTTATTTGTGAATGAGAGAGCATACTTATTTGTGGACGGGAGAGAGTATGCTGGCGTGTGCGCCTTGCGAAGGGTCGATGTTGCTGGGCAGGATTATTCGGCAAGTTTTGTTTGAAAAACTGTTATCTGCCCATACATTCTGCAAGTTTCTACCTCGTATATTCTACTGAAAGTTCGAACAGCCGAGCCCTAGACGATTTCGATCTGAATATCGCCACCGCCGGGCAGCCGACTGCTTGTGGGATGCTATGGTTGTCAGCCACCGCTTGCTGTCCCATGTGCTCCGTTGTGTTTCCTAAGGATATTGGTATACCTGGTCATCCCTCGGGCCAGGTCTAGCCAAGCCCGATGTAAAAAACCCAGGCCTGGGCATGGCCTAGGCCGGACGCCGGGCCTAGAAAATCAGGCCCAAGCCCAGCCTGCATGTGTAAAAGCCGTCGGGTCTCGGGCCATGGGCCAAGCCTCTTTATTAAATCACGAAAATGGCAGGCCCGGGACTGGTCCAGCCTCCGGGCTTAAAATCTAGGCCTCGAAGCAGTGTCGGGCCAGGCGGGTTGGGCTTTTTCAGGCTGGGTCGTTCGGCCGGGCTGTCCATGGCCAGGACTAGATATTGGGCACTCGTTGATGCCGCGATAGCTGCAGACGCCGCTGATCGTTATTGCCAGCTTTGTCGGCGCAAGAATGCCATCATGGGAATGGGAGCTCATCACTGAATCATTTCTCATGGTATATAAAAACGAAAATGATATCTAGTGACTGTTTGGTGAGAGAGGAGTGGCACATGAATCCCTTTTGATGGCAGTTTTAGTTCCAAATGAGATCAAATGGCAGTTTAAAACGAAAAATTACCTTCTTCGACAGAAACTGCCACCTCCTGATAACTAATAATGCTAGCGAAATCGTTCGTAATGCCACCCTTTCTCGGCCAACGCTCGCCAGCTAGGGGGTCCATATATATAACGTTAATCTACTTTGATGCAGTATAGTACCTGATGCATAGTACCTGTTCTTTTTTTTTTTTGCATAAAGATTGGGAGCTTTATTGACTAATGAATAGGTTTACAATTCATAGCCAAGGCTTAGAGATCCCGGGGGCATCATGTAACCACAAGTCGGTTATGTGCTCGGAGCGCGAAAATTTAGCTAGAAAATCTGGAATCGTATTCATCAACCTTCATGAGAATCATCTCCCGCTCGTGTATGAGATGGCCTAGGAGAGATGTATCCGGCTTCTTATCCTTCGGTAATTTTATCACATTGGAGTGCATGTGTGCTTGGTTTGATAATAGGTGTAGATCTGTTTTTTAGATATACTTCTACTATAGATTAAAAATAAAGAAAAATAATGTAACATGCTATTGCTTCTTTCAATCCACTTGCTTCAAACTTGAACCGTCCGTGTTGAAATTTCAGTCAACTTGTTATAACACTTGCAGAACATGAGTCATGTTGTCATCCACAAATTATAATGTCATTTTGCATACCCAAATTATAACTAGTTCAGATATTACAAAAGATATGCCGGGACACAACTTTATGCGAGACTTCATATATACATATTTTGTGATTGCACCCCCAAATGCTCCTATTCCCAAAAATGTTTTGCATACAAACGGTGAATTAAAGCGTCCTGAAGATCTTCGTCCATCGCAAGGCATATATTACATCTGCTTCAACTCGTTGATATGGGGTCTTTTTTAGTGTGTGTTCTTTGAAAGTATTCCACAAAGAACTCCCCATCATAATATTCTCACTTTTGGCACAACATCCAACTTCCAAAGTGCATTCCACAATTGTTGATAATTCTTTGAGGTATTAGTAGCCATCCCTTCCACTAGACAATTCCCTCTTTTTGAGTTACTAGAGTACTGTACGCCGTTTTAACAATGTAGTTGCCTAGATTTTCGAACACACGAAAGAGTCCTCACCCATGTCTTGCCGAATAGGAATGTTCAAAATAGCATCCACATCTTTCTTGTTTTGCGTGCACTACGTGTCTCATTTATATAATAAAACTAAAGTTACAAGCCACATATACACTGACATGACAAAACTGAAAAAAACCCAGAACGCTAGTCTTTGCACAAAGGACCACCAGCCAATAAGTAAAAATACAATCAGGACCGAAGATGACGCCAACGCCCATCACCTGCCTCCGGCACCACCGTAGCACCCACCAAAGAATAATATGATGGATCACTTCTTCACCTGAGCTCGATGCGGCTCCATCGCTAATATGCAGCTTTTCGGACCTTCAAAGTGCCTTACCAACGACGAAGCCATTGCCATTGAAAGAATCTAGCTGGTCAGCACCCAAAACACGCCATCTAACTCCAGATCAGGCACCCCATTTGACTAAAACATCGAAGGAAGAAACCGTACCTGCCAGCCGCAAACCAAGAACCCAGCCCACAAACCATTGTCTTCCAGATGTCGTCGACGTAGACCATGCGTCCCCTCATGGACTACCTCGGAAGCTCCGCACTAGTGCTGGAGCAAATGTCGTTGCAACGGGGGAGCCTGAGGACACGAGTCCACCACAAGTATGTCACTATTGCATCTTGTGAGATGAAAGAATGTGTTGCCCTGCTTTCGAGGAGATACAAATACGCTGGCACTAATTCACAAAAATAAAAATAAAATAAAAATATTTTGTTGTCATAATGGCATATGCGGGTGCACATACTATCAGAAAGCGTTTTTGCATGCGGATGCTGGTTATTCGCGTGAGCCCACCCCACAGCGTCGAAAAAATAGGTAAAAATGGTACCAAGGGTTTTGAAAATTATGGGAATTTATATGAAAAATGGTCAAGAGACGGTGCCCAGGGACCCAAAAAGGCTGGCCCATGTGGGCCACCCACTGGCCACATCGCTTGGCCATCTGGTGGCCCTATGTAGCCCCCAACATCTTCCGGTGCTTTCTGGATTCTTCTCCTTTAGAAAGAATTTGTCAAAAATCCCCATGGTATTTTGAGCTTTGTTAATACGGATTTTCTATAAAAGAAAAAGCATGCAGATAACGTCAACTGGCTCTGGGCATTCAATCAATAGGTTAGTCCATAAAAACAATATAAATTACTATAAAAAAGTATTCAGAAGTGATATTATAATAGCATGAAACAATAAAAATGTTCTTTCATAACTATTTTGTGGTAAAGATGAAAGCCATGCTTTATTTCGATCTTTAAGAGAGAAAGAAAATAATTTCAGTTTTACAATATCATTGTCCACGCCTTTCTTTTTTGCATATCACATAATTCAACGATGGTATTAATATAGGATGTAGCATCTTCATTAGGTTTTCAGGAAATTGTTCTTTCGTAACAAGATTTAGCAAAGCAACTATTATATCATATGACTCCGCAGTAGTGGCGGGAGGAGCAATTGGTGTACTAATAAAATCATTACTATTAGTATTTGAGAAATCACACAACTTAGTATTTTTTTTTGAGTAGACATGTTGGTGATTCAAGCAAAGATAACACACAAAATATTTTTGGTATTTTTAATTTTTTAGAGAGGAAGGAGGGAGATGAAAAAGAGAAGGTGAATAAAATGGTAAATGACAAAGAAAGTAAAAACAAGCAAATTGATAGATGTGTGCGAAGGCACCTGATTTGTTTGGTGAAGCCTCCCTGGCAACGACACCAAAAATTCCTTTTTCTACTTGTGATAGTGTTGGGCTTTCCCCGAAGAGAAAGGGTTAAAGCAATATAGTAGCAGATAGTATTTTCCCCAGTTAAGAAACAAGTTTATATCGAACTAATAAGAAATACTATGAAAGCAAGATAAGTGGTACCTGCATACACTAAATGCAAATGCTTGCACCCAACAAAGGCAAAAGGGTTGTCAATCCCCTTGATCCCACTAATTGCAAGGATTAAATCTGATAGTGGTAGATATATAAAATAAAAACAACGAGCAAATTTAGGGTTTTAGTAAATATGGAGAATGGACCCGGGGCCATAGGTTCACTAGAGACATCTCTCATAAGCATAGTGTTGGAAATATGCCCTAAAGGCAATAATAAATTGGTTATTATCATACTTCCTTGTTCATTATAAAGGTTATTATTCATGCTAGAATTGTATTGACCAAAAACTTAAATACAAGTGTGAATACATAAACAAATACTATGTCCCTAGTGAGCCTCTACTAGACTAGCTCATTGATCAAAGATGGTTAAGGTTTCCTAACCATAGACATGAGTTGTCATTTGATAACGGGATCACATCATTAGGAGAATGATGTGATGGACAAGACCCAATCACAAGCTTAGCATTCGATCATATCACTTGAGTTTATTGCTATAGCTTTCTTCATGTCAAGTATCTATTCCTAAGACCATGAGACCATGCAACTTCTGGATACCAGAGGAATACCTTGTGTGCTATCAAACGTCACTTCGTAACTGGGTGATCATAAAGATGCTTTACAGTTATCTCTGAAGGTGTCTGTTGGGTTGGCATGGATCGAGACTGGGATTTGGCACTCTATGTGACAGGGAGATATCTTCGGGCCTTCTCGGTAATACAACATTGTAAAGAGCTTGCAAGCAATGTGGCTAATGAGTTAGTCACGATGTAACACCCCGGATGTAACTTTCCCAATTTGTACTCCAACTCTTGCCGTTTCCGGCGTTAAGTTATTTATTTTTCTCGGGTTCGGGTCTTTGTCTCCGTGTGTTGTTATCGTTGTCATGCATCACATGTCATGTCATCATGTGCATTGCATTTGCATACGTGTTCATCTCATGCATTCGAGCATTTTCCCCGTTGTCCGTTTTGCATTCCGGCGCTTCGTTCTCCTCCGGTGGTCATTTCTAGCTTTCTTTCGTGTGTGGGGATTAAACATTTCCGGATTGGACCAAGACCTGCCAAGCGGCCTTGGTTTACTACCGGTAGACCGCCTGTCAAGTTTCGTATCATTTGGACTTCGTTTGATACTCCAACGGTTAACCGAGGGACCGAAAAGGCCTCGTGTGTGTTGCAGCACAACACCCCTCCAATTTGGCCCAAAACCCACCTAAGCCTTCTCCATCATCTAGATCGTTCGATCACGATCGCGTGGCCGAAAACCGCACCTCATTTGGACTCTCCTAGCTCCCTCTATGCCTATTTAAAGTCCCCTCCCGAAATTCGCGGATCTCCTTCTCCTTCCTCCCGAAAAAACCCTAGATCGTCCCCTCCCGCGCGCCGGACACGGACCGGACGGATCCGCCGCCGCCAACCGCCGCCTGCCACGTGGCAAGCCGCCACCGCCACCGCCCGAGGCCCGCGCGGCCCAGCCGAGGCCCCCGCGGCCCGCAGCCGCCTCTCCGTCGCTGCCTCCTCCTCCGAGCCGGCCGCCGCTGCCTCCGCGCCGCCGCCGCCTCCGCGCCCGCCACCCGGCCGGTCGCCGCTCCGCCGCGCGCCTCGCCGCCTTCGCCCGGCGCCACCGCGAGCCGCCGACCATCCTCTACCTCGCCGCCGTCGGGATCCGGCCGAGGGAGCTCCGGATCTGCCTCCCCGCCCCCTCTCCGGCGAAGTCCCGGCCGGCTCCGGCGAGATCCGCCACCGCCTCGACTTCCGTGCTCCGTTGACTTTTATCTCGGGGTTGATTTTTCCTCAAGTCCCAAAAATTCCAGATCCAAGTGCTCTTGTTCATAGTCTCGTAACTTTGCATCCGTAGCTCTGATTCATGCATATAGCATATCAAAATGTTCATCTCAGAGAGTACATCATTTCATTCCATTGCATCATTTTCATTTGAGTTCATCTTGATGCCCGAAATGCTGTTAGAAGAGGGCTACTTGAGTTAATTATCAGATCTGCTACTCTATTTAGCTTTTTGTCATTTTTTGCCATGATTAATGTGTGCATGATATGCCCTGATGCTCTACATATGTTTTGTTAAGGGTTTTGTCATCTTTCCAGAGGTGCAACCCATGTATTTTTGTGATGTGTGTGGTGACTAGCACAAGCTTACAAAGTGGTGCACTTGCTAATTCTGTTTTCAGGGACTTAGCATTTCCACTAAGTCCTTGAGCTGTTTATCTCATATGGTCATATGTTCATGTTGTTTTCTAGTGATCCGTGCCTCTTTTGAGGATGATCAGTAAGGATGTTTTGTTAATCTTGTAATGCTCTATCCACCCATGTCTTTGTTTGCAATTTTGGAGCACCCTAGCTTGAGTCAATCGAGCTATACTTTTGCTACTTTGTGAATCTGAGCAGATTGTCAACTTGTTTGCAATTTTGCCAATGATGTTCTAGTTGATCCGTGCATGCTATGCTATTGTTCTTGCCATGTCTAGCTTGCATTTTGTGTATTCTTGATGGGTGTATGCTTAGATTATCATGACTTGCTCCGTAGTGAGTGCATCGAGCTTGTAAACATACCTACTTGATATCTGTTTTCAGCATGCTCCAATTTTCACTAAGTCTGAAAACTGATTATTTTTTTTGCTATGTTCACATGCTTGCAATTGTATTTTCTGATCCCTTTTGGCTCAAGGTCACTAAGGGACTTTTGTTAAGCTCTTTGAGTAGCTCCATGCCATGCTTTACTTTGCCATGTTCAGGTCCTGTAGCATGTAGTTTTGTTGCTCCGAAGAGTGCTACCTGATCTGAAATTCCAGACAAGTGTTAATTTCACTAAGTCTGAGATCTGTTTGCCATATGCATTTTTGCCATGCTTGTTTGAACCTGTTAATGGATGAATTGGCCGTAGCTCAGTGCTAGACTTTTGTTAAGCATCTTGAATGCATCCCTGCCATATATTTTGTTATCATGTTTGGGTGCTGTAACATGTTCATCTTATTGCATTTAGATGGCTACTTGCTGTAAATCGCAGACTGGTGTCATATTTGAATCACTTGCCATTTCCAAACCGTAACTCCGATTCTGGCGTTCTTTATATCGTTTTCAAGCGATTTCATCTCATCTTTCCAGTGAAACACTTGGATTTCCAAGTTGAGGCCAGGTTCTTGCATTTCCTGTCACATCTTGCATTTGCATCCCGCATCATGCAAATTCTCCAAGAGCGCAATCAAGGCAACCAAGGGAACCAAGGCAACAATCAGAATCACTTTGCTACACTCAACCAGTTCCTTGCTAATGGGCCAAAGACTTCCAGCAATTGTGTTGAGGCAACCGATGCTGACGATTGGCTAGTGGATCTGTGCAAGCATTTCGAGTGCAGTAACGTCAGGCCTAAAGACTTTGTTAAGTTCGCTTCCTTCCAACTCAAAGATCAAGCTGCAGAATGGTTCCAGCAGTACAAGGATTCCAGAGGTGGACGTGTTATCACTTGGGATGAATTCTGTCAAGATTTCCGAGCTCATCATATTCCCCAGAGCGTGGTTGAAAGCAAGCGTGAGGAATCCCGCAACCTGAAGCAAGGCTCTTTGTCTGTCTATGACTACAACAAGTTGTTCCAGAAGCTCGCCCGCTTTGCTAAGAAGGACGTACCTGATGAGAAGAGCATGATATACCAGTTCAGGGGTGGTCTCAGAGAAGAAATTCAGCTAGCTCTTGTCCTCTTCGAGCCCTTGAGATATGATGAGTTCTACAACATGGCACTGAAGCAAGAGGCCGCTCAGTTGAGGTGTGATGCTTCCAAGAAGCGAGTCAGAGATGTTACTCCTTCTTCCTCTACTCAAGTGGCCAAGCAGCAGAAGTATTGGCTTCCTCCTCCTCCGTTCCGTCAGCCGTATCAGCAGAAGAGCAAAGGTGGCAGTGGATCTTCCCACCCACCCAACCCTGACTTTCAGAACAAGACTTCGTCTCAAGCTCCAAGATCGAGTGCTCCGTATCACCGTCTGCTTTCAGAGGTCACGTGCAACAAGTGCCAACAGAAGGGTCACTATGCCAACAAGTGTTTCAACCAGAGGCGTCTTCCTCCTCCTCCTCCTGTCAGATCGGCAAGTACAGCTGTGGTCAAGCATAACCCCAAGCACGCCAAGGTCAACTTGATGAATGCAGCTCAGGCAGAGGAATCATCAGATGTCATCATGGGTAACTTTCCAGTTAACTCTTTTCCAGCAAAAGTTCTTTTTGACACTAGTGCATCGCATTGTTTCATGTCAAGATCATTTGTTTCCAAGCATGACTTCGTTTCGCAAATGTTGGGTAAACCTATGGGAGTGGTTTCTCTGGCTAAGTCTATGAGGGCTACTTCAATAGTCCCGGATGTTTCTATCATGTTGGGTGATTTCAAGTTTCTGGCTTCTCCAATGGTTCTTGGTAACTCGGATATTGATCTTATTCTCAGGATGGATTGGCTTTCTAAGCACAAGGCTCAGCTTGATTGTGCAGCCAGGCAGATTCAATTGACTCATTCGTCTGAGGATGTAATTGTCTTTGCCGCTCGTGATGATACCATCCGTCTGTTTTCTCTCAATGAAAAGGGTGAATTGGATGCTATCTCGCAAATTCCAGTCGTTTGCGAATATTAAGACGTCTTTCCAGAAGAGCTTCCAGGAATGCCTCCGCACCGGCCAGTTGAATTTGTTATTGATCTTGAGCCTGGCACAAAACCTGTGTGCAAACGTCCTTACAAGCTCGGACCTGAAGAGTTGAAGGAGCTGAAGAAGCAACTCGATATTCAAGAGAAAATAGGTCTGATCCGGCCTAGTTCTTCTCCATGGGGTTGTGGTGTTTTTTTTGTGAAGAAGAAGGATGGAACGGACCGACTTTGTGTTGATTACCGTCCATTGAACAAGAAGACCATCTAGAACAAATACCCACTTCCCAACATCAATGAGCTGTTCGAACAACTCAAAGGTGCCCAAGTATTCTCTAAGCTTGATCTCCGAATGGGTTATCATCAGATTCGAATCCGTGAGCAAGATATTCCCAAGATGGCTTTCAGGACAAGCTATGGTTCATATGAATACACCGTCATGTCTTTTGGCCTCGTCAACGCTCCTCCGACGTTCTCTCACATGATGAACTTCATATTCAATGCCTACACCAATGACTTCGTTTTGGTCTATCTCGACGACATTCTGGTTTTCTCCAAGAACAAGGAAGATCATGTCAAGCACTTGCGTTTGGTGCTCGATAAGTTGAGGGAACATCAGTTCTACGCCAAGTTCTCCAAGTGTGAATTTTGGCTTGATGAGGTTCTTTATCTTGGTCATATCATCTCTTCCAAGGGTATTGCTGTGAATCCTGAGAAGGTGTCTGCAATTGTGAATTGGGAACCTCCTCAGAACGTGAAGCAACTCCGTAGCTTCCTCGGTCTCGCAAGCTATTGCCGAAGATTCGTTGAAAACTTTTCTAAGATCTCGAAGCCTCTCTCTAATCTCCTCCAGAAGCACGTCAAGTACGTTTGGTCTCCGGAGTGTGACTTTGCTTTCAACACTTTGAAATAGAAATTGATCACTGCTCCAGTTCTGACTCCGCCTGATGAATCCAAGCCGTACGAGGTCTTTTGTGATGCCTCTCTCCAAGGTCTTGGCGCAGTATTGATGCAAGAGAAGAAAGTTATTGCTTATACCTCTCGCCAGTTGAAGCCTAATGAGAAGAACTACCCCACTCATGATCTCGAGTTGGCGGCAGTTGTGCATGCTCTTTTGACTTGGAGACATCTCTTATTGGGCAGAAAAGTGGATATTTTCACTGATCACAAGAGTCATCTTCACTCAGCCTAATCTCAACCTCAGGCAAACTCGATGGGTCGAAATGATTCAAGAGTATAATCTGAGTATTGAGTATACTCCAGGCAAGGCCAATGTGATTGCTGACGCATTGAGCAGAAAGGCTTACTGCAACAGTCTGATTCTCAAGCCTTATCAACCCGAACTTTGTGAAGCTTTCCGCAAACTTAATCTGCAAGTTGTTCCTCAAGGTTTCCTCGCCAACCTTCAAGTCTCTCATACCTTGGAAGACCAGATTCGCCAAGCCCAGCTTCTTGATGCTATGGTGAAAAAGGTGAAGATTGGGATTGCCAAGAGTCAACCCAAGTACAAGTGCTACCGCCTTGACGACAAGGACACTCTCTTCTTCGAGGATCGAATTGTTGTACCCAAAGGTGACCTCCGTAAAGTGATCATGAACGAGGCTCACAATTCTCTCCTCTCCATCTATCCTGGGAGCACGAAGATGTATCAGGACCTCAAGCAGGCCTATTGGTGGACTCGAATGAAGCACGAGATTGCTCGATTCATGAATGAATGTGATGTCTGTAGAAGAGTGAAGGAAGAACACCAAAGGCCAGCTGGTCTCCTCCAACCTCTTGCCATTCCAGAGTGGAAGTTTGACCACATTGAAATGGACTTCATGACTGGGTTTCCAAAGTCCAAGCGTGGCAATGATGCTATATTCGTTGTCATCGACAAACTCACCAAAGTGGCTCATTTTCTGCCTATCAAAGAGTCGATCACTGCAGCTCAATTGGCGGAACTCTATACCTCTCGGATTGTCTCTCTGCACGTTATTCCACAAGTGATCTCTTCAGACCGTGGCAGCATTTTCACATCCAAGTTTTGGGACTCTTTTCAGAAGGCCATGGGCACCAACATCCGCTTCAGCACAACTTTCCATCCTCAAACTAGCGGTCAAGTCGAGCGTGTCAACCAGATTCTTGAAGATATGCTCAGGGCTTGTGTGATCTCCTTCGGCATGAAGTGGGAGGATTGTCTTCCTTATGCTGAATTCTCCTACAACAACAGTTTTTAAGCAAGTTCGGGCAAGGCCCCATTTGAAATTTTGTATGGCAGGAAGTGCCGTACCCCTCTCAACTGGTCTGAAACCGGTGAACGTCAGCTTTTGGGTAATGACTTAATCACAGAGGCAGAGGAAATGTGCAAAGTCATTCGTGATAACCTCAAAGCAGCCCAATCCCGCCAGAACAGCTACTATGATAGTAAGCACCGTGATTTGGCTTTTGAGATCGGAGATCATGTTTACCTCTGCGTCTCTCCTATGAAAGGTACTCGTCGCTTCGGTATCAAAGGGAAGCTTGCCCCCAGATACTTGGGACCTTTCAAGATTGTCAGCAAGAGAGGCGACCTCGCCTATCAACTCGAGCTTCCTTCAAACTTTGCAAATGTTCATGACGTGTTCCATGTATCTCAGCTTCGAAAGTGCTTCAAGACTCCCGACCGCACCGTCAACTTCGAGGACATTGAGCTCCAAGAAGATCTCTCCTATCGTGAGCACCCAGTTGCTATTCTTGAAGAGACGGAACGCAAGACTCGCAACAAGTCAATCAAATTTCTCAAAGTCAAGTGGTCACACCATTCCGACCGTGAAGCTACCTGGGAACGCGAGGATCACCTCCGTTCTGAGTACCCGGCGTTCTTTCAGTCCTAGATCTCGGGACGAGATCCTTTCATAGTGGTGGAGTGTTGTAACACCCCGGATGTAACTTTCCCAATTTGTACTCCAACTCTTGCCGTTTCCGGCGTTAAGTTATTTATTTTTCTCGGGTTCGGGTCTTTGTCTCCGTGTGTTGTTGTCGTTGTCATGCATCGCATGTCATGTCATCATGTGCATTGCATTTGCATACGTGTTCATCTCATGCATTCGAGCATTTTCCCCGTTGTCCGTTTTGCATTCTGGCGCTTCGTTCTCCTCCGGTGGTCATTTCTAGCTTTCTTTCGTGTGTGGGGATTAAATATTTCCGGATTGGACCGAGACTTGCCAAGCGGCCTTGATTTACTACCGGTAGACCGCCTGTCAAGTTTCGTATCATTTGGACTTCGTTTGATACTCCAACGGTTAACCGAGGGACCGAAAAGGCCTCGTGTGTGTTGCAGCCCAACACCCCTCCAATTTGGCCCAAAACCCACCTAAGCCTTCTCCATCATCTAGATCGTTCGATCACGATCGCGTGGCCGAAAACCGCACCTCATTTGGACTCTCCTAGCTCCCTCTATGCCTATTTAAAGTCCCCTCCCGAAATTCACGGATCTCCTTCTCCTTCCTCCCGAAAAAAACCCTAGATCGTCCCCTCGCGCGCACCGAACATTGTCCGTCCGGACCAGACGGATCCGCCGCCGCCAACCGCCGCCTGCCACATGGCAAGCCGCCGCCGCCACCGCCCGAGGCCCGCGCGGCCCAGCCGGGGCCCCCGCGGCCCGCAACCGCCTCTTCGCCGCTGCCTCCTCCTCCGAGCCGGCCGCCGCCTGCCACGTGGCAAGCCGCCACCGCCACCGCCCGAGGCCCGCGCGGCCCAGCCGAGGCCCCCGCGGCCCGCAGCCGCCTCTCCGCCGATGCCTCCTCCTCCGAGCCGGCCGCCGCTGCCTCCGCGCCGCCGCCGCCTCCGTGCCCGCCGCCCGGCCGGTCGCCGCTCCGCCGCGCGCCTCGCCGCCTCCGCCCGGCGCCACCGCGAGCCGCCGACCCTGCCGGCCATCCTCTACCTCGCCACCGTCGGGATCTGGCCGAGGGAGCTCCGGATCTGCCTCCCCGCCCCCTCTCCGGCGAAGTCCCGGCCGGCTCCGGCGAGATCCGTCACCGCCTCGACTTCCGTGCTCCGTTGACTTTTATCGCGGGGTTGATTTTTCCTCTAAGTCCCAAAAATTCCAGATCCAAGTGCTCTTGTTCATAGCCTCGTAACTTTGCATCCGTAGCTCCGATTCATGCATATAGCATATCAAAATGTTCATCTCAGAGAGTACATCATTTCATTCCATTGCATCATTTTCATTTGAGTTCATCTTGATGCCCGAAATGCTGTTAGAAGAGGGCTACTTGAGTTAATTATCAGATCTGCTACTCTATTTAGCTTTTTGTCATTTTTTGCCATGATTAATGTGTGCATGATATGCCCTGATGCTCTACATATGTTTTGTTAAGGGTTTTGTCATCTTTCCAGAGGTGCAACCCATGTATTTTTGTGATGTGTGTGGTGACTAGCACAAGCTTACAAAGTGGTGCACTTGCTAATTCTGTTTTCAGGGACTTAGCATTTCCACTAAGTCCTTGGGCTGTTTATCTCATATGGTCATATGTTCATGTTGTTTCCTAGTGATCCGTGCCTCTTTTTAGGATTATCAGTAAGAATGTTTTGTTAATCTTGTAGTGCTCTATCCATCCATGTCTTTGTTTGCAATTTTGGAGCACCCTAGCTTGAGTCAATCGAGCTCTACTTTTGCTACTTTGTGAATCTGGGCAGATTGTCAACTTGTTTGCAATTTTGCTGATGATGTTGTAGTTGATCCGTGCATGCTATGCTATTGTTCTTGCCATGTCTAGCTTGCATTTTGTGTATTCTTGATGGGTGTATTCTTAGATTATCATGACTTGCTCCGTAGTGAGTGCATCGAGCTCGTAAACATGCCTACTTGATATCTGTTTTCAGCATGCTCCAGTTTTCACTAAGTCTGAAAACTGATTATTTTTTTTGCTATGTTCACATGCTTGCAATTGTATTTTCTGATCCCTTTTGGCTCAAGGTCACTAAGGGACTTTTGTTAAGATCTTTGAGTAGCTCCATGCCATGCTTTACTTTGCCATGTTCAGGTCCTGTAGCATGTAGTTTTGTTGCTCCGAAGAGTGCTACCTGATCTGAAATTCCAGACAAGTGTTAATTTCACTAAGTCTGAGATCTGTTTGCCATATGCATTTTTGCCATGCTTGTTTGAACCTGTTAATGGATGAATTGGCCGTAGCTCAGTGCTAGACTTTTGTTAAGAATATTGAATGCATCCCTGCCATGTATTTTGTTATCATGTTTGGGTGCTGTAACATGTTCATCTCATTGCATTTAGATGGCTACTTGCTGTAAATCGCAGACCGGTGTCATATTTGAATCACTTGCCATTTCCAAACCGTAACTCCGATTCCGGCATTCTTTATATCGTTTTCAAGCGATTTCATCTCATCTTTCCAGTGGCATACTTGGATTTCCATGTTGAGGCCAGGTTCTTGCATTTCCTGTCACATCTTGCATTTGCATCCCGCATAGCATACCATCTTTGCATCATCTTGTTTGATCCTTGCACGTGGTTGATTGTGTCCTTGTTGCTTGTTTGTCTTGTTTGGGTAGAGTCGGGAGACGAGTTCGCTAACGAGGAGCCCGTTGAGTTTGCTTTCGAGGATCCAGTCAACTCTGGCAACTGTGCAGGCAAGATGATCATACCCTCGAAATCACTACTATCTTTGCTATGCTAGTTTGCTCGCTCTTTTGCTATGCCAATGCTACGATGCTTACCACTTGCTTTCAAGCCTCCCAAATTGCCATGTCAAACCTCTAACCCACCATGTCCTAGCAAACCGTTGATTGGCTATGTTACCGCTTTGCTCAGCCCCTCTTATAGCGTTGCTAGTTGCAGGTGAAGATTGGAGTCCGTTCCTTGTTGGAACATTTATTTACTTGTTGGGATATCATTATATTATCTTGTTATCTTAATGCATCTATATACTTTGTAAAGGGTGGAAGGCTCGGCCTCTCGCCTAGTGTTTTGTTCCACTCTTGCCGCCCTAGTTTCCGTCATATCGGTGTTATGTTCCCGGATTTTGCGTTCCTTACGCGGTTGGGTTATAATGGGAACCCCTTGACAGTCCGTTTTGAATAAAACTCCTCCAGCAATGCCCAACCTTGGTTTTACCATTTGCCACCTAGCCTTTTCCTTGGGTTTCGCGGACTCAAGGGTCATCTTATTTTAAACCCCCCTGGGCCAGTGCTCCTCTGAGTGTTGGTCCAACCTAGAGCACCCTGCGGGGCCGTCCCTTGGCAACTTGGGTTACGTTGGCTCCCGTACGCTTAGCTTATCCGGTGTGCCCTGAGAACGAGATATGTGCAGCTCCTATCGGGATTTGTCGGCACATCGGGTGGTGTTGCTGGACTTGTTTTACCATTGTCGGAGTTGTCTTGAAGAACCGAGATACTGAGTCTGATCGAAACGTCTTGGGAGGAGGTCTATTCCTTCGTTGACCGTGAGAGCTTGTCATGGGCTAAGTTGGGACTCCCCTGCAGGGATTTGAACTTTCGAAAGCCGTGCTCGCGGTTATGGGCAGATGGGAATTTGTTAATGTCCGGTTGTAGATAACTTGAACCTTAATTTAATTAAAATGAATCAACTGAGTGTGTTACCGTGATGGCCTCTTCTCGGCGGAGTCCGGGAAGTGGACACGGTGTTGGAGTAATGTTTGCGCAGGTTGCTCTCTAGTTTATCGCTCGCGCTTTGCCTCCTCTTCTCGCTCTCTTTTGCGAATAAGTTAGCCACCATATATGCTAGTCGCTTGCTGCAGCTCCACATATATTTTTACCTTGCCCTACCTATAAGCTTAAATAGTCTTGATCGCGAGGGTGCGAGATTGCTGAGTCCCTGTGGCTCACAGATTACTATTACACCAGATGCAGGGCCCGATGATTCCGCTCCAGGAGACGTGCTTGAGCTCAAGTGGGAGTTCGACGAAGACTCTCAACGATACTATGTTTCTTTTCCTGATGATCAGTAGTGGTGCCCAGTTGGGGGTGATCGGGACCGTGTCGCTTGTTGGGTTATCTTTTATTTTGGCGCCGTAGTCGGGCCATGAGTGTTTGGTTGATGTAATGTTATTTATGTACTTGATTGACGTGGCGAGTGTAAGCCAACTATGTTTTGTCCCCTTTATTATCATATTACATGGGATGTTGTGAAGATTGCCTAATTTGCGACATATGCCTTCAATGCAATTATGTCTCTAAGTCGTGCCTCGACACGTGGGAGCTATAGTCGCATCGAGGGTGTTACACACGAGATCTTGTATTACGGAACGAGTAAAGAGACTTGTCGGTAACGAGATTGAACTAGGTATGGAGACATCGACGATCGAATCTCGGGCAAGTAACATATCGCCGGACAAAGGGAATTGCATACGGGATTAACCGGATCCTTTACATCGTGGTTCAACTGATAAAAGATCTTCGTGGAATATGTATAAACCAATATGGGCATCTAGGTTCAGCTATTGGTTAGACCGGAGAGGTGTCTCGGACATGTCTACATGATTCTTGAACCTGTAGGGTCTTCACGCTTAACGTTCGGTGATGCTAGAGTAATATTGGATGTGCATGTTGGTGACCGAATGTTGTTTAGAGTCCAGGATGAGATCCCAGACATCACGAGGATCTCTGGAATGGTCCAGAGGTAATGATTTATATACGAAAAGTTGTTTTTAGGGTTCCAGAAAAGGTTTTAGTTTTTTCTGTATTGTACCGGGAAGCTTCCATAAGGTTCCGAAAACTTTTGGAGGAGTCCGGAAGTCCACCAAGGGTTTCACCACGTCCCAAGGGCCAGCATGGGATGAGGGGAGGCGCCCTGGCCTTATTGGGCTAGCGCACAAGTCCCTCAAGGCCCATGTGGCTGGGAAAGGTAGAAAGTCCACCTGTGTAGGGAAAGGAGGGAATTGGACTAGGAGTTCAACTCCTCCCCCTTGGTGCGCCTGTCCTAGGGATTGGAGGTCTGGACACCATGCCCCTCCACCTATATATATAGGGGAAGGGGCACCCCCAAGAGGACACACAAGCCCTTGGCCCCCCTCTCTCCCGTTACTTCGTAACTCCTCCGTCTTTGTTGTTTCGGTAGCGCTCGGCATAGCCCTGCCGGAATCACTCCACCACCATCACCGTCATGTCGTTGTGCTGCCGGCAATCCCGTCTACTTCTTCTCCCTCGCTTGCTGGATCAAGGAGGAGGAGACGTCATCGAGCCGTACGTGTGCTGAACGCGGAGGTGCCGTCCATTCGGCACTCCATCAGTTTGGGTCGCAATTGGATCATGACGATTACGACTACATCAACCGTGTGATATATGCTTCTGCTTAAATAACGATCTATGAGGGTATGTAGACACACTCTCCCATCTTGTTGCTATGCTTCTCCTAGATAGATCTTGGGTGTTCATAGGATTTTTTTTGATTTTCATGCTTCGTTCCCCAACATATAGCAACGGTGAGTAGACAAATTACTGTTGGACAATTGACAAAATAGTGCGTAGTTATGATTATGATTCTTCATGGCATGATTCATATATAGGCATTACGTTCATGATAAGTAGACCATTAAACTTACTGACGCTTACTACTATTACTCACCCTAAGACCGTTATCTAGCATGCATCTCAAAGTATTAAATTCATGAAACAGAGTAATGCTTTAAGTAAGATGACATAATATAGACAAAGTAAGACCAAATAATATGTTCAAACCCCATTGTTTTATGCTTAGTAGCAACAATACAATACGTGCGTTGCAACTCCCCCTGTCATAGAGTAAGGGCGCCACAAGATTAAACCTACTACCAAGCACCACTCCCACTGAAGATAAATCAATCTACTCTGCCAAAGAAGACAGATAGATCGGAGAGAAATACAAGGCTATCAAATCACACATAAATAGATCTCAAAGGGATTCAAATACTTCCAATGAATAATCTGATTATAAACCCACAATTCATTAGATCCCAACAAACACACCGTGAGAATTACATTGAATAGGTCTTCGAAGAGATCATTGTATTGAAGATCAAAACGAGAGAGAGAGAAAGCCATCTAGCTATTGATATGGACCTGTAGGTCATGTCAGAACTACTCACACATCATCATGGAGGCAACAAGGTCGATGAAGATTGCCTCCCCAATGGTTTCCACCTTTGACAGAGTACCGGAAAACGCATCCAGATGGGATTGCAGAAGAGCTGAGGCTTGCGGCGTCGGTAAAATTGTTTTGGGTCTCATTTTGGGGTTTTTGGAACATTAGGGAATTTATGGGCCATAGATTAGGTCAAACGGAGCCATGTGGCCCCACAAGTGCTGATAGCGCGACCACCTCCTCGGGCAGGCCCCTTGAGCTTGTCGCTCCCTCATGCATCTTTTGCCCCCCGAAGCTTCTAGGGTCTCTTATAGTCCAAAAAAATCACCGTAAAGTTTCATCGTATTTGGACTTCGTTTGGTATGGTTTTTCTGCGAAACAAAGAAATAGGCAAAAAAACAGGAACTTGCACTAGGCACTAAGTTAATAGGTTAGTCCGCAAAAATGATATAAAATGACATGTAAAGCATACAAGATTGATGATATAATAGCATAAAACAATCAAAAATTATAGATATGTTAGAGACGTATCAAACTCCGACACCCCCGGCCCACCCAAAACCCCTCCCGGACCCCGCTCCTCCATCCTCCCATTTTCTCTCCTTCCCCTTTTCTCTCTTTCCTTCGCCACAGGTCCACCACCTAGACCACCCCGGCACGGCCTTGATGGTACTCGACGAGTCCGTCACCTACAACGACACATCCGGGTTCCAAGCCACTTCTTCTCCACAACCATTCTACACCCCCTCCAAACCTTTGTGCAGGTACCATCAGCTCCTATGGTAATCACCATGCCCAACAACTATTTGGTGAAATGGCTGTGGTAATTTTTTTGGCCCTTCTTCTTTGAAGCAATTGATCCGGATATGGAGTACATATACGAGCTCTATGTTGAGTCATCAAACAACTCTTCTGACGAGGAGGACTACATGGATGAGACAATGATGATGCAGGTGGTCCTTACAGATGTGGAATAGCATGTTCTCGATTTCAAGGGATCATCAAGAGTCATCGAGTGCTAATCGCTATAGGTCACGAGGCCATTTAACACTGATGTCCAACTACTTTGCCCCTGATGCTCTCTTCACTAACAATTTTCACCGGCGGTTTCAGATGCACAAAATATCTTCTACCATCTCTACCATGGGGTCCGATCCTTTGGTGACTACTTTTGGTAATCATTGCATGGAAAACAAAAAAAAATCTACACACACAATGATCTATCCATGGAGATGCATAGCAACGAGGGGAGACTGTGTGTCTACGTACCCTCGTAGACCGTAAGCGGAAGCGTTTCACAACGCGGTTGATGTAGTTGAACTTCTTCTCACGTCAACCGATCAAGTACCGAATGCATTACACCTCCACGTTCTGCACACGTTCAGCTCGGTGACGTCCCTCGCCTTCTTGATCTAGCAAGACATGGAGGTAGTAGATGAGTTCCGTCAGCACGACGGCATGGTGACGGTGATGGTGAAGTGATCTCCGCAGGGCTCCGCCTAAGCACTACGAAAATATGATTGGGGGTGTAAACGGTGGAGGAGGGCACCGCACACGGCTAACAATTGATCTGGGGTGTGCTAGGCGCCCCTCCCACATATATATAGGTGGGAGGGAGGAGCAGCCAAAGGAGGCGCCCAAGTAGGAGGAATCCTACTTGGGGTCCCTCCCAAGCCGCACCCCTTTCCTTATTTGGAGTGCGGGGAAAGGCAGGGGAAGGTGGCGCCCCCATTTCCTTTCTCCCATGAGAGGGAAAGGCAGGAGGGGCTAGCCCTCCTCCTTTTCCTTCCCTAGGGCTGGCCAAACAAGGAAGGGGGCGCACCGGCCCTCTTGTGGGCTGGTCTATCCCCTCGTTTGGCCCATAAGGCCCATATCTTGCCGGGGGGGGGGGGGGGTGCCCAGAACCCCTTTCGGTGACCTGATTCCTTCCCGGTACGTCCCGAAACACTTTCGGTGTCCAAATTGTAGGAGATATGACCTAGAGTCAATAATAAATGCTATTATTTATCTCCATGTTCATAATTATGTTTATGTTCCATGCTATAACTGCTATGGTTCTCGAGTCTGCAATAACACGAGGCTCGGAGGAAGACTCATATGCACGTGTGGAATAATAAACGGTAAGAAGTATTCCTAGTCTAGCCTCTACGACTAGCTCAAGTGTTGCATGATGGTTTTGTTTTCCTGATCATGGGCATGTCTATGACAACAACTTTGAGGGCATAATGTTAAGAGAACATTTGTGTTGAATCGACCTGGATTAATGTTATGCTATGAGATTCATTCGTCACAAGTTAATGGTACATAACCCAGAGATGGTTAATGTTTGCATGATTCCTTAGACCATGAGAGCATCGAGTTTCTTCATGCTTGCTTCATGAACTTTGGGGTTTGTTAAACGTCATCCCTAAATAAGTGGCTATTACGACGGCTTACGGGTAAATGGAAAAGTATGTCAAGTAACTTGATAGCTCAAGATTGGGATTTGATCCTCCGACGATGGAGAGATATCTCTCGACCCTCTCGGTGTTACGGTATCCATCATCGTCTGGCTAGACACTTTGTGATTTGATCACGGGGATGCCGGAACACGGGAACGAGAAAAGAGAACAATACCAATAACGAGGTAACTGGCATAGTAGACAAGTTGTTGATCCACGGGGATGCCAACATGTCTCACCTCGGGTATTTGTAACATATCACGAAGCAACATGAATAGCACACGACAACTGGAGGTTCACTCAAATATTCATTCGTGTGGGTATAGGGGTCAATATGGGTGTCCACGGCTCCGATGTTGATCATTGATCAGAAAGTGTTCCGGTCATGTCTATGCTTCACAGAACCTATAGGGTGACACGCTTAAGGGTCATCTATCTGCTGAATACTAGACAGGGAGTCTGAGAGAAATTTGCCGAAAAAGTTTTGGAGATAATGGAAGAGTTCCGGAGAGAGAATAGCAAAATAGTTTCGTACAACCGAAAATTTGTTTCGGGATATACCATTAAGTAAAATTGGTTTCGAGACAGGCCTGATAATTCTTGGAGGGTGCCAGAATTATTCTGAAAACTTCTGGGAATTTTTTCGGGTTAAAAACCAGAAATGTTCTAGAGCTGTCGGTACCGGTTTGGTTGCTTTTCGCAGATGAAATTCACTAATCTGAAATTGTTTCGGAATGAATCCAAAATCATTTTAGTGGGTACCGGAGTTATTCTAAGACCCATAGAAATATTTTCGGATTTAATGGACGCGAAAAATTGTCTTCATGAATAGTGAAAATACATTCTTGTTTGCTTCGCGCAGATGAAAATCACTAAACCGAAATTGTTTCGGAACGCGTTGAAAATTATTTTAGTGGGTACCGGAAATGTTCTGAGCCCACATAAATATTTTCAGTTCGAACGAATGCTGAAATTTTTTGTCATGAATAGTGAAAGTGCTTTTTTCTTGGCTTCTTGGAGAAGCCACCTTGAGGGCCTTTTGGTATTATCCCCTTGGCTTCTTGGAGAAGCCACCCTTGGGCTTGGCCTATAAATAGGGGCGGAGGGGGCTGCCTAAAGACACACTCTTTCTCCCATACAAGTGCCATGCTATGATCTGGCTTCTCTCTCCCTCCCCTTGAAATAGTTTCGTAGAGCTGAAAGGCCGTCTGGGTTCCGGCAGGAACAAGTTCTGGACGGCGAAGCCCTGCCAGATAGATGACACCGTATGTGTGCAACCCCGTAGAGAGGTCGTAGTTTCGATCTTTGTGCCCGAGGGGCTGTTTTGAGAGTGCCTCCCGAAGGGCTGTCCACGTGACGGTCCGAGTTCTGTGAGTCCTCCCGAAGGGCTGCTCGAGTGACCGTCCGAGTTTTGAGAGTGCCTCCCGAAGGGCTGTCCGCGACACCGTCCGAGGGACTGTCCGACCGCTTCCCGGAGGGCTGTCCGTGGGGCAGATGAGGGAGTACATCCTCGCGGTTGGGAGGTTGTAAATCCTAGCTGCGGGGATCCGCATCGCCGATCGTCATCGACTCTACTTCCACTGCGCTACGAGTCGGTAACGAAAAAGATCAAACCTTGTATGCAGTCTCCATAGTGGTCCTGGGCTGGTGCATAGGTCGGAAATTTTTGTTTTCTACCGCGTTACCCTATAGTGGCATAATGAGCCGTGCTATGCGTAGATGCAGGTTGCGATCTAGAATACATAGAGATGTATGGGTGTTGCATAATATAATTAGGTAGTAGATGAGTTCTATTACTGAAAATTATTTGTGCGGGTAGCAGATGAAATATATTACCCGATGTTCATGTTGCTTCCCTTGAATTTGCATAATCCTAATCTTGAAAGCATGGTGGAATCTCACAAAGTTCTGGCAATCCACGATCCTTTCATGCTGCTCCCTGAGTATGCTGATTGACATATCAACGAAGTGCTAACAGTTCTTTGGGTTCCACCATAGTTAAAGAAAGATGGATGTTTCGCACACGAAAGGGCAATGAAGATATGATCTGCACAGGGGTCATGCGTATGACGAAGTTTAGTATGGGGTTGGAGATTTTATTATCTCGTGCTTCATACACCCTGCAAAGTTAATCTAGCGACTTGAATTATCATACTTGATGATGGACGTGGTAGCTTCGGTTTGTTACGAAACCTTAGAAGCCACGTAAAACCTTTTTTGTATGAACCGATTAGAGGCGTCTAACTTGGTTTTGCAGGATGGTTTGCATGTGATGTGGTATAGCAGTGCTCATAATAACTTTATTATGTATGAGATGACTATATAATCTAAAATTAACATGACCTGCATGTCATGATTCGGCATGATGGCTGGAGCCATATGATTGTCACTTTAAATGACCTGCGTGTCAACCTTAAGTAATGCACTTATTTTATTAGCTATAGAGATAGCAATATTATCTGGTGCATTGACAAGGTGGTGGCAATATTCATGAAGGTGAACATCGAGGCAAATACTGAAGACGAAGAAATGAAAGACTTCTCCGTCAGAAAGGGCTATACCATATCATGCTATTATGAATTGCCTGAGATGTTTATCCCTTATGATGCACCCTTCTTGATTGCGCGGTAGTCTCTTTTTATTAGGGTGATCTATCACTTAAAATATCAAGTAGTCAGTGTTCTCCCAAGTGTAGTACCGTCATGGCACCTATCTCTTCGGGGTATCACATGGATGCATGGGTACGAACGATTAGAGAAGTGTGAGGCGGGTGAGTTGAGACCTCACAGCGAGATCACTTGGTTGTCTTGATGTTCAAGCATGAAAGTCATGAGATCAGAACACACGCATCGAAAGATGAACAAGAGTCACATAAAGAAGTGATTGGCAAGTTGGCCTACCGGTTGCAATTCTCATCACTTGAGATGGATGCATCCTTGGCGTTGAATTGTAATATGGATATTGAATCACTCACAATCAATTATGAGAGATATTGATTTGAGTGGGAGCGCACTATTGAATTAACATATTTAATTCTCAGTGTAATTAATATTATCTAAGTGTTTCTTGCAAAATAGTTGTAGAATAATGGCTCACATTTCCACCTTCCTTGTTAAAATTAAATAGCTGTTAAATATCTGTTTAAAACTTTACGATTGGCAACGTAATGTGAGGATTGTCCTCAAGAGTGCCGAGAAGGACTTTGTCCTATCGCATGCTTTCGGTATCCTCCCGCAAATATGAATGATGTGACTCTCGTCCTTCGATCCAAAAGCTAGAATTCCGTTACGTTCAAGTGCAAAATGTTTGCTTCCATGAGACCCGAACTTTGAAAGTTTGGGATAGTTATGTGATATTCATGGAACTGAAAATCGTTTACGGATACAAACAAAGCAATGTATGTTTGCAAATTATTAGTAAAGTGTTTACTATGCATTGGACTGATAAGATAGGGATCCAGAAGAACACTTGTCATATGATGAAAGGTGAATAAAACAACAACTTAAAGAGAAAGGAAGTGTCCAAAGGTTGTTAGTATGACTTACACGCCTAGGAAGTCCGTGGCTAACACCACTCTTAAGTTGGGTTCTTCTTTTGCGAGTAGGAGAAATACTAAAAGTTAAACTATTAGAAGTATAAAGGCAAAAGGAGTGAAGACTGGAATATCCAGCTCATATGTATGAATGTCATACGAGTTATTGATGTATAGAAGGTTGGTCAGAAGAAATAGTTCTTAGGAATTATGATTAAACTTGTTAATCGCTAATTCTTGGGTATTGTGAGTTGATCACAAAGATACCCGCTCGATTGCATTCTGTTGCGAATCCATGCAAGAACTACTACCGCCTGAAAGACGAGCCAGGAATGAGGTTTTGATATGCTATGGGATCATAGTAAAAGTTACTATACCTTCCATCGCTGTATTCCCTATGTATTTATTTTCATAATTCATTATAGAGTTTTACACACTCTAGCTCTTTGTGTAAGGTATCTTGCAAGAAGGTTGTTCATAACAGAACTTTTGATGTTTAGTATTATGAATAAACATAAGGGCCATACTTTCATTATGAATGAGATGTATGTTATGAATAATGATATTAATATTGTTGGGGAACGTAGTAATATAAAAAAATCCTACGCACACGCAAGATCCATCTAGGTGATGCATAGCAACGAGGGGGAAAGAGTGTTGTCCACATACCCTCGTAGACCGTAAGCGGAAGCGTTATGACAACGCGGTTGATGTAATCGAACATCTTCACAATCTGACCAATCCTAGGACCGAAGGTATGACACCTCCGCGATCTGCACACTTCAGTTCGGTGACGTCCCGCGAACTCTAGATCCAGCTGAGTGTTGAGGGAGAGTTTCGTCAGCACGACGGCGTGATGACGGTGATGATGAAGCTACCGGAACAGGGCTTCGCCTAAGCACTGCAACAATATGACCGAGGTGGATTATGGTGGAGGGGGGCACCGCACACGGCTAAGACAATCGTCAACTTGTGTGTTTATGGGCTGCCCCCTCCCCCGTATATAAAGGAGTGGAGGAGGGGGAGGGGCCGACCCTCTATGGCGCGCCCAAGGGAGTCCTACTCCCACCGGGAGTAGGATTCCCCCCTTCCCTAGTTGGATTAGGAGAGGAAGGAAGGGGGAAAGAGGAGGAAGGAAAGGGGGGCCGGGCCCCCACCCAATTCGGATTGGGCTTCGGGGGGGGGGGGGCTCCCCCTCCTAGGCTCCCTTCTCCTCTCTCCCACTATGGCCCAATAAGGCCCATATACTTCTCGGGGGGTTCCGGTAACCTCCCGGTACTCCGGTTGAAAGTGCGTTATATCGACTAGAGGGGGGGTGAATAGGCGATTTTTATGAAAGTCTTCAAAACGTGGGAGTTATGAAGACAAACAGTGAAGATTATGCCTATTACTATGCAGCAGAAGTTAGATTACACTAGGCTAGCCATGGTCATGTATTCAATAGAGTGAAAGCACAATAACAAACAGCTTCAGTGTAATAAGGATCAGGTAGGAAGAAGTTATGAAGCCAATCAGATCATACATTCACGTTGTGAAGACAAAAGATAAAGCAAGCATGCAATGGCTTCACAATGAGTAACAGTAAGAAAAGGAAGTGAAGATGAAACCAGTGACTCGTTGAAGACAATGATATGTTGGACCAGTTCCGGTTGTTGTGACAACTGTATGTCTGGTTGAAGCGGCTAGGTATTTAAACCTTAGGACACACAGTCCCGGACACCCAGTCCTGAACACACAGTTCAGGACACCAAGTCCTCACCGTATTCTCCTTGAGCTAAGGTCACTTAGTCCTCGCCCAATCACTCTGGTAAGTCTTCAAGGTAGACTCCCAAACCTTCACAGACTTCGTTCACTGGCAATCCACAATGTCTCTTGGAAGCTCTGAACGCGACGCCTAACCGTCTGGAGGATTCACAGTCCTCAAGTGTAATAAGTCTTCAGATCACACAGACAAGAAGACTTAAGTGATGCCCAATTTACTCTGGCTCTGGGTGGTTAGGGCTTTTCTCCTCACTAGGAATTTTCTCTCAAAGGCTTCGAGGTGGGTTGCTCTCAAACGACAAAAGCCGTGCACTGAAATCTGAGCAGCCAACCATTTATGGTTGTGGGGGTGGGCTATTTATAGCCACTTGGCAACCCGACTTGATTTGTCCGAAATGACCCTAGGTCACTAAGGAACTGACACGTGTCTCAATGGTCAGATTTCAAACTCTCATGGCAACTTTGCTTGGGCTACAAGCAAAGCTGACTTGTCCGGCTCTGGACAAGATTCGCTCTCATTGTCTTCACTCGAAGACATAGGTTTTTGATTTAGGCATCACTTTAGTCATTCTAACTGGTTCTCCTGGACCCCACTTAACAGTACGGTGGTTCCTATGACTCAACACAAAAGAAAAAGAACTACGAAAGATCTAAGTCTTCGAGCTCCATAGGCTTCATAACGTGTCTTCTTTTGTCATAGTCTTCAATGTGAATATCTTCATATACCACCTTTGTCTTTAATGTCTTCATACATTTTTAGGGGTCATCTCTGGTAGTAAAACCGAATCAATGAGGGACTTCTACCTGTGTTTTCCTGCAATTCTCACAAACACATTAGTCCCTCAACTAGGTTTGTCGTCAATACTCCAAAACCAACTAGGGGTGGCACTAGATGCACTTACAATCTCCCCCTTTTTGGTGATTGATGACAAACTAGTTGAAGTTTTCAACGGGGAATATAAAGTGTGAAGTTTGTAAAGGATAGGGAATTGTCTTCATAAGTTGCAAGGGCTCCCCCTGAAGATGTGCATATAAGTTAATTTGCTTTTGGAATGCAAATGCACATGGCAGGTTGTACTTGTGGAGATCCAGTTCAGCTTATGATGACAATCCACTATGCATGTGAAAGTATATGAAGATAATGACATGCATAATGGAAAATGGACGTCTGCAGAATGAGATAAGTGCGGAATTTATCGTCGCACATGCGGAATTTATCTTCGCAAACAGAGTGGCAAACAAGTAGCAGACAACCATCGAGTTTTAGTGTTTACAACTCAAAGAACCAAATGAAGCAAAATCAAGAGTTGTAAACACGAAGCAAAATATAACAAAACATAGGGCACCCGCCCATATTGACCCGCTTGAAGACTATAAACATCATATGCTTCTCCCCCTTTTGTCAGTAATGACCAAAAAGGTTTGAAGACATAGAGTTTTCTACGCGTTCCCAGGCGCAGCAGGGTCGGTGGAGTTGTTTGGCGGTGCAGAGCTTGGATGTGCTGAAGCAGGTGGTGGTGATGTAGCATCGTCGTCTTCATCAATGATCCTTGCAGTAACTGTGGCAGCAAATGAAGAAAACTCAGAGTCTTCAAGTGATGGTGTGTTGCGCATCACAACCCTTCTGGGAGGTGTGGTGTCAAACTTGAAACGCTCTGTGAAGCCATCCTCTTCAAGTTCAGCTTCAGCACATATCATTGAGAGCCCTTTCCATGTACGACGGCACGTTTCATGTGTAACGAAGGCATTCTTGGTGGCTAGGTTTCTAAGACTATTGACATCCACCAAGAGGCTCTTCATCTGACGTTTTAGCCAGTCGTGATGCCTATCCTGCTTTTGGTGAAGGGCCACAAGAAGCTCTCGGTCAGTGAGGACACGAGCACGCTTCTTGGGTCTTGGAGCATTTGTGCTGTCTGTGGCTTCAGTAGATGCTGGTGCACGTGTAGTGCCAGCTAGCGGATATACCCTGGATATGGCTTCAACACCTTCAACATTCTGCGTGAAGCTCTGGTGTTCTGAATTCTGAAGACTTATTGGTTGCTTGGTAGGTTTGGGATATATGGCTTCATCAGAGGTATCTACATCTGGCAGGAAGATCCGATGGTTTCGGGCTGAGGGTTGATACGAGATTGCAGAGTGCAGTTTGATTAGCCTCATCACCCAAGGAGCATAGAACTTCAAACCAAACAATTCTGAGCCTGACGCTGAAAGTTGGCGTATGAAGAGATCCTGTGCGTTGAAGCATTTGCCATGCAGGATATAGAATAGGAGAGTCTTCATTGCACCCTCGATCTTGGCATGTGGTGAGTGTCCCTTAATGGGCCAGAGAGTCCGCCGGATGATGTGATATATGGTCCTGGGCAGATACTCTAGGTCTTCAACGAAGAACTCAGTTGGATAAGGTGCATCCTGAGGCAATGGCTTCATCATTGAGAGCATCTGACTCATATTTGGTTCAGGCCTCTGGAATATGCTCTCAATAGCTTCAGAATGTAGTTGACAGCCTTCCTTGAAGAATTTGCCTGGAGTGGGTAGGCCGGTGAGCTCAATGATATCAAATGCATTGGCTTCATGATGGACATTGCCGGCCATCCACTCCAGGATCCAAGTCTTCGGATCTCTGTTGTATCCTTTTATATGGAGAGTGGCATAGAACTGAAGCAGAAGCTCTTCATTCCAGTGCTCTTCATCAGTCACAAACGGCAGCAGACCCACTTGCTTGAAGCAATCCAAAGCTTCCTCAAGACATGGCAGACCAGCAATGGCTTCAACCTCAAGGCGCTTGTGCGGGAAGATGCGACCTTGGTTGTATAAGATGCTTGAGTAGTAGCTGCGCTGTGGATAGCTCCAGAACCTGTCTGATACAATCCTTTCCCTTGAATAGGGGTTCTTGGAGCTGTTGAAAAATGTATTGTCTGCCTTGAAGCTGTTAATATCAAAGGAGCCAGGTGCTGATGCAGGACCTGGGAACCTTGGAAGCCTTGGGACTGGCTTCTGGACATGAGGCCTGTGCTCAATATGATAATCAAACTGTGGACCTGCAGCAGACTCAGGAACAGAAGTGTCTAGCTCAGTAGCTTCGCTGTCCGCTGAAGCATTTGGTGGGGCGGGCTCCACATTGGCTTCAGTGTTTGTGGTGGCAGCCGCAACATTTTCTTCCTCCGCTTGTGTAGTTGGAGGAGCAAACTCAGGCACGTTCTCCTGGAGAACTGCATCTTGATGGAGCGGGGGAGTGGGTTCTGGCGGTGCTTCTTCATTGTCTTCGGCTGATACAGCCGGAATTTCTGCAGTATGGACTTGAGGCCTTGGACCTTTGCGAAGCCTATGGAACGCAGACGACGCTTGTGGGGTTGGAGTGGGCTATGCCTCAAAGTCTTCTTCCTCCTGAGGGCGATCCGCCCATGACTCATCTTGTGCCATTGGCGTCAGAGGACGACCAATACTGATGAGTTCGCTTGTTTCAAGCTGAGGAAGGGCTGCATCATCTTGTACATTGTCTTGGTGACCAATGTCTTCAGTAGCTATGGGGTCGGCTGCTGGAATATCTTCAGCTTCAGGAGCCTCTGTGGGAGCAGGCTCATGAACTGTCAGTCGTCTCTCTGCATTGGGGTGAATGACAGAGAGGGGTTCAACCATCAAGGGCTCTGTGGGAGCAGCCCGAGCTTTCTTGATCTTGCGCTTCTTCTTGGTTGGGTCAGAAGGAGAGGCTGCAGAGTGTTTCCTCTTTCTAGCTTCAGCCTCTGCATTCCATGTCTTCTTGAGCTCAGAAGCGGTTGACCGGCTCTTTGGCTTCGAGCCAGCCGTGGCGGTGGGGAAGACAATCGGAACAGCTTCTTGCCTTGGTGCCTCTGGTTCATTCACAACAGGCTGCTTCTTCTTCTTCGTGGCCATCTTGGGGTCGATGCCAGAATGCCCAAGTGCCTTGCGCTTCTCGGCCTCATTGTAGGCCTGCACACATCGTTCTGCCAGAGACTTCATCCGCTCACGTGAGCCCTGAGCTTCAGCATGCTTCTTCAGAAAATTTTCCTTGAGCTCATGCAGCATGGTTTTGAAGCTCTTCACTTCCTGCACGCTGAGCCTGGCCATGTGCTTCTTGAACCGAGCCTTTTCATGATCAATTTTCTGCTTCAGCTCAACTATGCACTGAGCAATGGCAAGTTCTGAAGCAATTGCGCCTTGGAAGGCGACGCTGAGACCGACAGGCAGCTGCAGATCTTTGAAGCTAATGTCTGGTGAGGCAAACCATTCATCGATGAAGTTGTGGATGATGGCGACATCAAAGAGAGGCAAATTGTTGAAGATTTCTGCTTCTTCCTTGCTTTTGATGAGCTGCTCAAGAGCGTCATCTCCAAGATCTTCATCGCTTGATAGATCAATGGCTTCGCTGCGCAGAATGGCAGCAGCAGTGAGCTCTTTGCCGGTGTGTTGCTGGGGCTCCTTTTTCTTCTGGGGCTTGGAGACGCGGGATACGTCTTCAAACTGCACACTGACTTCAGGAGGTGCAGTTTTCAATGGCTTCGCCCTTGAGATTTTTGAGGCAGGGGCCGCCTTTGATGCTTTTGGTTTATTCGTCTGCTTTGGCTTCGGCACAGCAGGAGCTTCATCAGACTCAGAGTCAGCTGGAGGGTCATTTACGGCAGTCCCTTGGACTAAGATGTGAGTGATCAGGCCCTCAAGATTGGCAAACGGACCGATGATATTGGGTTCGGTGTCGCGTGTGCCATCTGCCCTTGGTGCCGAGGGGCCAGGGTTGAAGTCTAACCCAAATTTCTTCTTGCTCAGCTTCGCAGATTGTTGAGAAAACTGGTAGTTGCGCTTGAACAGATTGTCGTCACGACACCAGAGGAGTGACGACGGATGCGCATCATCAGGCTGTGGTCCTTGGACCATGCATGGTTAGAAGCCTTGAGCAATGGCTTCATCTCTGGTCTTGGGTAAGAGATTTTTGAAACGGATGTCCCCCCATGGTCTCCTGATGGCACTTTTCTCAGCATACTCCTCGGTGAAGAAGCGGTATTTGAACCACTGTTCTGCCCAATAGCGTCGAATCCATTGGATTCGGGTCTTGTGCTGCCCATAGCTCTCTTCTGGATCTGTTTTGTACATTTCTGCCAAGACTTCAGGCAGATCTTTGGAAGTTCCTTCACATCTCTGTCTGCCCCCCTTTCTTGCTGCTGCTTCTGAAGCCATAAACTTTAACTTGAAAGGCTTCAAAGTTTTCAAATGCTTCAAAGGCTTTCCTTTTCTGGACCAACAGGAACTGGCTTCAGGAGAGTTTATGTGATGCTGTAGGAATTCTGCAAATGAATGCAGACTATGAGAACCGAAGGATTCTCCCACGGACATGTACCTGTGACAACATTAAGGTGCGAGGGAAGGGGAAGAGGTCATATGCATTCTCAGAAGGTTTTGAAGATTAATCAGTTTAGAAGACATTGACCTCATCGTGCAAAGACATTCACTCATAGATAAGAAGTTGGTTCCAGATTTGTACGAACCCACAGATCAGTACAAGTGAGGAATCTAACTACTTTATGAAGCACAAGTGAATATACTAGGCATGTTATGAGATGCAGCGAGAGATCTAACTAGTGTGAAGAGAAACTTCTTATGGTAGGAAGTGACAGAACCATGAGATCAAAGGGGCTGTAAAAAGAAGTTTTATTTACCACACTGGAACTGCTAGACGGAAGGGAGTTGATGCCGAGCAGTTCAGTCCTCCGTGCCCTAACTTGGCGACGGAAAACACCTACGGCAACGGCGGAGAGGACGATGTCCGCGGTCGGCGTGAGGACGGCGTTGGAGAGGTTGCGGCAGCGAGGCGCTTCGTCTCCGGCGTCGTCGAGTGCTAGCGGTGGCGCTAGGGTTCGTGCGAGGGTGGAAGAAGGAGATAATGACCGCGGTAAGTGTGAACTTATAGGCGCAGGGGCGGCACAGCGCTATTACTCAGGTGCCCCTGGCGATCCGCATTTGAGTAGTACGTGGCCATCATGCGGTATTTTGGGGGCAGTTCCACATCCCACGCTCGCCTGGATTGTCGGGCGGTCGTTCCTACTTCTCTGGATTTTATGTGGAGGAATGAGCATTGAAGACAGACTTTATGGTTGTCTCTATATCTTCTGCTGACTAGGACGCAGTGAAGATATTCGACAGTTTCAATAGAATGCATATGACTTGGAGAGATAGAATTTGAGATAGAAAGCATAGAGAGATTAGGGTCCGATCACATTCACTTAGTTCAAAAGATTCAACCAAGAAGACATAGCTATAAGTGAATGCTGTAGAGGATAGAACACTAGCATATATATATATATATATATATATATATATATCTATACAAGCAACGTAGTGAAGATAATCATGAAGACATGTTCGAAGCCAAACCAAATGTGAAGACAACCAAATGTGAAGATATTGCAAGGTAACGCCATGAGTGAAACACTTCAAAATAGAACGTTTGGTGGTGGCGTTACCCACCGTATAGGAAGTATTAGACCCAGACACGGCGCACAATTATCGTGGCGCTCCGAAGTCAAATTCCACATTAATGTATTCACACTTAGAATGTATGTCTTCATTGAATGAAGATATACTTTACTTTGTGTGTTGCACATCTAAGTCATCAGTATGCATAAGTGTTAGGGTGTGTGCCTGATCACAGGACATTTGAGGATTCCAAGATATTTAGTTCACACCGTAACTTGCAAAATCTCTTCTCATCCAAGGGCTTGGTGAAGATATCTGCCAATTGCTCTTCAGTGTTGACGTGTATGATATCAATGTCTTCCTTCACAACATGATCTCTGAGAAAGTGATGACGAATTTCAATGTGCTTTGTCTTCGAGTGCTGAACTGGGTTGTTGGCAATCTTGATGGCGCTTTCATTGTCGCAGTAAAGTGGCACTTGCTTCAGATGAATGCCATAGTCCTTGAGTGTTTGCTTCATCCATAGAAGCTGAGCGCAGCAAGGTCCAGCAGCAATGTATTCAGATTCAGCAGTGGAGAGAGATACACAGTTCTGCTTCTTTGAAGACCAACATACAAGTGATCGTCCCAGAAAATGACATGTGCCTGATGTAGACTTGCGATCAACTTTGTCACCAGCATAATCAGCATCCGAAAATCCAACCAAATCAAACTCTGAGCCCTTTGGATACCATAATCCTAGAGTTGGGGTGTGAGCCAAATATCGAAGAATTCGCTTCACAGCTAAGTGATGCGACTCCTTTGGTGCCGCTTGAAATCGAGCACACATGCACACACTAAGCATGATATCTGGCCTAGATGCACATAAATAAAGCAAAGAACCAATCATGGAGCGGTATACCTTTTGATCGAACTCTTTACCATTGTCGTCAGGACCTAGATGATGTTTGGCTGGCATTGGTGTCGTGAAGCCTTTGCAGTCTTGCATACCGAACTTCTTCAGGCAATCTTTGAGATACTTCTCTTGAGATATGAAGATGCCATTGCGTTGTTGTCGTATTTGAAGGCCAAGGAAGAACTTCAGCTCCCCCATCATGGACATCTGATATTGCTCTTGCATCATATATCCAAACTCTTCACTGTACTTCTGATTGGTGCAGCCGAAGATAATGTCATCCACATATATTTGGCACACAAATAGTTCACCATCATATGTGTTCGTGAAAAGAGTGGGATCCAGGGAACCAGGTATGAAGCCTTTGCTCTTCAGGAAGTATTTGAGTGTGTCATACCAGGCCCTAGGGGCTTGTTTGAGGCCATACAGTGCCTTGTTGAGCTTGTATACCATGTCAGGATGTTTTGGATTTTCAAAGCCAGGCGGTTGTGCAACATACACTTCTTCTTCAATCTTGCCATTGAGAAAGGCACTTTTCACATCCATTTTATATAGAAGTATGTTATGATGATTCGCATAGGCCAGCAGTATGCGTATAGCTTCAAGCCTTGCCACAGGAGCAAATGTTTCATCGAAGTCAATGCCTTCCACTTGAGTATATCCTTGAGCAACGAGACGAGCTTTGTTTCTGACAACTTGACCATGCTCATCTTGCTTGTTGCGGTATATCCATTTGGTGCCTATTATGTTGTGCTTCCTTGGATCAGGACGCTTGACCAGTTCCCATACATTATTCAGCTCAAACTGTTGAAGCTCTTCTTGCATAGCTTGAATCCATTCAGGTTCCATGAAGGCTTCTTCAACTTTCTTGGGTTCTGATATTGATACGAATGCGAAGTGCCCACCAAAATTTGCTAGCTGAGTTGCCCTTGAACGAGTGAGTGGACCAGGTGCATTGATGCTATCAATTATTCTTTCAATCTGCACTTCATTGGCAACGCGAGGATGTACCGGGCGAAGACTTTGCTCTTGCTGATCTGTGTTGTTGTTTGGAGGAATGTCTTCAGGCTGAGCATTGTCTTCATGTTGATCAGGTGCTGAGATGATAAGTTCTTCTTCAGGATGAGCTTCAGAAGGTATAATCTCTCCAGTTCCCATAAGCTTGATTGATTCACTAGCTGGAACTTCATCTTGCACATTTGGCAGTTGCTCTCTTTGTGAACCATTTGTCTCATCAAACCGCACATCCACTGTTTCAACCACTTTGTAATGGAAGAGATTGAAGACTCTGTAGGAGTGTGAATCCTTTCCATATCCTAGCATAAAGCCCTCATGTGCTTTTGGTGCAAACTTTGAGGTGTGATGTGGGTCCTTGATCCAGCACCTTGCGCCAAATACTCTGAAGTAACTGACATTAGGCTTTTTGCCAGTAAGGAGCTCATAGGATGTCTTGTTCAGAAGCTTGTGAAGATAAACATGATTGATTGTATGGCATGCAGTGTCAATGGCTTCAGTCCAGAATTTTCTTGGAGTCTTGTATTCATCTAGCATTGTTCTGGCCATCTCAATGAGTGTTCTGTTCTTGCGTTCGACGACGCCATTCTGCTGTGGCGTGTACGGAGCTGAGAATTCATGTGTGATGCCCAAGGTATCAAGATATGTATCAAGGCCAGTGTTCTTGAATTAAGTGCCATTGTCACTTCTGATGTGCTTTATCTTGGCGCCAAAATTGTTCATAGCTCGATTGGCGAAGCGTCTGAAGACATCCTGCACTTCAGTCTTGTAAAGGATTATGTGCACCCAAGTATATCTAGAGTAATCATCAACAATCACGAAGCCATAAAGGCAAGCAGTAGTAGTAAAGGTTGAGTAGTGAGTGGGTCCGAAAAGATCCATGTGGAGCAGTTCGAAGGGTTGAGTAGTAGTCATGATTGTCTTCGAAGGATGTTTTGCCCTTGTCATCTTCCCTGCTTCACAGGCACCGCATAAGTGATCTTTCTTGAACTTGACGCCCTCGATGCCTATGACATGCTTATTCTTCGCAAGGGTGTGGAGGTTCCTCATGCCAGCATGCCCAAGCCTCCGATGCCAAAGCCAGCATTCTGAAGCTTTTGCAAGAAGACATACTGCAAGTTGTGGCCCTGCTGAGAAATCTACCACGTACAAATCACCTTTCCGATACCCTTCAAACACTAGAGACTTGTCAGATTCCATTAGTACCAGACAACGATATTTTCCAAACATTACGATCATATTCAAATCGCAAAGCATTGAGACAGACATTAAGTTGAAGCCAAGGGATTCAACAAGCATGACTTTATCCATGTGTTGATCCTTTGAGATTGCAACTCTACCTAGACCCAATACCTTACTTTTACCAGTGTCAGCAAATGTGATGTGGCTCTTGTCGGATGGACGTAATGTTGAGTCCATAAGAAGGCTTCTTTTGCCAGTCATGTGATTTGTACACCCACTGTCAATAATCCATTCTGAAGACTTTGAAGTTGCTAGTGTCGTACCCTACAGTGCAGTTAGGGGGATAGGCTTCACGAAGAGAATTGTGAAGCAAAAACATTTGACGAACCAGTGGGTTATGAAAACTTAGATCCAGATTAGGACTAATAGGGAGAGTAGCATGCGATTCAGGAACGAAGTACATAATGATGCCGTTCGGGCATTTTATCTTGCGCCCTACAAGATTTTTAAGGTCCCCAGCAATAGCATCAGAAGATTTTGTTTTTCTGCTGGAGACCTTTCCCTGCAAAAGAGAGTTAAGCTTTCTTAACCACCCACATCTTCAAGGGTGGCTTAGAAGCAATAAGTCTAAGTGCATCATCTGAGAATTTTGGCTTTGAAGCCTTAGCAAACAGTCTTGCAGGTGGACAATAATACTCATAGGAATAAGCAGAATAATTTTTGGTCATATGCACATGACGGTTCGATGGACCGCTCTCATATTCATATGCCCGAGTATGGTTTCCCTGCAAAACATTTGCGTTAGTGTGACTCAGGTGAGTCCTCTGATTGTATGAAGCCTTTGGACCGTATGAAGCCTTTGGTCTGAGGTTTGTCTTCTTCAAGTGAGGTGTCATGAAGACATTCACAGGAAGATTTTCCAGACACTTTTTCGGAACCCAGATCTTCTTCATAGGCGGTCCATTCCTGCAGTTAGTACCAATGTACCTGGCAAACACTTCACCATTCTGATTCTTAAACAGTTTATAGCTTGCATCAAAGGATTCATCAATAATAATGGGGTTAGCACATGTGAAGCCAGATAAATTGGATGGATCTGGTGAAGTTTCCTTTGCAGCAACCCATGTGGTTTTGGGGTACTGCTCAGGTTTCCAGTAAGAGCCATCTGCATTTATTTTCCTCACGAACCCAACACCCTCTTTCCTAGGGTTTCGGTTCAGAATCTGCTTCTTGAGGACATCACATAATGTCTGATGTCCTTTAAGACTTTTGTACATCCCTGTTTCAAGCAATGTCTTCAACCTAGCATTCTCATCAGCAATAACAGTGGTATCCTCAGCAGAGGGGTTAGTTACCACATCAACAGTTGAAGATATTGCAACAGCAGTAGCAGTGGAACATTCAGCAACAGAAGTAGCATTATCACGCTCAATGCATTTAAGACATGGTGGTTCAAATCCTTCCTGAGCTGGACTGATCTGTTCGGCGCGAAGTGACTCGTTTTCCTTTTGAAGATCTTCATGAGCCGCTCTCAATTTCTCAAGTTCTTGCTTCCTTTGAAGATAATCATAGGAAAGCTTTTCATGAGTTGTTGAGAGAGTATCAAGTCGATCTTCAAGTTCCTGATACTTAACATGAAGGTTTTTTATGTCTTCAATTAAGGATTCAGATCGAGTCATTTCGGCACCCAAGAGATCATCGCTTCTGTCTAACAGTTTTTGAATATGTTCCATAGCTTTCTGTTGTTCAGTTGCAATTTTAGCAAGTGTTTCGTAGCTGGGTTTTGAATCACAGTCAGAGTCATCGTCACTAGATGTTTGATAGCGAGTAGTCCGTGTGTTTACCTTGGCACCGCGTGCCATGAAGCAGTAGGTAGGAGTGGAGTCGTTCTTGTCATTTGCATCGGTGTCGGTGATGAAGTCATTGTCTTAAGTGTTGAAGATGGACTTGGCGATGTATGCTGTAGCCAGAATCGCAATGCCAGAATCAGACTCCTCCTCAGACTCCACCTCTGCCTCCTCAGAAGCGGACTCTTCCTCTGAATCCATTTCCTTGGCAACAAATGCACGTGCCTTGCCAGATGAGCTCTTCTTGTGTGATGAAGACTTTGAGGAAGACTTGGAAGAAGACTTTGAGTATTTCTTCTTCTTCTTGTCGTCAGAATCATATTCCTTGCTCTTCTTCTTCCTTCTGTTCTCATTGTCCCACCGTGGACACTCAGAGATGAAGTGTCCAGTTTTCTTGCACTTGTGACATGTTTTCTTCTTGTAGTCATGAGCAGAGGCTTCATCATTCCTTGAGCTTGATCGTGAAGATTTTCTGAAGCCTTTCTTCTTGGTGAATTTTTGGAACTTCTTCACTAGCATTGCAAGTTCCCTTCCAATGTCTTCAGGATCATCAGAACTGCTGTCAGATTCTTCTTCAGATGAGGAAATAGCTTTTGCCTTCAAGGCACGAGTTCGCCCATAGTTTGGACCGTAGATATCTCTTTTCTCAGAAAGCTGAAACTCATGTGTGTTGAGCCTCTCAAGTATGTCAGACGGATCGAGTGTCTTGAAATCAGGACGTTCTTGAATCATCAGGGCTAGGATGTCAAACGAACTATCAAGTGATCTTAACAGCGTCTTGACGATTTTTCATGTTTGGTGATCTCAGTGGCGTCAAGGGCTTGAAGCTCATTTGTGATGTCAGTGAGCCGATCAAATGTGTGCTAGACATTCTCATTGTCATCTCGCTTGAAGCGGTTGAAGAGGTTGCGAAGAACACTGATTCTTTGATCCCTCTGGGTTGAGATGCCTTCATTGACCTTGGAGAGCCAGTCCC
Organism: Triticum urartu; assembly: GCF_056163025.1. Taxonomy (NCBI): domain Eukaryota; kingdom Viridiplantae; phylum Streptophyta; class Magnoliopsida; order Poales; family Poaceae; genus Triticum; species Triticum urartu. The sequence goes on from NC_141879.1 coordinate 513,909,310, forward strand.
AGACCAGCTTGGATGTCTTCAAAGCACTCACACGGCCATACTGTCCTTTTGTCAGATGACCACAGATGATATTTTTGGCAGTAGAGTCCAGTTGAGTGAACTTCTTGACATCAGCAGCAGTGACACCTTCTCCAGCCTTGGGAACGCCGTTCTCGACGACATACCATAGGTCGACGTCAATGGCTTCAAGATGCATGCGCATCTTATTCTTCCAGTAGGGATATTCAGTTCCATCGAAGACGGGGCACGCAGCGGAGACTTTGATTATCCCTGAAGTCGACATAGCTAAAACTCCAGGTGGTTAAACCGAATCACACAGAACAAGGGAGCACCTTGCTCTGATACCAATTGAAAGTGCGTTATATCGACTAGAGGGGGGGGGGTGAATAGGCAATTTTTATGAAAGTCTTCAAAACGTGGGAGTTATGAAGACAAACAGTGAAGATTATGCCTATTACTATGCAGCGGAAATTAGATTACACTAGGCTAGCCATGGTCATGTATTCAATAGAGTGAAAGCACAATAACAAACAGCTTCAGTGTAATAAGGATCAGGTAGGAAGAAGTTATGAAGCCAATCAGATCATACATTCACGTTGTGAAGACAAAAGATAAAGCAAGCATGCAATGGCTTCACAATGAGTAACAGTAAGAAAAGGAAGTGAAGATGAAACCAGTGACTCGTTGAAGACAATGATATGTTGGACCAGTTCCAGTTGCTGTGACAACTGTACGTCTGGTTGGAGCGGCTAGGTATTTAAACCTTAGGACACACAGTCCCGGACACCCAGTCCTGAACACACAGTTCAGGACACCAAGTCCTCACCGTATTCTCCTTGAGCTAAGGTCACTTAGTCCTCGCCCAATCACTCTGGTAAGTCTTCAAGGTAGACTCCCAAACCTTCACAGACTTTGTTCACTGGCAATCCACAATGTCTCTTGGAAGCTCTGAACGCGACGCCTAACCGTCTGGAGGATTCACAGTCCTCAAGTGTAATAAGTCTTCAGATCACACAGACAAGAAGACTTAAGTGATGCCCAATTTACTCTGGCTCTGGGTGGTTAGGGCTTTTCTCCTCACTAGGAATTTTCTCTCAAAGGCTTCGAGGTGGGTTGCTCTCAAACGACAAAAGCCGTGCACTGAAATCTGAGCAGCCAACCATTTATGGTTGTGGGGGTGGGCTATTTATAGCCACTTGGCAACCCGACCTGATTTGTCCGAAATGACCCTAGGTCACTAAGGAACTGACACGTGTCTCAACGGTTAGATTTCAAACTCTCATGGCAACTTTGCTTGGGCTACAAGCAAAGCTGACTTGTCCGGCTCTGGACAAGATTCGCTCTCATTGTCTTCACTCGAAGACATAGGTTTTTGATTTAGGCATCACTTTAGTCATTCTGACTGGTTCTCCTGGACCCCACTTAACAGTACGGTGGTTCCTATGACTCAACACAAAAGAAAAAGAACTACGAAAGATATAAGTCTTCGAGCTCCATAGGCTTCATAACGTGTCTTCTTTTGTCATAGTCTTCAATGTGAATATCTTCATATACCACCTTTGTCTTTAATGTCTTCATACATTTTTAGGGGTCATCTCTGGTAGTAAAACCGAATCAATGAGGGACTTCTACCTGTGTTTTCCTGCAATTCTCACAAACACATTAGTCCCTCAACTAGGTTTGTCGTCAATACTCCAAAACCAACTAGGGGTGGCACTAGATGCACTTACACCGGTATATGCCCGAATTCACCCGGAACCATTCCGATGTCCAAACATAGTCATCCAATATATCGATCTTTATGTCTTGACCACTTCGAGACTCCTCATCATGTCCGTGATCATATTCGGGACTCCCAAAAACCTTCGGTACATCAAAACACATAAACTCATAATACCGATCGTCACCGAACGTTAAGCGTGCGGACCCTACGGGTACGATAACTATGTAGACATGACCGAGACTCATCTCTGGTAAATAACCAATAGCGGAACCTGGATGCTCATATTGGTTCCTACATATTCTACGAAGATCTTTATCGGTCAAACCGCATAACAACATACGTTGTTCCCTTTGTCATCAGTATGTTACTTGCCCGAGATTCGATCATCGGTATCATCATACCTAGTTCAATATCGTTACCGGAAAGTCTCTTTACTCGTAACGTAATGCTATATCCTATAACTAACTCATTAGTTACATTGCTTGCAAGGCGTATAGTGATGTGCATCATCGAGAGGGCCCAGTGATACCTCTCCGATACACGGAGTGCCAAATCCTAATCTTGATCTATGCCAACTCAACAAACACCATCGGAGACACCTGTAGAGCATATTTATAGTCACCTAGTTACATTGTGACGTTTGATGGCATACTAAGTGTTCCTCCGGTATTCGGGAGTTGCATAATCTCATAGTCATAGGAACATGTATAAGTTATGGAGAAAGCAATAGCAGCAAACTAAACGATCATCGTGCTAAGCTAACGGATGGGTCTAGTCAATCACATCATTCTCTAATGATGTGATCCCGTTTATCAAATGACAAGTCTTTGTCCATGGCTAGGAAACTTTAACCATCTTTGATCAATGAGCTAGTCAAGTAGAGGCATGCTAGTGACACTCTATTTGTCTATGTATTCACAGATGTACTAAGTTTCCAGTTAATACAATTCTACCATGAATAATAAACATTTATCATGATATAAGGAAATATAAATAACAACTTTATTATTGCCTCTAGGGCATATTTCCTTCAGTCTCCCACTTGCACTAGAGTCAATAATCTAGATTACATTGTAATGATTCTAACACCCATGGGGTCTTGGTACTGATCATGTTTTGCTCGTGAGAGAGGCTTAGTCAACGGGTCTTGAAAGTGCGTTATATCGACTAGAGGGGGGGGGGTGAATAGGCGATTTTTATGAAAGTCTTCAAAACGTGGAAGTTTCGAACACAAACGATAGAAATAGACCTATTACCATGCAGCGGAAGGTAGACTACACTAGGCAAACCATAGTCAAGTATTCAATGAAGTGAAAGCACAATGACCTATAGCAGCTAGGTAGTTAGGATCAGGTAGGAAGATATTATGAAGCCAAACAGAACACGCAGTCACTCAGTGAAGACAAAAGATAGTGCAATCATACAATGACTTCACAAGGACCAACAGTAAGTAAAGGGAAAGGAAGGATGAAACCAGTGACTCGTTGAAGACAATGATTTGTTAGACCAGTTCCAGTTGCTGTGACAACTGTACGTCTGGTTAGGGCGGCTAGGTATTAAAACCCGAGGACACACAGTCCCGGACACCCAGTCCTGAACACGCAGCTTAGGACACCCAGTCCTCACCGTATTCCCCTTGAGCTAAGGTCACATAGACCTCGCCCAATCACTCTAATAAGTCTTCAAGGTAGACTCCCAAACCTTCACAGACTTCGTTCACCGGCGATCCACAATGACTCTTGGATGCTCAGAACGCGACGCCGAACCGGCTGGAGGATTCACAGTCCTCAAGTGTAATAAGTCTTCAGATCACACAGACAGGAAGACTTAAGTGATGCCTAACACTCTTTGGCTCTGGGTGGTTAGGGCTTTATCCTCGCAAGGAATTCTCTCTCAAAGGCTTCGAGGTGGGTTGCTCTCAAACGACAAAAGCCGTACTCTAACTCGGAGCAGCCAACCGTTTATGGTTGTAGGGGGTGGCTATTTATAGCCACTAGGCAACCCGACCTGATTTGTCCGAAATGACCCTGGGTCACTAAGGAACTGACACGTGTTCCAATGGTCAGATTTCAAACACACACGGCAACTTTACTTGGGCTACAAGCAAAGCTGACTTGTCCGACTCTGGACAAGATTCGCTCTCATAGTCTTCACTCGAAGACATAGGTTTTGGTTAAGCATCACTTCAGTCATTCTGACTGGTTCTCTTGGACCCCACTTAACAGTACGGTGGTTCCTATGACTCAACAAGGTAGAAAAAGAACTACGAAAGATCTAAGTCTTCGAGCTCCATAGGCTTCATGCGATGTCTTCTCTTGTCATAGTCTTCAATGTGAATATCTTCACATACCACCTTTGACATCAATGTCTTCATACATTTTTAGGGGTCATCTCTGGTAGGAAAACCGAATCAATGAGGGACTTCTACCTGTGTTATCCTGCAATTCTCACAAACACATTAGTCCCTCAACTAGGTTTGTCATCAATACTCCAAAACCAACTAGGGGTGGGACTAGATGCACTTACAATCTCCCCCTTTTTGGTGATTGATGACAAACTAGTTGAAGTTTTCAATGGGGAATATAATGTGAAATTGTAAAGGATAAGGAATTGTCTTCATAAGTTGCAAGGGCTCCCCCTGAAGATGTGCATATGAGTAATTTGCTTTTGGAATGCAAATGCACATGGCAGGTTGTACTTGTGGAGATCCTCTTCAACTTATGATGACAATTCATTATGCATGTGAAGGTATGTGAAGATAATGACATGCATAATGGAAAATGGACGTCTGCAAAATGATCTAAGTGCGGAATTTATCATCGCATCACAAAGTAGCAAATAAGTAGCAGACGACCATCGAGTTTAAGTGTTACAACTCAAAGAACCAAATGTATCAAAACGAGAGTTGTAAACACTAGGCAAAATATAAAGCAACCGCCCATATGGACCTGCTTGAAGACTATCGAACTCATATGCTTCTCCCCCTTTTGTCAGTAAGGACCAAAAAGGTTTGAAGATATAGAGCATCTACTCGTTCCCATGAAGAGTAGGTGAAGCAGCAGGGTCGTCGGTGGTGTTCGGCGGTGCAGAAGAACTTGGAGCAGTGTCGAAGCATGCTGAAGGAGGGGGTGGTGAAGTAGCATCGTCTTCGTCCTCGATCACTCGGGCATTCACAGTTGCCGCAGAGGAAGAGAACTCAGAGTCTTCAAGAGATGGAGTTCGTCGCAGCACTGCCCTTCGGGGAGGTGTGGAGTCAAACTTGAAGCGTTCAGAGAAGCCATCCTCTTGAAGATCATCTTCAGAGCACATAAGCGTCAGCCCTTTCCATGCGCGTCGAGAGGTTTCATGGGCAACAAAGGCATTCTTGGTGGCAAGATTGCGAATGCGGTTAACATCCACCAAGAGGCTTTGCATTTGGCGCTTCAGCCAGTCATGATGCCTATCCTGTTTCTGATGAAGAGCCACCATAAGCTCTCGGTCATTGAGAACACGAGATCGCTTCTTGGGTCGTTGGGCAATAGTGCTTTCGGTGGCTTCAATAAGGGCACGATGAGGTGCACGTGTAGTTCCAACTAGAGGATAAACACGAGTGACTGCTTCAACTCCTTCAATGTTCTGAGAGAAACTTTGATGCTCCGCATTCTGAAGACTAAGAGGCTCCTTGGCAGGCTCAGGATAAATGGCTTCAACGGACATATCCACATCAGGCAGAAAGATCCGATGATTGCGAGCAGATGGCTGATATGAGATAGCGGAGTGGAGTTTAATCAGCCGCATTATCCATGGAGCGTAGAACTTCAAGCCAAAAAGATCAGAGCCTGATGTAGCAAGTTGGCGGATGAAGAAGTCTTGTGCATTGAAGCATTTGCCATGAAGAATATAGAAGACCAAAGTCTTCATTGCACCTTGCAGCTTGGCATGTGGAGAATGCCTTTGATGGGCCAGAGAGTTCGCCTTATGATGTGATAGATAGTCCTTGGTAGATACTCAAGGTCTTCAACAAAGAACTCCTTAGGATATGCAGCATCTTGTGGCAAGGGCTTCATCATACTGAGCATTTGACTCATGTTCGGTTCAGGCTTCTGAAAGATGTTCTCCATAGCTTCACTGTGAAGCTGATAGCCAGGTTCATAGAGATCTCCAGGAGTGGGCAGACTAGTGAGCTCAATGACATCAAAGGCTTTGGCTTCGTGATGAACATTTCCTGTCATCCACTCCAGGACCCAAGTCTTCGGATCTCTGTTGTAGCCACGTATGTGAAGTGTGGCATAAAATTGGAGTAGCAACTCTTCGTTCTAGTGCTCTTGGTCGGTGACAAAAGGCAACAGTCCAACCTCTTTGAAGCAATCCAGAGCTTCTTCCAGACAGGGCAGACCAGCTATTGCTTCGGTGTCAAGACGCTTATGTGGGAAGATGCAACCTTGATTGTACAGAGTGCAGGAGTAATAGCTTTGCTGTGGATAGCTCCAGAACCGATCAGAAGATATTCGTTCCCTTGAGTAGGGGTTCTTAGAGCTGTTGAAGAAAGTGTTGTCTGCTTTGAAGCCGTTGACATTGAAGGATCCAGGTGCTGATGCAGGACCTGGAAACCTGGGCAACCTTCGAATTGGCTTCTGTACCTGAGGCTTATGCTCTATATGATAGTCAAACTGAGGACCAGCAGCAGGCGCAGGAACAGAAGCAGTAGCATCATTGGCTTCGCTGACTTCTGGTTCTTGGGTTGGTGTAGGCTCCACATTTGCTTCAGCCATGACAGCGTCAGTGGCTTCATTGGTGTTGGTGGTGGCAGCCTCAAGATTTTCTACCTCCACTTGATGAGCTGGAGGATCGGGCACAGACACGTTCTCCGCGAGAACAGCTTCGTCAGTAGTTGGGGGAGTGGGGACACGTTCTTCTTCTTGGGTGTCATCGGCTGATGCAGCCAGAATGTCTTCAGCAGCTTTAGCTTCAGATTCAGAGACTGGAGGCCTTGGTCCTTTGTGAAGCCTGCGTAACGCTGGCGACGCTTTTGGAGAAGGAGTTGGCTGGGCCTCAAGGTCATCTTCTTCTTGTTCTTGTGGGTGATCAGCCCATGATGCATCTTGAGCAATTGGCGTCAGAGGACGACCAATGCTGATGAGTTCGCTGTGCGTAAGCATAGGCGATGATACCTGTTGGTGCTCGATCCGAGGAAGAACTGCATCATCTTCAACATGGTCATGGTGACCAATGTCTTCAGCAGCAGTGGGATCAGCTGCTGGAAAGTCTTCAGCTTCATGAGCCTCTGTGAAAGCAGGCTCATGGACAGTCAGTTGGCGCTCTTGATGTTCAGCGGCAGGGCGAACCATGGAGATGGGTTCAACAAGTAAGGGCTCTGTGGGAGCAGCCCGTTCCTTCTTGGTCTTCCGCTTCTTCTTGGAGGGAGCAGCATCAGAGGCTTCAGAATGTTTCCTCTTTCTGGCTTCAGCCTCAGCAGTCCTTGTCTTCTTCAGTTCTGAAGCGGTAGACCTGGCTTTTGGCTTCGAGCCAGTCATGCTGGTTGGGAAGACAATGGGATGTGCTTCCTGCCTTGGTGCGTCGGGTTCGGCCATAGCGGGCTTCTTCTTCTTCTTCTTCTTCTTCTTCTTCTTCTTCTTCTTCTTCTTCTTCTTCTTCTTCTTCTTCTTCTTCTTCTTCTTCTTCTTCTTCTTCTTCTTCTTCTTCTTCTTCTTCTTCTTCTTCTTCTTCTTCTTCTTCTTCTGCTTTGCAGCCATCCTGGGGTCGATGCCAGGATGACCAAGGGCCTTGCGCTTCTCAGCCTCATTGTAGGCTTGCACACTCTTGTCAGCCAGGACCTTCATGCGCTCACGAGAACCTTGAGCTTTTGCACGTTTCTTGAGAAAGGCTTCTTTGAGCTCGTGCAACATAATCTTGAAGTTTTTCACCTCTTGCATGCTGAGCTTGGCCATATGCTTCTTGAACTGAGCTTTCTCAAAGTCAATCTTTTTCTTCAGTTCGACGAGGCGCTGAGCTAGAGCTAGCTCTGAAGCAATGGCGCCATGGAAGGCGACACTGAGGCCAATTGGAAGTTGCAGATCTTTGAAGCTGAGGTTGGGCGTGTCAAACCACTCATCAATGAAGTTGTGGATGATTTCCATGTCAAAGAGAGGCAGATCATTGAAGATTTCTGCTTCTTCTTTGCTCTTGATCAGTTGCTCAAGAGCATCATCTGCTAGATCTTCATCACTAGACAGATCAATGGCATCATTGCGCAGAATGGCAGCAGCAGTCAGTTCTTGGCTGGTGTGTGGCAGAGGCATCTTGACTCTCTGGGGCTTGGAGATGCGTGACAGATCTTCAGACTGCACACTGTCTTCAGGAGGTGCAGTAGCCAGTGGCTTCGCCCATGAAATTTTCGGTGGAGCATCTGATCTTGAAGACTTAGCCTTCTTTGGCTTCTGCGGCTTTGGAGTAGGGGCTGGGGCTTCATCAGTGTCAGCATCATTATCAAAATGATCCACTTTGGCACCTAGAACAGAAATGTGAGTAATGAGGCCATCCAGGTTGTAGAACGGACCGATGACATTGGGTTCTGCATCACGTGTGCCGTCAGTACGGGGAGCAGAGGGACCAGGGTTGAAGTCTAGTCCCAAAGACTTCTTGTTCTGCTTCGCTGAGTTTTTGGCAAACTGGAAGTTGCGCTTGAACAGATTGTCGTCACGACACCATAGTAGTGACGATGGGTGTGCATCTGCAGGCTGTGGTCCATGGACCATGCAGGGATAGAAGCCTTGTTCAATGGCTTCAGCTCTGGACCTGGGTTGAAGATTTTTGTATAGGATGTCTCCCCAAGGTCGCTTGATGGCATTTTTCTCAGCATATTCCTGGGTCACAAACCGGTATTTGAACCATTGTTCTGCCCAATATCTTCGAATCCATTGGATTCAGGTCTTGCGCTGATTGTAATCCTCTTCAGGATCTGTCTTGTAAAGCTCTGAGAGGTCATCAGGCAAATCTCTTGATGTTCCCCCACGACGCTGTCTGCCTCCCTTCCTTGCAGATATCTCTGTAGCCATGAACTTTAAACTAAATGACTTCAACACGTTCAAAGGCTTCAGAGGCTTTTGCTTGCTGGACAAACAGGAACTGGCTTCGGGAGAATTTATATGATGCTGTAAGAATTCTGCAAATGAATGCAGACTATGAGAACCAAGGAATTCTCCCACGGACATGTACCTGTGACAGCATTAAGGTGCGAGGGAAGGGGAAGAGGTCATATGCATTCTCAGAAGATTTTTGAAGATAAATCAGTTTAGAAGACATTGACCTCATCGTGCGAAGACATTCACTCATAGATAAGGAGTTGGTTCCAGATTTGTACGAATCCAGAGATCAGTACAAGTGAGGAATCTAACTACTTTGTGAAGCATAAGTGAACATACTAGGCATAATATGAGATGCAGTGTGAAGTGGATCTAACATGTGTGAACAGAAACTACTTGTGGTAGAAAGTGACGAATCTGTAGGATCAAAGGGGCCGTAAAAATGAGGTTTTTATTTACCACACAAAGAACTGCTAGACGGAGTAGAAGAAGAGGCCGAGCAGTTCGATCGTCCGTGCCCTAACTTGGCGACGAAGGACACCTACGGCGACGGCGGAGAAGACGATGTCCGCGGTCGGCGTGAAGACGGCGTCGGAGAGGTTGCGGCAGCTAAGCGCTTCGTCGCCGGCGTCGTCGAGGGCTAGCGGTGGCGCTAGGGTTCATGCGAGAGTGGAAGAAGAGATAATGACTGTGGTGTGGCGTGTATTTATAGGGACAGGGGTGGCTCAGTGTTATTACACAGGTGCCCCTGGCGATTCACATCTGAGGAACACGTGGCCATCATGCAGATATCGGAGGTTGTTCCACGTCCCACGCACGCCTGGATTGTCGGGTGGTCATTCCCACTTCTCCGGGTTTTAGGTGAAGGAATTAGCATTGAAAGCGGACTTAATGTTTGTCTCTATATCTTCTGCTGACAAGGACGCAGAGAAGACATTTGACAGTTTCAAGAGAATGCATATGATTTGGAGAGATAGAGTTTGAGATAGAAAGCATAGAGATGTTAGGGTCCGATCACATTCACTTACTTCAAAAGATTCAACAAGAAGACATAGCTATAAGTGAATGCTGTAGAGGACAGAACACTATTATATATATAATCAACATAGTGAAGATAATCATGAAGACATGTTGAGATTGAAGCCAAACCAAATGTGAAGACATAGCAAATGTAACGCCATGAGTGAAACACTTCAAACAGAACATTTGGTGGTGGCGTTACCCACCGTATAGGAAGTGTTAGAACCAGACACGGCGCACAATTATCGTGGCGCTCCGAGGTCAAATTCCTCATTAATGTATTCACACTTAGAATGCATGTCTTCATTGATTGAAGATATACTTTGCTTCGTGTGTTGCACATCTAAGTCATCAATATGCATAAGTGTTAGGATGTGTGCCTGATCACAGGACATTTGAGGATTCCAAGATATTTAGCTCACATCGTAACTTGCAAAATCTCTTCTCATCCAAGGGCTTGGTGAAGATATCTGCCAATTGCTCTTCAGTGTTGACGTGTATGATATCAATATCTTCCTTCACAACATGATCTCTGAGAAAGTGATGACGAATCTCAATGTGCTTTGTCTTCGAGTGCTGAACTAGGTTGTTGGCAATCTTGATGGCGCTTTCGTTGTTGCAGTAGAGTGGCACTTGCTTCAGATGAATGCCATAGTCTTTGAGTGTTTGCTTCATCCACAGAAGCTGGGCGCAGCAAGATCCAGCAGCAATGTATTCAGATTCAGCAGTGGAGAGAGATACACAGTTCTGCTTCTTTGAAGACCAACATACAAGTGATCGTCCCAGAAAATGACATGTGCCTGATGTAGACTTGCGATCATCCTTGTCACCAGCATAATCAGCATCCGAGAATCCAACTATATCAAACTCTGAGCCCTTTGGATACCATAATCCTAGAGTTGGGGTGTAAGCCAAATATCGAAGAATTCGCTTCACAGCTAAGTGATGCGATTCCTTTGGTGCCGCTTGGAATCGAGCACACATGCTAACACTAAGCATAATATCTGTCCTAGATGCACATAGATAAAGTAAAGAACCAATCATGGAGCGGTATACTTTTTGATCGAACTCTTTACCATTGTCGTCGGGACCCAGATGATGTTTGGCTGGCATTGGCGCCGTGAAGCCTTTGCAGTCTTGCATACCGAACTTCTTTAGGCAATCTTTGAGATACTTCTCTTGAGATATAAAGATGCCGTTGCGTTGCTGTCGTATTTGAAGACCAAGGAAGAACTTCAGCTCTCCCATCATGGACATCTGGTATTGCTCTTGCATCATATATCCAAACTCTTCACTATATTTCTGATTGGTGCAGCCGAAGATAATGTCATCCACATATATTTGGCACACAAACAGTTCATCATCATATGTCTTCGTGAAGAGAGTGGGGTCGAGGGAACCAGGTGTGAAGCCTTTGCTTTTCAGGAAGTATTTGAGTGTGTCATACCAAGCCCGAGAGGCTTGTTTGAGGCCATACAGTGCCTTGTTGAGTTTGTATACCATGTCAGGATGCTTTGGATCTTCAAAGCCAGGCGGTTGTGCAACATACACTTCTTCTTCAATCTTGCCATTGAGAAAAGTGGTCTTCACATCCATTTGATATAGAAGTATGTTATGATGATTTGCATAGGCCAGCAGTATGCGTATGGCTTCAAGTCGAGCCACGGGAGCAAATGTTTCATCGAAGTCAATCCCTTCCACTTGAGTATATCCTTGAGCAACGAGACGAGCTTTGTTTCTGACAACTTGACCATGCTCATCTTGCTTGTTGCGGTATATCCATTTGGTGCCTATTATATTGTGCTTCCGAGGATCAGGACACTTAACCAGTTCCCATACATTATTCAGCTCAAACTATTGAAGCTCTTCTTGCATAGCTTGAATCCATTCAGGTTCCATGAAGGCTTCTTCAACTTTCTTGGGTTCTGTTATTGAGACGAATGCGAAGTGCCCACAGAAATTTGCTAGCTGTGTTGCCCTTGAATGAGTGAGCGGACCGGGTGCATTGATGCTATCAATTATTCTCTCAATCTGCACTTCATTGGCAACACGAGGATGTACAGGGCGAAGATTTTGCTCTTACTGATCATTGTCATTGTTAGAGGGATTATCTTCAGGCTGAGCATTGTCTTCAGGTTGATCAGGTGCGGAGATGATAAGTTCCTCTTCAGGTTGAGCTTCAGAGGGTATGATTTCTCCAGTTCCCATAAGTTTGATTGATTCACTGGATGGAACTTCATCTAGCACATTTGGCAGGTGCTCTCTTTGTGAACCGTTAGTCTCGTCGAACCGCACATCCACTGTTTCAACCACTTTATAATGAAAGAGATTGAAGACTCTGTAGGAGTGCGAATCCTTTCCATATCCAAGCATAAAACCCTCATGTGCTTTAGGTGCAAATTTTGAAGTGTGATGTGGATCCTTGATCCAGCACCTGGCACCAAATACTCTGAAGTAACTGACATTTGGCTTCTTGCCAGTAAGGAGATCATAAGATGTCTTATTCAGAAGCTTGTGAAGATAAACACGGTTGATTGTATGGCATGCAGTATCAATGGCTTCAGGCCAGAGTTTTCTTGGAGTCTTGTATTCATCAAGCATCGTTCGGGCCATCTCAATGAGTGTTCCGTTCTTGCGTTCGACGATGCCATTCTGTTGTGGCGTGTACAGAGCTGAGAATTCATGTGTGATGCCCAAAGTATCAAGATATGTATCAAGGCCAGTGTTCTTGAATTCAGTGCCATTGTCACTTCTGATGTGCTTTATCTTGGCGCCATAGTTGTTCATTGCTCGATTGGCGAAGCGTTTGAAGACATCCTGCACTTCAATCTTGTAGAGGATTATGTGCACCCAAGTATATCTAGAATAATCATCAACAATGACAAAGCCATAGAGACAAGCAGTAGTAGTAAGAGTTGAGTAATGAGTGGGACCGAAAAGATCCATGTGGAGCAGTTCGAAGGGTCGAGTTGTTTTCATGATTTTCTTCGAGGGATGCTTGGCCCTCGTCATCTTTCCTGCTTCACAGGCACCGCATAAGTGATCTTTCTTGAACTTGACACCCTCGATGCCTATGACATGCTTCTTCTTTACAAGGGTGTGGAGGTTCCTCATGCCAGCATGCCCTAGCCTCCGATGCCAGAGCCAGCATTCTGAAGCTTTTGCCAGAAGACATACGGCAAGCTGTGGTCCTGCTAAGAAATCTACCACGTACAAATCATCTTTCCTATACCCTTCAAACACTAGAGACTTGTCAGATTCCATTAGAACAAGGCAACGATATTTTCCAAACATCACGATCATGTTTAAATCGCAAAGCATTGAGGCAGACATTAAGTTGAAACCAAGGGATTCAACAAGCATGACTTTATCCATGTGTTGATCCTTTGAGATTGCAACTATACCTAGACCCAATACCTTACTTTTACCAGTGTCAGCAAATGTGATGTGACTCTTGTCGGGTGGACGTAAGGTTGAGTCCATAAGAAGGCTTCTCTTGCCAGTCATGTGATTGGTACACCCACTATCAATAATCCATTTTGAAGCTGCTGGTGTCGTACCCTACAGTGCAGTTAGGGGGATAGGCTTCACGAAGAGAATTGTGAAGCAAAAACATTTGACGAACCAGTGGGTTATGAAAGCTTAGATCGAGATTTGGACTGATAGGGCGAGTAGCAAGCAATTCAGGAACAAAGTACATAATAAGACCATTCGGGCATTTGATCTTGCGCCCTACAAGATGTTTAAGGTCCCCAGCAATAGCGTCAGACGATTTTGGTTTTCTGCTGGAGACCCTTCCCTGCAAAAGAGAGTTAAGCTTTCTTAGCCACCCACATCTTCAAGGGTGGCTTAGAAGCAATAAGTCTAAGTGCAACATGTGAGAACTTTGGCTTTGGAGCCCTAGCAAAAAGTCTTGCAGGAGGACAATAGTACTCATAAGAATAAGCAGAATAGTTCTTGGTCTTATGAACATGGCGGTTTGATGTACCGCGCTCATATTCATAGGCCTGAGTATGGCTTCCCTGCAAAACATTTGCGTTAGTGCGACTCGGGTGAGTCCTCTATCTGTATGAAGCCTTTGGACACCTGTGGTGTCATGATGACATTCACAGGAAGATTCTCCAAACACCTTTTCGGCACCCAGATCTTCTTCACAGGCGACATTCCTGCAATTAGTACCAATATACCTGGCAAACACTTCACCATTCTGATTCTTAAACAGTTTATAGTTTGCATCAAAGGATTCATCAATAACGATGGGATTAGCACAAGTGAAGCCAGATAGGGTGGATGGATCCGCTGAGGGTTCCTTTGCCAGCAACCCATGTGGTTTTGGGGTACTGCTCATGTTTCCAGTAAGAGAAATCAACATTCATTTTCCTTTCGAACCCAACACCCTCTTTCCTAGGGTTTCGGTTTAGGATCTGCCTTTTGAGGACATCACATAGTGTCTGATGCCCTTTGAGACTTTTGTACATTCCTCTTTCAAGCAGTGTCTTCAACCTAGCATTCTCATCAGCAATAGCAGTGGTATCCTCAGCGGAGGGGTTAGTTACCACATCAACAGTTGAAGATATTGCAATAGTAGCAGCAGTAGAACATTTAGCAACAGAGGTAGCATTATCACGCTTAATGAATTTAAGACATGGTGGTTCAAATCCTTCCTGAGCGGAACTGATCTGTTTGCGCGAAGTGACTCGTTTTCCTTTTGAAGATCTTCATGAGCCACTCTCAATTTCTCAAGATCTTGCTTCCTTTGAAGATAATCATAGGAAAGCCTTTCATGAGTTGTTGAGAGCGTTTCATGACGACTTTCAAGTTCCTCATACTTAATATGAAGATTTTTTATGTCTTCAATTAAGTACTGAGATCGAGTCATTTCAGCGTCTAGCAGATCATCGCTTTTGTCTAACAGTTTTTGAATATGTTCCATAGCTTTCTGTTGTTCAGTTGCAATTTTAGCAAGTGTTTTGTAGCTGGGTTTGGAATCACAATCAGAGTCATCTTCACTAGATGTTTGATAGTGAGTAGTGTGTGTGTTTACCTTGGCACTGCGTGCCATGAAGCAGTAGGTAGGAGCGGAGTAGTCCTTGTCATTTGCATCGGTGTCGGTGATGAAGTCGTTGTCTTCAGTGTTGAAGATGGACTTGGCAACGTATGCTGTAGCTAGACTCGCAACGCCAGAATCGGACTCCTCCTCAGACTCCACCTCCGCCTCCTCAGAAGCAGACTCCTCCTCTGAATCCATTTCCTTGCCAACAAATGCACGTGCCTTGCCAGATGAGCTCTTCTTGTGTGATGAAGACTTGGAGGTAGACTTGGAAGAAGATTTTGAGTATTTCTTCTTCTTCTTGTCGTCAGAGTCATACTCCTTGCTCTTCTTCTTCTTCTTGTTGTTCTCACTGTCCCACTGCGGACACTCAGAGATGTAGTGGCCAGGTTTCTTGCACTTGTGGCATGATCTTTTCTTGTAGTCATAAGCAGAAGCTTCATCATTCCTTGAGCTTGATCGTGAAGACTTTCTGAAGCCTTTCTTCTTGGTGAATTTTTGGAACTTCTTCACAAGCATAGCAAGCTCCTTTCCAATGTCTTCAGGATCATCAGAACTACTGTCGGATTCTTCTTCAGATGTGGAGACAGCTTTTGCCTTCAAGGCACGAGTTCGCCCATAGTTGGGACCGTAGATGTCTCTTTTCTCAGAAAGCTGAAACTCGTGTGTGTTGAGCCTCTCAAGTATGTCAGACGGATCGAGTGTCTTGAAGTCGGGACGTTCTTGAATCATCAGGGCTAGGGTGTCAAACGAGCTGTCAAGTGATCTCAGGAGTGTCTTGACGACTTCATGCTTGGTGATCTCAGTGGCGCCGAGAGCTTGAAGCTCATTTGTGATATCAGTGAGTCGATCAAATGTGAGCTGGACATTCTCATTGTCATTTCTCTTGAAGCGGTTGAAGAGGTTGCGAAGGACGCTGATTCTCTGATCTCTCTAGGTTGAGATGCCTTCATTGACCTTGGAGAGCCAGTCCCATACTAGCTTAGATGTTTCCAAAGCACTTACACGGCCATACTGTCCTTTGGTCAGATGACCACAGATGATGTTCTTGGCAGTGGAGTCCAGTTGAACGAACTTCTTGACATCAGCAGCGGTGACACCTTCACCAGCCTTAGGAACGCCATTCTTGACGACATACCATAGGTCGACATCAATGGCTTCAAGATGCATGTGCATCTTATTCTTCCAGTAGGGATATTCAGTTCCATCGAAGACGGGACATGCATCAGAGACTTTAATTATCCGTGCAGTCGACATAGCTAAAACTCCAGGTGGTTAAACCGAATCACACAGTACAAGGGAGTACCTTGCTCTGATACCAATTGAAAGTGTGTTATATCGACTAGAGGGGGGTGAATAGGCGATTTTTATGAAAGTCTTCAAAACGTGGAAGTTTTGAAGACAAACGATAGAAATAGACCTATTACCATGCAGCGGAAGGTAGACTACACTAGGCAATCCATAGTCAAGTATTCAATGAAGTGAAAGCACAATGACCTATAACAGCTAGGTAGTTAGGATCAGGTAGGAAGATATTATGAAGCCAAACAGAACACGCAGTCACTCAATGAAGACAAAAGATAGTGCAATCATACAATGACTTCACAAGGACCAACAGTAAGTAAAGGGAAAGGAAGGATGAAACCAGTGACTCGTTGAAGACAATGATTTGTTAGACCAGTTCCAGTTGCTGTGACAACTGTACATCTGGTTAGGGCGGCTAGGTATTTAAACCTGAGGACACACAGTCCCGGACACCCAGTCCTGAACACGTAGCTCAGGACACCCAGTCCTCACCGTATTCCCCTTGAGCTAAGGTCACACAGACCTCGCCCAATCACTCTGATAAGTCTTCAAGGTAGACTCCGAAACCTTCACAAACTTCGTTCACCGGCGATCCATAATGACTCTTGGATGCTCAGAACGCGACGCCTAACCGGCTGGAGGATTCACAGTCCTCAAGTGTAATAAGTCTTCAGATCACACAGACAGGAAGACTTAAGTGATGCCTAACACTCTTTGGCTCTGGGTGGTTAGGGCTTTATCCTCGCAAGGAATTATCTCTCAAAGGCTTCGAGGTGGGTTGCTCTCAAACTACAAAAGCTGTACTCTAACTCTGAGCAGCCAACCGTTTATGGTTGTAGGGGGTGGGCTATTTATAGCCACTAGGCAACCCGACCTGATTTGTCCGAAATGACCCTGGGTCACTAAGGAACTGACACGTGTTCCAACGGTCAGATTTCAAACACACACGGAGACTTTACTTGGACTACAAGCAAAGCTGACTTGTCCGACTCTGGACAAGATTCGCTCTCACAGTCTTCACTCGAAGACATAGGTTTTGGTTAAGCATCACTTCAGTCATTCTGACTGGTTCTCTTGGACCCCACTTAACAGTACGGTGGTTCCTATGAATCAACAAGGAAGAAAAAGAACTACGAAAGATCTAAGTCTTCGAGCTCCATAGGCTTCATGTGATGTCTTCTCTTGTCATAGTCTTCAATGTGAATATCTTCACATACCACCTTTGACATCAATGTCTTCATACATTTTTAGGGGTCATCTCTGGTAGGAAAACCGAATCAATGAGGGACTTCTACCTGTGTTATCCTGCAATTCTGACAAACACATTAGTCCCTCAACTAGGTTTGTCATCAATACTCCAAAACCAACTAGGGGTGGGTCTAGATGCACTTACAGGTCTGCAACATTCAGATCCGTATGTATCTTGCAAATCTCTATGTCTCCCACCTTGACTTGATCGTGGATGGAATTGAAGCGTCTCTTGATGTGCTTGGTTCTCTTGTGAAATCTGGATTCCTTTGCCAAGGCAATTGCACCAGTATTGTCACAAAAGATTTTCATTGGACCTGATGCACTAGGTATGACACCTAGATCGGATATGAACTCCTTCATCCAGACTCCTTCATTTGCTGCTTCTGAAGCAGCTATGTATTCCGCTTCGCATGTAGATCCCGCCACAACGCTCTGCTTGGAACTGCACCAACTGAAAGCTCCACCATTTAATAAAAATACGTATCCGGTTTGTGACTTAGAGTCATCCGGATCAGTGTCAAAGCTTGCATCGACGTAACCGTTTATGACGAGCTCTTTGTCACCTCCATAAATGAGAAACATATCCTTAGTCCTTTTCAGGTATTTCAGGTTGTTCTTGACTGCTGTCCAGTGATCCACTCCTGGATACTTTGGTACCTCCCGGCTAGACTAATAGCAAGGCATACATCAGGTATGGTACATAGCATTGCATACATGATAGAACCTATGGCTGAAGCATAGGGAATGACTTTCATTTTCTCTCTATCTTCTACAGTGGTCGGGCATTGAGTCTGACTCAACTTCACACCTTGTAACATAGGCAAGAATCCTTTCTTTGCTTGATCCATTTTGAACTTCTTCCAAACTTTATCAAGGTATGTGCTTTGTGAAAGTCCAATTAAGCGTCTTGATCTAGCTCTATAGATCTTGATGCCCAATATATAAGCAGCTTCACCGAGGTCTTTCATTGAAAAATTCTTATTCAAGTATCCTTTTATGCTATTCAGAAATTCAGTATCATTTCCGATCAACAATATGTCATACACATATAATATTAGAAATGCTACAGAGCTCCCACTCACTTTCTTATAAATACAGGCTTCTCCAAAAGTCTGTATAAAACCATATGCTTTGATCACACTATCAAAGCGTATATTCCAACACCGAGAGGCTTGCACCAGTCCATGAATGGATCGTTGGAGCTTGCACACTTTGTTAGCACCTTTTGGATTGACAAAACCTTCTGGTTGCATCATATACAACTCTTCTTTAATCCATTAAGGAATGCAGTTTTGACATCCATTTGCCAAATTTCATAATCGTAAAATGCGGCAATTGCTAACATGATTCGGACGGACTTAAGCATCGCTACGGGTGAGAAGGTCTCATCGTAGTCAACTCCTTGAACTTCTTGAAAACCTTTCGCAACAAGTTGAGCTTTGTAGACAGTAATATTACCGCCAACGTCAGTCTTCTTCTTGAAGATCCATTTATTCTCTATGGCCTGCCGATCGTCGGGCAAGTCAACCAAAGTCCAACCTTTGTTCTCATACATGGATCCCATCTCAGATTTCATGGCCTAAAGCCATTTTGCGGAATCTGGGCTCATCATCGCTTCCTCATAGTTCATAGTTCTGTTGGGGAACGCAGTAATTTCAAAAATTTCCTACGCACACGCAAGATCTACCATGGTGATGCATAGCAACGAGAGGGGAAGATTGTTGTCCACATACTGTCGTAGACCATAAGCGGAAGCGGAAGCATTATGACAACGCGGTTGATGTAGTCAAACGTCTTTACGATCCGACCGATCCTAGCACCGAAGGTACGACACCTCCACGATCTGCACACGTTCAGCTCGGTGCGTCCCGCGAACTCTAGATCCAGCTGAGTGTCAAGGGAGAGTTTCGTTAGCGCGACGGCGTGATGACGGCGATGATGAAGCTACTGGAATAGGGCTTCGCCTAAGCACTGCAACAATATGACCGAGGTGGATTATGGTGGAGGGGAGCACCACACACGGCTAAACAATGTCAACTTGTGTGTTCTAGGGTGCCCCTACCCCCGTATATAAAGGAGCAAGGGGGAGGCCGGCCAGCCCTAGGGCGCGCGAAGGAGGGGAGGAATCCTCCTAGTAGGAGTAGGATTCCTCCTTTCCTAGTCCTACTAGGACGAGGAAGGAAGGAATGGGAGATAGGAAGGAAGGGGGGGGGCGCCACCCCCTCTCCTAGTCCAATTCGGGCCCACGGGTTAGGGGGCGCGCAGCCTGCCCTGGCAGCCCCTCTCTCTCTCCACAAAGGCCCATCTAGGCCCACTAGTTCCCCGAGGGGGGGGGGGGTTCCGGTAACACTCCGGCACTCCAATTTTCTCCGAAATCACCCGGAACACTTTCGGTGTCTGAATATAGCCGTCCAATATATCAATCTTTATGTCTCGACCATTTCGAGACTCCTCGTCATGTCCGTGATCATACGCGGGACTCAGAACAACCTTTAATACATCAAAACACATAAACTCATAATACCGATTGTCACCAAATGTTAAGCGTGCGGACCCTACGGGTTCGAGAACTATGTATACATGACCGAGACTCATCTCTGGTCAATAACCAATAGCGGAACCTGTATGCTCATATTGGTTCCTACATATTCTATGAAGAACTTTATCGGTCAAACCGCATAACAACATACGTTGTTCCCTTTGTCATCGGTATGTTACTTGCCCGAGATTCGATCGTTGGTATCTCAATACCTAGTTCAATCTCGTTACCGGAAAGTCTCTTTACTCGTTCCGTAATGCAACATCTCATAACTAACTCATTATTCACATTGCTTGCAAGGCTTATAGTGATGTGCAAACCGAGAGGGCCCAGAGATACCTCTCCGATACACGGAGTGACAAATCCTAATCTTGATCTATTCCAACTCAACAAACACCATTGGAGACACCTGTAGAGCATCTTTATAGTCACCCAGTTACATTGTGACGTTTGATAGCACACTAAGTGTTCCTCCAGTATTCGGGAATTGCATAATCTCATAGTCATAGGAACATGTATAAGTTATGGAGAAAGCAATAGCAGTAAACTATACGATCATTGTGCTAAGCTAACGGATGGGTCAAGTCAATCACATCGTTCTCTAATGATGTGATCCCGTTCATCAAATGACAACTCTTTGTCCATGGCTAGGAAACTTAACCATCTTTGATCAACGAGCTAGTCAAGTAGAGGCATACTAGTGACACTCTGTTTGTCTATGTATTCACACATGTACTAAATTTCCGGTTAATACAACTGTATCATGAATAATAAGCATTTATCATGATATAAGGAAATATAAATAACAACTCTATTATTGCCTCTTGCAACCTCTTGAGCACTACGTTGGTTTTCCATGAAGAGGAAGGGATGATGCAGCAAAGTAGCGTAAGTATTTCCCTCAGTTTTTTAGAACCAAGTTATCAATCCAGTAGGAGGCTACACGCGAGTCCCTCGTACCTACACAAAACAAATAAATCCTCGCAACCAACGCGAATAGGGGTTGTCAATCCCTACACGGCCACTTACGAGAGTGAGATCTAATAGATATGATAAGATAAGATTTTTGGTATTTTTGTGATAAAGATGCAAAGTAAAATAAAGGCAAAGTAAAAAAGCAAAGGAAATAACTAAGTAGTAGGAGATTAATATGATAAAGATAGACCCGGGGGCCATAGGTTTCACTAGTGGCTTCTCTCGAGAGCATAAGTATTCTACGGTGGGTGAACAAATTACTTTTGAGCAATTGACAGAATTGAGCATAGTTATGAGAATATCTAGGTATGATTATGTATATAGGCATCACGTCCGAAACAAGTAGACCGACTCCTGCCTGCATCTACTACTATTACTCCACTCATCGACCGCTATCCAGCATGCATCTAGAGTATTAAGTTAAAAACATAGTAACGCCTTAAGCAAGATGACATGATGTAGATTGATAGACTCATGCCATATGATGAAAACCCCATCTTGTTATCCTCGATGGCAATAATACAATACGTGCCTTGCTGCCCCTACTGTCACTGGGAAAGGACACCGCAATATTGAACCCAAAGCTAAGCACTTCTCCCATTGCAAGAAAGATCAATCTAGTAGGCCAAACCAAACTGATAATTCGAAGAGACTTGCAAAGATAACCAATCATACATAAAAGAATTCAGAGAAGATTCAAATATTATTCATAGATAGACTTGATCATAAACCCACAATTCATCGGTCTCAACAAACACACCGCAAAAAGAAGATTACATCAAATATAACTCCACGAGAGAGGGGGAGAAAATTGTATTGAGATCCAAAAAGAGAGAAGATGCCATCTAGATAATAACTATGGACCCGTAGGTCTGAGGTAAACTACTCACACTTCATCGGAGAGGCTATGGTGTTGATGTAGAAGCCCTCCATGATTGATGCCCCCTCCGGCGGAGCTCCGGAACAGGCCCCAAGATGGGATCTCGTGGGTACAGAAAGTTGTGGCGGTGAAATTAGGTTTTTGGATCCGTATCTGATAGTTTGGGGGTACGTAGGTATATATAGGAGGAAGGAGTACGTCGGTGGAGCAACAGGGGGCCCACGAGGGTGGAGGGCTTGCCTGGTGGGGGTGGGCGCGCCCCCCTACCTCGTGGCCTCCTCTTTTGTGTCTTGACGTAGGGTCCAAGTCTCCCGGGTCTTGTTTGTTGAGAAAGTCACGTTCCCGAAGGTTTCATTCCGTTTGGACTCCGTTTGATATTCCTTTTCTTCGAAACCCTAAAACAGGCAAAAACAGCAATTCTGGGCTGGGCCTCCGGTTAATAGGTTAGTCCCAAAAATAATATAAAAGTGGATAATAAAGCCCAATAATGTCCAAAACAGTAGATAATATAGCATGGAGCAATCAAAAATTATAGATACATTGGAGACGTATCAAGCATCCCCAAGCTTAATTCCTGCTCGTCCTCGAGTAGGTAAATGATAAAAACAAAATTTTTGATGCGGAGTGCTACTTGGCATAATTTTAATGTAATTCTTCTTAATTGTGATATGAATATTCAAATCCGAAAGATTCAAGACAAAAGTTTAATATTGACAAAAAAATAATAATACTTCAAGCATACTAACAAAGCAATTATGTCTTCTCAAAATAACATGGCCAAAGAAAGTTATCCCTACAAAATCATATAGTCTGGCTATGCTCCATCTTCACTACACAAAATATTTAAATCATGCACAACCCCGATGACAAGCCAAGCAATTGTTTCATACTTTTGACATTCTCAAAACTTTATCAATTTTCATGCAATACATGAGCATGAGCCATGGATATAGCACTATAGGTGGAATAGAATGGTGGTTGTGGAGAAGACAAAAAAGGAGAAGATAGTCTCACATCAACTAGGCATTTCAACGGGCTATGGAGATGCCCATCAATAGATATCAATGTGAGTGAGTAGGGATTGCCATGCAACGGATGCACTAGAGCTATAAGTATATGAAAGCTCAAAAAGAAACTAAGTGGGTGTGCATCCAACTTGCTTGCTCATGAAGACCTAGGGCATTTTGAGGAAGCCCATCATTGGAATATACAAGCCAAGTTCTATAATGAAAAATTCCCACTAGTATATGAAAGTGATAACATGAGAGACTCTCTACTATGAATATCATGGTGCTACTTTGAAGCACAATTGTGGTAAAAGGATAGTAACATTGTCCCTTCTCTCTTTTTCTCTCATTTTTTTATTTGGGCCTTTTCCCTTTTTTATGGCCTCTTTTCTTTCTCCTTTTTTTCGTCCGGAGTCTCATCCCGACTTGTGGGGGAATCATAGTCTCCATCATCCTTTCCTCACCGGGACAATGCTCTAATAATGATGATCATCACACTTTTATTTTTCTTACAACTCAAAAATTACAACTCGTTACTTAGAACAAGATATGACTCTATATGAAAGCCTCCGGCGGTGTACCGGGATATGCAATGATGCATGAGTGACACATATGAAAGAATTATGAATGGTGGCTTTGCCACAAATACGATGTCAACTACATGATCATGCTAAGCAATATGACAATGATGGAGTGTCTCATGATAAACTGAACGGTGGAAAGTTGCATGGCAATATATCTCGGAATGGCTATGGAAATGCCATAATAGGTAGGTATGGTGTCTGTTTTGAGGAAGGTATATGGTGGGTGTATGATACCGGCGAAAGGTGCGCGGTATTAGAGGGGCTAGCAAAGGTGGAAGGGTGAGAGTGCGTATAATCCATGGACTCAACATTAGTCATAAAGAACTCATATACTTATTGCAAAAATCTACAAGTTATCAAAGCAAAGTATTACGCGCATGCTCCTAGGGGGATACATTGGTAGGAAAAGACCATCGCTCGTCCCTGACCGCCACTCATAAGGAAGACAATCAAAAAATAAATCATGCTCTGACTTCATCACATAACGATTCACCATACGTGCATGCTACGGGAATCACAAACTTTAACACAAGTATTTATCAAATTCACAACTACTCAACCATCACAACTTTAATATCACCATCTTCATATCTCAAAACAATTATCAAGCATCAAACTTCTCATAGTATTCAACACACTCATAAGAAAGTTTTATTATTAATCTTGTATACCAAGCATATTAGGATTTTAAGAAAATTACCATGCTATTTAAGACTCTCAAAATAATCTAAGTGAAGCATGAGAGATCAATAGTTTCTATAAAACAAATCCACCACCGTGCTCTAAAAGATATAAGTGAAGTACTAGAGCAAAACTACATAACTCAAAAGATATAAGTGAAGCACATAGAGTATTCTAACAAATTCCAAATCATGTATGGCTCTATCAAAAGGTGTGTACATCAAGGATGATTGTGGTAAACTAAAAAAAATAAAGACTCAAATCATACAAGACACTCCAAGCAACATATCATGTGGTGAATAAAAATATAGCTCCAAGTAAAGTTACCGATAGAAGTAGACGAAAGAGGGGATGCCTTCCGGGGCATCCCCAAGCTTTGGCTTTTAGGTGTCATTGGATTATCTTGGGGGTGCCATCGGCATCCCCAAGCTTAGGCTCTTGCCACTCCTTGTTCCATAATCCATCAAATCTTTACCCAAAACTTGAAAACTTCACAACATAAAACTTAAAGTAGAAAATCTCGTGAGCTCCGTTAGCGAAAGAAAACAAAAGACCACTTCAAGGTACTGTAATGAACTCATTCTTTATTTATATTGGTGTTATACCTACTGTATTACAACTTCTCTATGGTTTATAAACTATTTTACTAGCCATAGATTCATCAAAATAAGCAAACAACACACGAAAAACAGAATCTGTCAAAAACAGAACAGTCTGTAGTAATCTGTAGCTAGCGCAAGATCTGGAACCCAAAAAATTCTAAAATAAATTTCTGGACGTGAGGAATTTATCTATTAATCATCTGCAAAAAGAATTAACTAAATATCACTTTCCAAATAAAAATGACAGCAGTTCTCGTGAGCGCTAAAGTTTCTGTTTTTTACAGCAAGTGTAACAAGACTTTCCCCAAGTCTTCCCAACGGTTCTACTTGGCACACACACTAATTAAACACAAAAAACACAACCAAAACAGAGGCTAGATAAATTATTTATTACTAAACAGGAGCAAAAAGCAAGGAATAAAAATAAAATTGGGTTGTCTCCCAACAAGCGCTATCGTTTAACGCCCCTAGCTAGGCATAACAAGCAAGGATAGATCTAGGTATTGCCATCTTTGGTAGGTAATTCTTCAATGAGGCATCTACCATCTTTAGGAATTTCTTTCTTTTTATTAATTATCAAACTTTTAGGCACAAGATAAAAAAATTCATTTGTAACAAATGGTTCCTTAATGATAGCAAAAAGATTGGGATGAATACTTATAGATTTGAGATCCGCATTTTCCTTACTAGAGGATTCACCCTTATTTTTAGGAACATACATAAGCTTGGCAATTCTAGTGGGAGGACTTGGAGTATTCTTTACGGAAGAAAAAGCGGTTCCCAAGTTGGTAATAATATCCTCAAGTTTATCGATCCTAGTGGAATCGTGATTTATTTTCTCATTAACTATGGGTTCCTTTTCTTTAATGTTTTTCAAAGTAACTCCTACTTTAGATCCATATTGAGAGATTCGGCTGTGGATCTTTTTATCCAAATTTTCAATTAAATCTATGGTAGCAACCTTATTTTCAATAATTTCAAGCCTTTGCATTACATGCTCTAAAGTTAATACAGTTCCATTAACCAAAAGGTTGGGGGTGAGCCAAATAAATCTATCATAGCATTATAAGAATCAAAAGTATGGCTACCCAAGAAGTTCCCTCCGGTAATAGTATCAAGAACATATCTGTGCCAAGGAGTAATGCCTACATAGAAATTGCGAAGAAGAACGGAAGTAGATTGCTTCCTAGTAGATCTATTTTGAGCATTGCAAATTCGATACCAAGCATCTTTTAGATTTTCTCCCTCCCTTTGCTTAAAATTTAGAATTTCACTCTCGGGAGACAACGGAGAAGATAGGGGACTAGCCATAGCGACAAGCAAGCAAACTAACACACAAGCAAACAAAAAGCAAGCGGGCAAAAAGAGGCAAATAGAGAAAGAGAGGGAGGATAGAGAGAGAGGGCGAATAAAACGGCAAGGGTGAAGTGGGGGAGAGGAAAACGAGAGGCAAATGGCAAATAATGTAATGCGGGAGATAAGGGTATGTGATGGGTACTTGGTATGTTGACTTTTGAGAAGACCTCCCCGACAACGGCGCCAGAAATCCTTCTTGCTACCTCTTGAGCACTGCGTTGGTTTTCCCCGAAGAGGAAGGGATGATGCAGCAAAGTAGCATAAGTATTTCCCTCAGTTTTTGAGAACCAAGGTATCAATCCACTAGGAGGCTACGCGCGAGTCCCTCGTACCTACACAAAACAAATAAATCCTCACAACCAACGCGAATAGGGGTTGTCAATCCCTACACGGCCACTTACGAGAGTGAGATCTGATAGATAAGATAAGCTAATATTTTTGGTATTTTTGTGATAAAGATGCAAAGTAAAATAAAGGCAAAGTAAAAAGCAAAGGAAATAACTAAGTAGTAGGAGATTAATATGATAAAGATAGACCTGGGGGCCATAGGTTTCACTAGTGGCTTCTCTCGAGAGCATAAGTATTCTACGGTGGGTGAACAAATTACTGTTGAGCAATTGACAGAATTGAGCATAGTTATGAGAATATCTAGGTATGATTATGTATATAGGCATCACGTCCGAAACAAGTAGACCGACTCCTGCCTTCATCTACTACTATTACTCCACTCATCGACCGCTATCCAGCATGCATCTAGAGTATTAAGTTAAAAACGTAGTAACGCCTTAAGCAAGATGACATGATGTAGAGGGATAGACTCATGCAATATGATGAAAACCCCATCTTGTTATCCTCGATGGCAAAAATACAATACGTGCCTTGCTGCCCCTACTGTCACTGGGAAAGGACACCGCAAGATTGAACCCAAAGCTAAGCACTTCTCCCATTACAAGAAAGATCAATCTAGTAGGCCAAACCAAACTGATAATTCGAAGAGACTTGCAAAGATAACCAATCATACATAAAAGAATTCAGAGAAGATTCAAATATTATTCATAGATAGACTTGATCATAAACCCACAATTCATCGGTCTCAACAAACACACCGCAAAAAGAAGATTACATCGAATAGTTCTCCACAAGAGAGGGGGAGAACATTGTATTGAGATTCAAAAATAGAGAAGAAGCCATCTCGCTAATAACTATGGACCCGTAGGTCTGAGGTAAACTACTCACACTTCATCGAAGAGGCTATGGTGTTGATGTAGAAGCCCTCCATGATTGATGCCCCCTCCGGTGGAGCTCCGGAACAGGCCCCAAGATGGGATCTCGTGGATACAGAAAGTTGCGGCGGTGGAATTAGGTTTTTGGCTCCGTATCTGATCGTTTGGGGGTACGTAGGTATATATAGGAAGAAGGAGTACGTCGGTGGAGCAACAGGGGGCCCACGAGGGTGGAGGGCTTGCCTGGTGGGGGTGGGCACGCCCCCCTACCTCGTGGCCTCCTCTTTTGTGTCTTGACGTAGGGTCCAAGTCTCCTGGGTCTTGTTTGTTGAGAAAATCACGTTCCCCAAGGTTTCATTCCGTTTGGACTCCGTTTGATATTCCTTTTCTTCGAAACCCTAAAATAGGCAAAAAAAATCAATTCTAGGCTGGGCCTCCGGTTAATAGGTTAGTCCCAAAAATAATATAAAAGTGGATAATAAAGCCCAATAATGTTCAAAACAATAGATAATATAGCATGGAGCAATCAAAAATTATAGATACATTGGAGACGTATCACCTCTACGACCTATTTCCTTCAGTCTCCCACTTGCACTAGAGTCAATAATCTAGTTCACATCGTCATGTGATTAGTTCACATCTTCATGTGACTAATACCCAAAGGGTTTACTAGAGTCAATAATCTAGTTCACATCGCTATGTGATTAACACCCAAAGAGTGATCATGTTTTGCTTGTGAGAGAAGTTTAGTCTACGGGTCTGCAACATTCAGATCCGTATGTATTTAGCAAATTTCTATGTCTACAATACTCTGCACGGAGCTACTCTAGCTAATTGCTCCCACTTTCAATATGTAACTAGATTGAGACTTAGAGTCATATAGATCGGTGTCAAGAGCTTGCATCGGCATAACTCTTTTATCACCTCCATAACCGAGAAATATTTCCTTTGTCCTCTAAGGATAATGTTGACCGCTGTCCATCGATCTACTGCTAGATCACTATTATACTCCCTGCCAAAATCATGCTAAGGTATACAATAGGACTGGTACACAACATGGCATACTTTATAGAACCTATGACTTAGGCATAGGGATGACTTTTCATTCTCTTTCTATTTTCTACCGTGGTCGGGTTTTGAGTCTTTACTCAACTTCACACCTTGCAACACAGGAAAGAACTCCTTCTTTGACTATTCCATTTTGAACCACTTCAAAATCTTGTCAAGGTATGTACTAATTGAAAAATCTTATCAAGCGTCTTGATCTATCTCTATAGATCTTGATGCCCAATATGTAAGCAGCTTCACCGAGGTCTTTCTTTGAAAAACTCCTTTCAAACACTCCTTTATGCTTTTCAGAAAATTCTACATCATTTCTGAGCAACAACATGTCATTCACATATACTTATCAGAAAGGCTTTAGTGCTCCCACTCACTTTCTTGTAAATACAGGCTTCACCGCAAGTCTGTATAAAACCATATGCTTTGATCACTTTATCAAAGCATATATTCCAACTCCAAGATGGTTGCACCAGTCCATAGATGGATTGCTGGAGCTTGCCCACTTTGTTAGCACATTTAGGATTGTCAAAACCTTCTTGTCGCATCATATACAACTCTTTAAGAAATCCATTAAGGAATGCAATTTTGACATCCAGTTTTGACATCCCCGCAGCCCCGACAAGAGCTTTGTCGGGGTAACTTACCCCATGCCAGCGGAGTAAACCACCCTTGAGCCCACCGGCTCCAACCTAACCAACTGCGTTGGAACCAAGGCTCAGGAGACGCCTCTGCGGTGGCATGCAAATCTTCGTCAAGCTCATAAATATATGAGTTCATATGAGGACTAGAAGATGGCGACCCTCGGCGGGATCCTAGCCGAGGAAATCCACAAGACCCCCGACAAGACCCTTGCCGGGGATGACAACAACGTCACGGCAAGACCCTTGCCGAGCCCCCGGCGAGACCCTTGCCGAGGGCGTTAGCAGGGCCACTGCTAGGCTCGCACCAGCCAAGACTCCGCCGCCGTTCGCATGCAGCTGCCAGCCCAACTAGCTGGGCAGGCACCTGCGTGGCAACATGTAGCTTCCAGGCCAAATCAGCAAGCACCTGCGTGGCGGCATGCAGATCTTCCTAAAGGCCCTACCACCGCGCCACCTCAGCTGCCTGCCTGCCTACATGGCGCTGCATGCATCGCCAGCCTGGGCGCGTGTTGAAGCGAGGCGAAGGGGCGACGGATGGGACGGGCCTCGTTCCCATCCCCGATAAAGCTAATGGACACCTACAAAGTGCATTTAATGCACTTTGTCCCGTAATGCCGTGCGATAAGCTCACACACTGTAGGCCTTTCCACCTCCTGTGTGCCATTGTGGCAGCCCCTTTTTCCTATAAAAGGAGGCCCGAGGCGACTAGGAGAGGGATTTGGCTTTTTGGAACAGGACAACCAGCATAGCTAGTTCAGAAAGCTCAAGAACACTCAATACATCCACCAAAGCAGGACTAGGGTTTTACGCATCCTTGCGGGCCGAACCTGGGTAAACGATCCGTGTGCTTGCTCCTAAACTTGCTCTTCTCACGACCCTGCGCCCACCGACCGTATAAGGGATCCCAGTGATCCCATAGGTGTCGTTCCCACCGACATCTTTGGCGCGCCAGGTAGGGAGCGGAGTTGTGGGAATCTGGTCTAGCAGTTAGCCTAGCAGTTCTTCGTTGCCATGGCTCCCAAGAAGAAGGCGGCCACGACGGTCGGTTCGTCGGGAGCCGGACGGCCCGTACCAGCGCGGGCGAGCAGCGGGCCGGTCGCGGACAGAACCCGAGGCGCGACCTGCGAGCACCAACATCGCTCTAGCAGTCAGAGCCTGGCGAGCGGCGTCGTTCGTGCGCAAGGCGACGGGTCACACGCCGCGAAATCCAGAGACGGAGCTGCCCCCCCCCACAGATGGCGCGGGACCCTCCAGGGGCATCGCCGTACCACCTGCCGGCGGTGCGGCGACCTCCAAGATGCCCACTCCGGTGCCCACAGCGCGCTCTTCCCAGGTTGTGCGCGACGAGCAGCGTCACCATGCCGGTGACCCTGGACGCCGCCGTGGGAAGAGTCCTGTGCGTCACCCGCGGGACGAAGGAGGCCAGCATGCCCGCCGAAGTCTGGGCCATGAAAGAGCTCCTTCTAACGTGGTTAGAAGTCGAAGCGCGCCACGGTCCACGCAGCTTTCGTCGCTGCCCATGCCAGCAGAAGCCTTGGCGCACGCGTAGCTGCTCCTTGACTTCCCTCCCGCCGCGAAGAAGCTCGACGAGTGGAGAGCCACTATCTGGAGCCTCGTCGGCGTCACCAACAAAGACGAGCCATGGCTGGCGGGGCCCTCAGGCCGGCGCTCCATCGAGCCACTGCATGCTGGCGGTGGAGGGGCCAGAGGCGCCGCGACCACGGTGCACTCTCCTCCTCCATGCCAGCTACCGCGGATGTCGGTCCGTCGTGATGACGCTTGTGATGATGTCTCCATAGCGTCATCCGACCCACGGACCCGCCGCGATCAACGCCAGGTTCTTCGGGAGCGAGCCCATGAAGACGCTTGAACCACCATCGAGCGCCGGCGCGATACGCGCCACCAGTCAGATAGGCGGGCGGGGCCCGCTATGGACCACCCAACACCGAGATGCTCCGGTGGCCTACCTTACGAGGTGGGTTACCCAGCCTTTACCCGTGAGATGCGGCAGTTCCAGTGGCCGTCCCACCGCACGTTCAAGCCCGATGTCGGCGAGAAGTACGACGGCAAGACCCACCCGTCAGAGTTCCTCAGCATCTACACCATCGCGATGCAAGCCGCTGGAGCTCGTGACAACAAGGTGCTTGCCAATTACTTCCCGTTGGCCCTGAAACCCAATGTCATGTCTTGGTTGATGCACTTGCCGACGGATTCCATTTCTTCTTGGTCAGATCTATGCCACGAGTTCGTTGGTGCCTTCACTGGAGGCCACCAAGCTTATGGCCAGGCCAGTGATTTGCATATCATTCCCCAGAAGGAAGGTGAAAACCTGTGCAAGTACATACAGAGGTTCAGCCGAGTGCAATACAATATCCCGGATGTTCATCCTACCGCCGTGATCAGCGCATTCCATCAGAATGTGCGTAACCACAAGATGCATGAAGAGCTAGCAATGAACAAGGTCAATGACGTGGCCGAACTTTACGTTCTGGCCGATAGATGCGCCCAGGCTGAAGAGGGAAGGAAGTACCCCGGCAAAGATGCCGGTGCGGAAACCGACTCTACTGACGAAGACCCCGCCGCTCCGACGAAGAAGGGCCGGCGTCGCAACAAGAAACACAAGGACAGGACCATGCTTGCTGTCGAGGGATCCGGCGACACCAGCGCCGCCAAGAAGGCCAAGGCAGACGACCCCGGCAAGGAGATTGCCAGGTGCGCCGCTTGCCGGGCCTTGGCGGCTGCCGACAAGCCAGGGGGCTTCGACAAGCAGTACTGCAAGATCCACCGCACCAAGGGCCACGACCTCCAGAACTGCCGACAAGTTGAGCTGCTTGCTGAAAAGCAAAAAGCCGAATATGATAGGAGGGACAAGGAGAAGGGTCGGGATGGTGCCGAAGGATCCGGCAAGAAGCGTGGTGGCCAAGGGGGTCGCCGCGGCAAGGATAACCAGCAAGAGAGGCCCGCCCGGGGCCGCAATAAGAAGCAGGAAGATGATGATCGTGACGAGGACGACGAGTCCGGTGAGCATGAGTTCCAGAAGGCTACGGAGGCCATGTGCGTCGATGGTGGCGCCTCGCTGCACACTTCTCACCGCCAGCTCAAGCAGTGGGCGCGTGAGATTACAGCAGTAGAGCCATCGTTCGACGCTCAGAAGCCACTGAAGTGGTCCAGCACGCCCCTCATCTTTGACGTCGAGGACCACCCTGACTGCACGACTGCGTCGGGTGTTTGCCGTTGTTGGTCTCACCAACGATATGCAACCTCAAGGTGAATAAGATACCGGTTGACGGTGGGGCAGGCCTGAACTTGATCTCGCCCGTCCTGATCAAAAGGCTGAAAAATTCCTGATGGAGACCTTGAGGAAACGGGTACGTTTCAAGGGGTCATCCCAGGAAGGAGCCAGCCAAAGGGGAAGGTCACATTGCCCGTGACGTTTGGAGGTGAGTTGAAATACATGACGGAGAGGACCGTCTTCGACGTGGACGAGATCCCCTTGCCCTACAACGGGATCCTCGGCCGCCCGACACTAGCCAAGTTTATGGCGGCGGCGCACTACGCCTACAATATGCTGAAGATGCCTGGGCCAATGAGCATCATCACCGTCCCTTCCGACAAGAAGGATGCGTTGATCTGCGCTGACCAACTCTATCGAGAAGCAGTTGCAGCAGCTGCCACCAAGGCACCTGCTCCTGTTGTTGAGGCCCTGGGAGGGAAGAAGAAGACCGACAAGACCTCTCGCACCCACTCCGGCAAGCGCACCTCTTCGGAGTGCTGTGCAACCGTCGAGGACATGCCCGAGAGCTCTACCGGCAACAACAAGAAATCCAGAGCTGCACCACCAGAGACCAAGAGGGTGTCCGTCAAGGAGGATGGCACGGGAGGGGCTTTCACCATAAGCTCCATCCTCGACGGCAAATAGGAAAGCGTGCTCGTCACTTTCCTGCGGGCGAATGTCGATGTGTTTGCGTGGCAAGCATCCGACATCCCCAGCGTTCCCAGGGAAGTGATTGAGCACCACCTTGTTGTATGTCCCCATGCGTGACCCATCAAGCAGAAGTTCAGGAAGCAAGCTTTGGAACGACATGAGTTCATCATAGAGGAGATCATGAAATTGGAAGCGGCAGGTTTGGTGAGAGGAGTGCTCCATCCGACGTGGGTGGCCAATCTGGTGGTGGTGCGCAAGGCGAATGGGAAGTGGAGGCTGTGTATTGACTACACAGATGTTAATAAGGCTTGTCCTAAGGATCCCTTCCCGTTGCCGCACATCGACCAGATTGTTGACTCCACGGCCGGGTGTGATCTTTTATCATTACTCGACGCCTACTCGGGCTACCACCAGATCTTCATGGCAAGAGAAGATGAAGAGAAGACAGCCTTTATCACCCCATGTGGTACGTATTGCTTTTTACGGATGCCTTTCGGGTTGAAGAGTGCTGGCTCGACATTCGCAACGGTCCACATTGGTTTTGAGACCCAACTACATAGAAATATGGAAGCATACATGGATGACATAGTGGTCAAAACCAAGGACAAGGCGACCCTTGTACAAGACCTAGGAGAGACATTTGCCAACCTACGCAAGATCAACCTCAAGCTAAACCCTGAGAAGTGTGTCTTTGGCGTCCCATCAGGAAAACTTCTCGGGTTCTTTGTGTCGCAGCGTGGGATCGAGGAAAACCCAGACAAGATCAAGGATATTGAGCAGATTGAGGCACCCAAGCGGATCAAGGATGTGCGCTGGCTCACTGGCTGCGTTGCCGCCATGAGCAGGTTCATCTCCAAGTCCGCCGAACGTGCCCTTCCCTTTTTCAAAATCTTGAAGAAGGCAGGCCCAATGGAGTGGACCCCAGAAGCCGAGGCGGCATTGCAGGATCTGAAGAAATGCCTTTCCTCTATGCCAATACTGGTTGCGCCTAAACCACAAGAGCTGTTGCTGCTGTATCTGGCGGCAACAAATCAAGTGGTTAGCGCCGCACTAGTGGCACAGAGAGAGGTCGACGAAGAGGCGGTGGCCACGGCAGGACCGGCGGATGGTAAGTCAGAGATTCCCCCGGCAGGACCTGGTGCCGGCAAGGCAAGGCCCCCGGCAGAGTCCGACGCTATCGGGGCTGGGCCCGCACAGCCAAGTGAAGTGGTGCAGAAGAAGAAGATGATGCAGCATCCGGTTTACTTTGTCAGCTCCCTCTTGCAGGGGGCCAGGTCAAGGTACTCCGGTGTGCAAAAATTGCTCTTCGGTCTCCTTATGGCCTCGAGGAAGCTGCGTCATTACTTCCAAGCCCACGAGATTACTGTCGTCACCCGCCTCCCATTGCAACGGATACTGCACAACCCAGCTGCGACCAGAAGGATTGTGGAGTGGGCCTTGGAGTTGTCAAGCTTTGGGTTGAAGTTTGAAAGTACTTCGACAATCCAGAGCAGAGTCTTGGTGGAGTTCATTGCAGAATGGACCTCAACGCCCGACGAGGAAATCCAGGAGACCGCTCTCCCCGGCAAGGAGGCAAGTCGCGACTGGATCATGTACTTTGACGGGGCTTTCTCAATGCAAGGCGCTGGTGCCGGTGTGCTACTTGTCGCACCCACCGGAGAGCACCTCAAGTATGTTATCCAAATGCACTTTCCCAGGGAGATGTCCACAAACAACACTGCTGAGTACGAGGGGCTGCTCAACGGTCTCAGGATCACGGCAGACCTCGGGGTGAAGAAGCCCATCGTCAGGGGTGATTCGCAGCTTGTCGTCAGATAGGTCAACAAAGATTACCAGAGCCCGTTGATGGAGGCCTACATGAGGTGAGGAAGCTGGAGGAGCGCTTCGACGGTATTCAAGCGGAGCACGTTCCCCGAGCGGAGAACGACATTGCTGACTACCTGTCAAAGCGCGCTGCATTCAAGCTACATGTGGAACCATGTACCTTTTTGCTTCGGCTAACTCAACCATCCGT